>NC_041386.1:354885240-354927546 GCF_002162155.2 Triticum dicoccoides | reverse complement strand
TCTTCTTCTTCTTCTTCTTCTTCTTCTTCTTCTTCTTCTTCTTCTTCTTCTTCTTCTTCTTCTTCTTCTTCTTCTTCTTCTTCTTCTTCTTCTTCTTCTTCTTCTTCTTATTCTTCTTCTTCTTCTTCTTCTTCTTCTTCTTCTTTTGCTTTAACGGATCAATGTGCCCTTTGAAAAGATCATTGTAGCCAATGACTTAGGCTTGATGATCGGGGCAGACCTTGCGAACAATTTGATCTAGGTCTGAATGAAATCCTAGTGTTCTGTTCTGAAGAATAGTCAAAGCACGAATAACATCTACATAAGATTCCTCAAGTTGCTTTATGACAAACTTGGATTTAGCAGCCTTCATATAGGTGTCAAGCTCATTCAGCTGAGCAGTTAGGTCATTGATCTCCACAGAATCATCTCTCATATCTCGAATCAGATCAGAGGCTTGAGAAATTACTTCAGAGGGAATGGGCAAAGATGCCGCTTCTCCATCAAACAAGTCTTCCACAAATCTGTCAAGCCATTCCATTATGAACACTTGATTGAAATAATGTGGTGAATTAGAATCAACGTGAGGCTGTGCAACTGGAGCAATTTGTGCTACATTTTGCTCGGTCGGGGGCATAGAAGCCAATGGATGAGTCAACTTTGGATCAAATTTAGTAGCCTTTTCTTTCACAACCTCTGCTCTTGGAGCATTCTGCTCGGCAGAAGGAGCTTTGATTTGCTTCACCTTTTGCTTCGAGAGATTTTCTCCCGGCTTAGCTGTGCCCATTCCACTTGACTATTTGTTTGGGGGTGATACACGGAGGCATAATCGAGTTTGATACCTAGATTAGAACACCAAATTTTCACCTTATCCATTGTAAAGTTAGAGCCATTGTCAGTAATAATACTATGTGGGACACCATAACGGTGTACGACACCGGATATAAAGTCTATCACCAGTCCGGTTTCAGCCGTTTTAACTGGTTTGGCCTCTATCCACTTAGTGAATTTATCTACCATAACCAGCAAGTACTTTTTCTTATGTCTTCCCCCTTTAAGACGTACATCCATGTCCAGCCCCCAGACCGTGAAAGGCCAAGTAATGGGGATTGTTCGTAGGGCAGTGGGCGGCATATGGCTTTGATTGGTAAAAAGCTGGCATCCGACGCAGCATTGTACAAGGTCTTGCATGTCTACTCGGGCCGTGGGCCAAAAGAAACCTGTACGAAAGGCCTTACTTACAAGGGCCCAAGCTGCGACATAGTGGCCGCCAAGACCAACGTGTATTTCGGCCAAGAGCGGCTGTCCCTCCTCTTCAGAGATACATCTTTGAAGGACTCCGGTAGTGTTTTTCTTGTAGAGATCTCCTTCATGAACCTTGTAGGCTTTTAGACATCGAACGATGCAACGAGCCTCATTTTGGTCCCGAGGGAGCTCCCACCTATTAAGGTAGGCCAGGAAGGGTTCGGTCCATGGGGCGATTACCGCCATAATTACATGGGCGGATGATGTCCGAATCGTGTTCGGCATCTGGTGGTGTGATCGGCGTAGGACTGGTATTTCCGCTCTCATCCTGCCATACCACGGATGGCTTGAAGAGCCTTTCCACGAAGGTGTTAGGCGGGACAAGGTCGCGTTTAGCGCCCATTCAAGCAAGGATGTCCGCTGCTTGGTTACTGTCTCACATCACGTGATGAAACTCGAGCCCCTCTAACCAAGCTGATATTTTGAGCACAACATTGCGGTAAGCTGCCATCTTTGGATCTTTTGCATCGAATTCTCCGTTTATTTGGGATATTGCAAGGTTTGAATCCACGCGCACCTCGAGGCGTTGTATTCCCATAGAACCAGCCATCCGGAGACCATGCAGTAGGGCCTCATATTCGGCTGCATTATTGGAGTCCGTGTACATGATTTGCAGTACGCACCGGACTGTGTCCCCTGTAGGGGATGTTAAGATGACACCAGCTCCCAATCCGGCTAACATTTTAGAGCCGTCGAAGTACATCACCCAGTTGGAGTATGTACCATATTCTTTGGGGAGTTCGGCTTCTGTCCATTCGGCGACGAAGTGGGCCAACACCTGAGATTTAATAGCTCGGCGTGGTTTGTATGTTATTTCAAATGGTAGGCGTCTCGATTTATTTATGATATCATTGAGTGGTACCTCAGAGGCCATCGTGATCAAGCACTCTTGAAACTAGTGTCTTAGCTTCCGAGATGCCATGAAAACCGCATACACTATCTTTTGATAGTGTGGGTACCGGGATTTACATGGTGTGAGAACCGCCTATACGTAGTATACGAGTTTTTGGAGTGAGAATTTATGTCCCTGTGGTGAGTTGCAGATATGTATAGTAGCATGGGTTCGCCGATGTTAGGCGTGGCAAGGACTAGGTTGTTTGCTAGTTGAGCTTTTATTTCTTACAACCCGGCTGTTCGTGCGCCCGTCCACTCAAAGTGGTCGGTACGTCGAAGCAGGTGATATAGCGGCAGCTCCTTCTCTCCTAATCTGGAGAAAAAGTGGCTCAAGGCTGCCATGCACCCAGCTAGTTTTTGGACCTGCTTTAGGTCTGTTGGAATTGCCAACTGTGACAAGCCTCGGATTTTGGCCGGGTTTTCCTCGATTCCTCTGTTGGAACGCTGAAAACACATTTTTCCAGATTGAGTCGTATGTCATATGTTCGAAGGTTGTCGAATGTAAGACGTAAATCTTCCACCAAAGATTCGACATGTTTAGTTTTGATGACTACATCATCTACATATGTGTAACACCCCGAGATCGATGTGCCAGGTGTCTTCCAGTTATTCGCTGTTGTTGCCTTGTCATTTGCTTGTGTGTCATGCATTTCATATCGTGTCATCATGTGCATCGCATTTGCATACATGTTCGTCTCATGCATCCGAGCTTTTTACCTGTTGTCCGTTTTGCATTCCGGTGCTCCTATGTCCTCCGGTGTCCTTTTCTACCTATTTTCGTGTGCGGGTGTTAAACGTTCTCGGATTGGACTGAGACTTGTCACGCGGCCTTGGTTTGCTACCGTAGACCGCCTGTCAAGTCTCGTGTTAGTTGGACTTTGTTTGATACTCCAACGGTTAACCGAGGGACCGAAAAGGCCTCGTGTGTGCTACAGCCCAACACCCTTCCAAAGTGGCCCAAAACCCATCTAAACCCTCTCCATCACCTAGGCCATTCGATCATGATCACGTGGCCGCAAACTGCACCTCATTTGGAGCTCCCTAGCTCCCTCTACCTCTATATAAAGAACCCCCATTCGAAATCACGGACGAAGCCCTAGAAAAACTCCACCCGCCGCCGCCGGACGAAATCCGGACGGCCGGATGTGTCCGCCCCGCTCCCCCTCGGCCAATCTCCACGTGACACGTGTCCCCGTCCGGTTCCCACTTCGTCGCCGACGCCCACGGCCCGCCGAAGCCCGGGGAGGACCCCCGCAGCCCGTCCTGCCGCGCCGCCCGTTCCCGCCGTCTTCTTCCTCAAGCCCGCACCGTCCGACCTGTTTCGGTCGCCGCGCGCCGGCCTGACCAGAGCACCGACGCGGCCGGCATGGCTCGCCGACGCCGCATCTCGCCGGCCCGCGCCTCCTCGTAGCCGGCGTGCACCACCTCCACCGCGCACCAAGTCCCTCCCCCTCGTCGGCTCCTTCCTCGGCAAGTCCGGCAAGCTTCCTCGCGCCGGCCGCCGCGGCCATTTACTCCGGCGAACTCAAGCTGCTACAGTATCCGACGAACCCTAGATCCAGATCCAAAATTCTCGGGGTTGACTTTTTCACCTCTCCAGTTATTTTTTTGCATACTTTGACGCATAATAACTTCATCACCGTGGCTCCGATTTGTGCGTGTAGCATATCAAAATGTTCGTCTCGAAGAGTACTTCATTTCATCTCATTGCATCATTTTCATTTGAGGTCATCTGGATGCCCGAAATGCTGTTGGAAGAGGGCTATGTGATGTTAGTTTCATATCTGTTATCAGCATTTTCTCATTTGTCATTTTTACCATGATTAATGTGTGTGCTATGATCTTGAGCTCTACATGTGTTTTGGAGTATGCCATGCTGTGTTTACAGGGGTGTATGCCATGTATTTTTGTGATCTCTGTGGTGACTAGCACAAGCATGCGAAGTAGCTTATTCAATGTTGTTGATTTCAGGGACTTAGAAATATTCTACGTCTCTGCCCTGTCCTTATTTTTATGCCATATGTTCATGTTGTTTCTGAGTGATCCGTGCATATTTTGAGCATGATCAGTAAGGACGTTTTGTAGATATTGTGGTGCTATATCCATCCATGTCTTTTTTTGCATTTATGGAGCACCCTAGCTTGAGTCAATCGAGCTCTACTATTGCTATAAAATGTTCCTGGCAGATTGTTAACATGTTTAGCAATTTTGCTGAGCTTGTTGTAGTTGATCCGTGCATGCTATGATGTTGTTCTTGCCATGTCTAGCTTGTATGCCATGTCTACTTGCTGGGTGTATGCTTAGTTTATCTTGCAATGCCTTTTGGTGAGTGCACCGAGCTCGTAAACATGCCTACTTGATATCTGTTTTGCATTTCCAGTTATTCTCTAAGTCTGAATCTGTTAACGATAATTGTTATGTTCACCTGGTTGCAATCGTATCTTCTGATCCCTTTGGGTTTATGGTCAGTAAGGGACTTTTGTTGTATGCTTTGATTAGCTTCATGCCATGCTTTGCTTTGCCATGATATGTTCCTGTAGCATGTAGTTATCTTGCTCTAAACTTTGCTTCCTGATGATAAATTCCTGACTTGTTGATTATTCCGCTAAGTCTGTAACCTATTACCATTTTGCACTTTTGCCATGCTTGTTTGAACTTGCTATTGAGTGAATTAGCCGTAGCTCAGTGTCCATATTTTGTCAAGCATCTTGAGTGGATCCCTGCCATGTATTTTGTTGCCATGTTTGAGTGCAGTAGCTTATTTATCTTGATGCATTTAGAAGGCTACTTCTTGTTAATTGCAGACCGGTGCCATATTTGTTTTGCTTGCCATTTCCAAACCGTGCATCCGATTCCGGTGATCTTTATATCGATTTTAACCGAAATCAACCCCTCTTTCCAGTGGCACTCTTCGATTTCCAATTTGAGGCCAGATTCAATCATTCCTTTCCAAATCTTGCATATGCATCACATATCGCATCCTGCATATCATACCATGTTTGCATCATGTTGCTTGAGCATTGCACGTGGTTGATTGTGTTCCTTTTTGCTTGTTGTTCTTGCTTGGGTAGAGTCGGGAGACGAGTACATGATCGAGGAGCCCGTTGAGTATGCTTACGAGGATCAAGGCAAATCTAAGAACTTTACAGGCAAGATGACCATACCCTCGAAATCACTTCTATGTTTGCTTGCTAGATGCTCGCTTTTTTGCTATGCCTATGCTATGATACCTACCACTTGCTTATCATGCCTCCCATATTGCCATGTCAAACCTCTAACCCACCTTGTCCTAGCATACCGTTGTTTGGCTATGTTACCACTTTGCTCAGCCCCTCTTATAGCGTTGCTTGTTGCAGGTGAAGATTGGAGATCATTCCTTGTTAGAACATGTTTATTGTTGGGATATCACCATATTATCTTGATTATCTTAATGCACCTATATACTTGGTAAAGGGTGGAATGCTCGGCCTTATGCCTGGTGTTTTGTTCCACTGTTGCCGCCCTAGTTTCCGTCATATCGGTGTTATGTTCCCGGATTTTCTGTTCCTTACATGGTTGGGTTATAATGGGAACCCCTTGACAGTTCGCCTTGAATAAAACTCCTCCAGCAATGCCCAACCTTGGTTTTACCATTTGCCACCTAGCCTCATTTTCCCTTGGGTTTTCGGAGCCCAACGGTCATCTTTATTTAAACCCCCCGGGCTAGTGCTCCTCTGAGTGTTGGTCCAAACTGAGCTGCCTGCGGGGCCACCTCATGGAAACTTGAGGGTTGGTTTTACTCATAGCTAGTCTCATCTGAGTGTGCCCTGAGAACGAGATATGTGCAGATCCTATCAGGATTTGTCGGCACATTCGGGCGGTGTTGCTGGACTTGATTTACCATTGTCGAGATGTCTTGTAACCGGGATTCTGAGTCTGATAGGGTTGTCTTGGGAGAAGGAATATCCTTCGTTGACCGTGAGAGCTTGTGATGGGCTAAGTTGGGACACCCCTGCAGGGATTTGATATTTCAAAAGTTGTGCCCGCGGTTATGGGCAGATGGGAATTTGTTAATGTCCGGTTGTAGAAGACTTGAACTTAACTTAATTAAAATGAATCAACTGAGTGTGTGGCCGTGATGGTCTCTTTTCGGCGGAGTCCGGGAAGAGAACACGGTCTCGTGTTATGCTTGAACGTAGGTTGTTCTAGGATCACTTCTTGATCATAGTTCATCGACCGTGCTTTTCCCTTCTCTTCTCGCTCTCTTTTGCCTATGTTAGCCACCATATATGCTAGTCGCTTGCTGCAGCTCCATATCATACCTTTTACCCTTCCTATAAGCTTAAATAGTCTTGATCGCGAGGGTGTGAGATTGCTGAGTCCCCGTGACTCACAGATTACTTCCAAGACCAGATGCAGGGACCGATGATACCGATCCAGGTGATTCGACTGAGCTCAAGTGGGAGTTCAATGAGGACTCTGGACGATACTACGTGTCTTTCCCAGATGATCAGTAGTGGTGCTCGGTTGGGGGATCGGGGACTATGTTGCATTTGGGGTTTATCTTCATTTTGGTTCCGTAGTCGGACCTTGAGTGTATTTGGATGAATGTAATGATATTTATGCTATTTGTGTGACGTGGCGAGGGTAAGCCAACTATGTATCCATTTCCCTTATTGTATTACATGGGTTGTTGTGAAGATTACCTCACTTGCGACATTGCTTTCAATGCGGTTATGCCTCTAAGTCGTGCTTTGACACGTGTGAGATATAGCTGCATCGAGGGTGTTACAAGTTGGTAATCAGAGCCTTCCCCGACCTTAGGAGCCCCCTGCTTGATCGAATCATTGACGTTGTTGAGTCTAGAAAAATATTTTGAGTCATTTAGGATTATATATATCGGAGAGTAGGACTTCTTTTTACTCCTTAGTCCCTTCGTCGCTCTGGTGAGGCATCCTGACGTAGAGTTCTGACTCTTCTCTTCTCAAATTTCACTAAAAAATTTAGGATCACGCGGGTATCTTGGAGTCGTTCTGATGGTTTTGTGACGAGAACATTGTTCTTGGTGCCTCCTGACATTTAGGGGTTGTGGCAGTGTCCCGGGGAGTTGAGCTCCGAGGTGTTGTCTTCACAATTTTATCGTTGCAATTCTGGAATACGTGAGTTTCGCCGACATCGAAAATCTCTTTTATGCAGTTGTTGGTGAGATAACCTCGACGCCACCCAGTACTGGGGCGGGAGTTCGGGAGTATTGCCATAACTCGTATAACGGATGCTTTTCGAAGGTCGAGGTAAATGATTTCCGAAGGTTTCTTGGTTATGTGTTGAAGGATGGATACAGTTGGATGTAGGATTGCTAGTTTTGGGTGAGATATTATGCTTCCCCTGTATCCCCAACACCTGATTGCATAACCGGAAAGTTTCAGGAGTTTATAAGTGGGAATTCAAGTAGCTCTTAGGATATCTTTCCGACAGATGTATGATATGAAATTGGGGTTCGACGTCTAGTGGTCCTCCTATCCACGGTTGGTTTTACATTGGTATCGCTGTGTCTTAAAGAGTCCTTGGCTATGCCGACTCGGGGACGCTTCGTATGTCATGTGCACTGCCTTGTACATGATGGTGCTGTACGATCGAGCCCGTGTAGGCAACACCACAAAAACTTCGAACGAAACCTCTATCATATGTTTGTTCCGGCTTATTCTGCAAGCCAATCCTTTGTTTTGTTTTGAGTTGTGGTATATGAGTTGCTTCGAAGTCAAGTGTTGATTCCATACCTTTCCTAAACAGTGTTCTCATATTCCTATGTGAAAACTAATCCTTCTGGACAATTGAGATTGTCAAGCTAATTCTTTTTCAACCGGTGTGCTTCTCTTCAAGCGGATCCATTCATTTTCAACATCCGCAGGATTCAATCTCAGCTTTCTCAACGGTGTTCGTTTCATCCGTCCCAAGTTTCCTTTGTTTTCCCGCCCTCCCACCCTTTCCCTTTAAGGACTCAGATTTTCTTATGAAGTATCCATTTTATGGTTGTGAAGTCTCTTCATTCTTTTCAATCAATGGTCTTACTCGGTGGTTCTCTTGAAGATGCTCTACTAGTTCATCATTCTTCATTCTTTTTCCTTCTCCGGTAGATTGAAGTCAAGCTTTGTTGATCATATCCTTTTTCCTCGTTTCAATACCTTCTCTTGCCGGTGCACCTCATATTCAGTCATTTATCGCTATTCAATTGTTTCGGAGTGATCAAGATATCCCGAAGATTCGTGCTTACACTCTGCTTTGATTCAAGCTCTTTCGAGGATGTTATCTCATTCAAGCCATTTAAATTCAACCGGTGGAATCTCTCTTTTCAAGCAATCGTTCAATGGTGTTTCTTTTGAGTGGGCCCTAACCCACAGGTCTTTTCCCTGGATATTACCTGACTCTTCTAATCTTCCATGGAGTTACTCTCAAATTCTTTTTGAAGTTTGACGTAAGAATGAATTATCATCAGCCAAATGTCTTTCTCCAAGATCTTTCAAATTCTTTTCATCGTTGGTTCAACATTTCTAATTTTTCATTCCGGAGTGCCCCAACAATTCATGGTGGTGTTTCCCATCGTCATTCTCTGCTTTTGAAGACCAAAGAAGAGTTTTCCCTTGAATCTTGATTCGTTCTATCAAAGATTCGTGGTCCTAGCTTC
Organism: Triticum dicoccoides; assembly: GCF_002162155.2. Lineage (NCBI taxonomy): Eukaryota > Viridiplantae > Streptophyta > Magnoliopsida > Poales > Poaceae > Triticum > Triticum dicoccoides. Next base: position 354,918,707 of record NC_041386.1, on the reverse strand, counting down.
ATGATATCCTATCATGATTGTTTTCAATTGTGATAATTCTTTTCACTCATCCGGAGCAATTCAGGAGTCTTTTCAGTTTGATCATCCGGAGCCCATCATCTCAGATTTATTCATTCCAGCTTTTAGTTATCATTCTCCAATCTTACGGTGCATCGTTCAAGTGATCTCTAATCAGTCGTGATCCCTTCGTTCTCATGTATCTAGATTGTCTCAAGTATCTTCGTTCATTTCACAATTCTTACCCGGTGATTCATCCCTTTACTTCGTTCTTTTTCAATTCTTACGGTGGTTCGTTCAATAGTTTTCTTCCTTGGTTATCATATCAATTTATTCGTTTTTCCAAATTCCAACCGTGGTTCGTGGAAGACATTCTCAAGTTAATGTTATATCTCACTTAATCTTTTCTACAAGAATAAGTAATATGTCAAATCCATTGATTGCCATCAATTTAATTGGTGAATGATAAGCATAATGTAATTCTTATTCTTGTTTCATCGAGTGAACTCAATTCCCTATTTCGGAAGCTCATCAAATTCCTGATTTCAATTGTTTCGTCTTCTCTTTTTCCTGGAGTTCCAACCTTTTTCAATTATTTCACCACGGAAATTTGTCTAAATAGGTACAAGGGTTCACCTTGTGTTTTCAACTTCTCTTTCCTTCCGTTTGATCATTCTTTTGTTTAACGAAGTTCTTCATGAAGGTTCTACATGATGGTTCATCAAGGATTTAACTCCTTCTCGAAGTGTTCATCAACATTCTCTTCAGAGGAGCTCAAGCATTCTTCATCTTGCATTCCGGAGTGCAATTCTTTCTTCCGTATAATTGGAGGTGGTATTATGTCATTCTTGATAATTTGAGTTCATGTTTAACGATTCACGTGTTGTTAAGAATGAGATATTTTACATCCATTAATCTCGTCTTTGGAGTTATCTTGGGTTATATTTCACCTAAAGTCTTCACTAAGGATTGTTGCTATTTATGGTGCTTATATATGACCCAATTTCTTCATTTATCCTTCTGGTGATATAAGCTTCTCGCCTCCTTATTCATATCAATTCAAATCCATTGTTTCCGTTAGTGGTAGAATTTCACCTCATACTTTTGAGAAGTTTTCCATAAGCCCACTACAAGCTTAGTCTTTTCGTTGTTGGTTTTCCAACAACTCCGTTCGACCCTTCTCCTAAGGATGCCTTTTCAAGCTCAATTGTGGCAGAAGTTGGCATTTTCTTCTTCATTCTTTTATTCCAATTATCTATCTTCTATTATTTCCTCCGGAGGCATTGTGATGTTGCTCTCTTCAACCCATCATCTTCTTTGATCTAGATTATGTTCCTTTCTTTGCTTATCCGTTTAACCAGAGTGTCATGTTTTCATTCTAGCCCTCTCATCCTGTCAAGTTTTTCCTTCCATCTACAGTCGGAGTGATGTCCAAGTTATATCATTCTTATTCCTTCTCTATCTTGTGTTAACCGGAGTGTTGTCGTAATTGATCCTTATCGTTCCTTGTACATCTTGTTTCTATCGGAGTGCTTGCATGTACTTCCTGTCCATTACAACCCTTTTTCTTATGTCTTCCAACCCATAAGTTTCTCGTAATGTTCCTTGTTCTTTTTTTCTAACGGAGTGTTTTCAACTTCGTTCATCTTCGTTGTATTCTTTTCTCGAAATGGCTTAACCTCTTAAGGTTCGTGGTTTCACTCGTTTGTCAAAGAAGCAACTTAGTTTTACCTCTTCTTTTTCTCTTCCGTTTTCCCTCCGGTGCCATTCTAGATCTCGGGACGAGATCCTCTCGTAGTGGTGGAGTGTTGTAACGCCCTGAGACCGATGTGCCAGGTGTCTTCCAGTTATTCGTTGTTGTTGCCTTGTCATTTGCTTACGTGTCATGCATTTCATATCGTGTCATCATGTGTATCACATTTGCATACATGTTCGTCTCATGCATCCGAGCTTTTTCCCCGTTGTCCGTTTTCATTTCGGCGCTCCTATGTCCTCCGGTGTCCTTTTCTACGTATTTTCGTGTGCGGGTGTTAAATGTTCTCGGATTGGACCGAGACTTGTCACGCGGCCTTGGTTTGCTACCGGTAGACCGCCTGTCAAGTCTCGTGTCAGTTGGACTTCGTTTGATACTCCAACGGTTAACCGAGGGACCGAAAAGGCCTCGTGTGTGTTGCAGCCCAACACCCTTCCAAAGTGGCCCAAAACCCACCTAAACTCTCTCCATCACCTAGGCCGTTCGATCACGATCGTGTGGCCTCAAACCGCACCTCATTTGGAGCTCCCTAGCTCCCTCTACCTCTATATAAAGAACCCCCATTCGAAATCACGGACGAAACCCTAGAAAAACTCCACCCGCCGCCGCCGGACGAAATCCGGATGGCCGGACGTGTCCGCCCCGCTCCCCCTCGGCCAATCTCCACGTGACATGTGTCCCCACCCGATGCCCACTTCGTCGTCGACGCCCGCGGCCCGCCGAAGCCCGGGGAGGGCCCCCGCGGCCCGTCCTGCCGCGCCGCCCGCTCCCGCCGTCTTCTTCCTCAAGCCCACGCCGCCCCGCCTGTTCCGGTCACCGTGCCGCCACGCTCCTCGCTGGCCTGACCAGAGCACCGACGCGGCTGGCACGGCTCGCCGACGCCGCATCTCGCCGGCCCGCGCCTCCTCGTCGCCGGCGTGCACCACCTCCACCGCGCGCCAAGGCCCTCCCCCTCGTCGGCTCCTTCCTCGGCAAGTCCGGCAAGCTTCGTCTCGCCGGCCGCCGCGACCATTTACTCCGGCGAACTTGAGCTGGTACAGTACCCGACTAACCCTAGATCTCAGATCCAAAATTCTCGGGGTTGACTTTTTCCCCTCTCCAGTTATTTTTTTTTGCATAATTTGACGCATCATAACTTCATCACCGTGGCTCCGATTTGTGCGTGTAGCATATCAAAATGTTCGTCTCGAAGGGTACTTCATTTCATCTCATTGCATCATTTTCATTTGAGGCCATCTGGATGCCCGAAATGCTGTTGGAAGAGGGCTATGTGATGTTAGTTTCAGATCGGTTATCAGCATTTGCTCATTTGTCATTTTTGCCATGATTAATGTGTTCATGCTATGATATTGAGCTCTACATGTGTTTTGGAGTATGCCGTGCCGTCTTTACAGGGGTGTATGCCATGTATTTTTGTGATCTCTGTGGTGACTAGCACAAGCACGCAAAGTAGCTTACTCAATGTTGCTGATTTCAGGGACTTAGAAATATTCTAAGTCTCTGCCCTGTCCTTATTTTTATGCCATATGTTCATGTTGTTTCCGAGTGATCCGTGCATCTTTTGAGCATGATCAGTAAGGATGTTTTGTAGATATTGTGGTGCTCTATCCATCCATGTCTTTGTTTGCATTTATGGAGCACCCTAGCTTGAGTCAATAGAGCGCTACTATTGCTATAAAATGTTCCTGGCAGATTGTTAACATGTTTAGTAATTTTGCTGAGCTTGTTGTAGTTGATCCGTGCATGCTATGATGTTGTTCTTGCCATATCTAGCTTTTATGCCATGTCTACTTGCTGGGTGTATGCTTAGTTTATCTTGCAATGCCTTTTGGTGAGTGCATCGAGCTCGTAAACATGCCTACTTGATATTTGTTTTGCATGTTCCAGTTTTTCTCTAAGTCTGAATCTGTTAACGATAATTGCTCTGTTCACGTGGTTGCAATCGTATCTTCTGATCCCTTTTGGTTTATGGTCAGTAAGGGACTTTTGTTGTATGATTTGAGTAGCTTCATGCCATGCTTTGCATTGCCATGATATGTTCCTGTCGCATGTAGTTATCGTGCTCTAAACTTTGCTTCCTGATGTTAAATTCCGCTAAGTCTGTAACCTGTTATCATTTTGCACTTTTGCCATGCTTATTTGAACCTGCTATTGAGTGAATTAGCCGTAGCTCAGTGTTCATCTTTTGTCAAGCATCTTGAGTGGATCCGTGCCATGTATTTTTTTGCCATGTTTGAGTGCAGTACCTTATTTATCTTCATGCATTTAGAAGGCTACTTGCTGTTAATCGCAGACCGGTGCCATATTTATTTTGCTTGCCATTTCCAAACCGTGCATCCGATTCCGGTGACCTTTATATCGATTTCAACCGAAATCAACTCCTCTTTCAAGTGGAACTCTTGGATTTACAAGTTTAGGCCAGGTTCAATCATTCCTTTCCAAATCTTGCATATGCATCACATATCGCATCCCGCATATCATACCATGTTTGGATCATGTTGCTTGAGCATTGCACGTGGTTGATTGTGTTCCTTTTTTGCTTGTTGTTCTTGCTTGGGTAGAGCCGAGAGACGAGTACGTGATCGAGGAGCCCGTTGAGTATGCTTACAAGGATCAAGGCAACTCTGAGAACTTTACAGGCAAGATGACCATACCCTCGAAATCACTTCTATCTTTGCTTGCTGGATGCTCGCTCTTTTGCTATGCCTATGCTATGATACCTACCACTTGCTTATTATGCCTCTCATATTACCATGTCAAACCTCTAACCCACCTTGTCCTAGCAAACCGTTGTTTGGCTATGTTACCGCTTTGCTCAGCCCCTCTTATAGCGTTGCTAGTTGCAGGTGAAGATTGGAGATCGTTCCTTGTTGGAACGTGTTTATTGTTGGGATATCACCATATTATCTTGATTATCTTAATGCACCTATATACTTGGTAAAGGGTGGAAGGCTCGGCCTTATGCCTGGTGTTTTGTTCCACTCTTGCCGCCCTAGTTTCGTCATATCGGTGTTATGTTCCTAGATTTTGCGTTCCTTACACGGTTGGGTTATAATGGGAACCCCTTGACAGTTCGCCTTGAATAAAACTCCTCCCGCAATGCCCAACCTTGGTTTTACCATTTGCCACCTAGCCTCTTTTTCCCTTGGGTTTCCGGAGCCCAAGGGTCATCTTTATTTAATCCCCCTCCCGGGCCAGTGCTCCTCTGAGTGTTGGTCCAAACCGAGCTGCCTGTGGGGCCACCTCGGGGAAACTTGAGGGTTGGTTTTACTCGTAGCTAGTCTCATCTAAGTGTGCCCTGAGAACGAGATATGTGCAGCTCCTATCGGGATTTGTCGGCACATTCGGGCGGTGTTGCTGGACTTGATTTACCATTGTCGAGATGTCTTGTAACCGGGATTCCGAGTCTGATAGGGTTGTCTTGGGAGAAGGAATATCCTTTGTTGACCGTGAGAGCTTGTGATGGGCTAAGTTGGGACACCCCTACAGGGATTTGATCTTTCGAAAGCCGTGCCCGCGGTTATGGGCAGATGGGAATTTGTTAATGTTCGGTTGTAGAAGACTTGAACTTAACTTAATTAAAATGAATCAACTGAGTGTGTGGCCGTGATGGTCTCTTTTTGGCAGAGTCCGGGAAGAGAACACGGTCTCGTGTTATGCTTGAACGTAGGCTGTTCTAGGATCACTTCTTGATCATAGTTCATCGACCGCGCTTTTTCCTTCTCTTCTCACTCTCTTTTGCGTATGTTAGCCACCATATATGCTAGTCGCTTGCTGCAACTCCACATCATACCTTTTACCCTTCCTATAAGCTTAAATAGTCTTGATAACGAGGGTGTGAGATTGCTGAGTCCCCGTGACTCACAAATTACTTCCAAAACCAGATGCATGGACCATATGATACCGCTCCAGGTGATTCGACTGAGCTCAAGTGGGAGTTCGACGAGGACTCAGGACGATACTACGTGTCTTTCCCAGATGATCAGTAGTGGTGTCCAGTTGGGGCGATCGGGGACTATGTTGCATTTGGGGTTTATCTTCATTTTGGTTCCATAGTCGGACCTTGAGTGTATTTGGATGAATGTAATGATATGTATGCTATTTGTGTGATGTGGCGAGTGTAAGCCAACTATGTATCCTTTTCCATTATTGTATTACATGGGTTGTTGTGAAGATTACCTCACTTGCGACATTGCTTTCAATGCGGTTATGCCTCTAAGTTGTGCTTCGACACATGGGAGATATAGCCGCATCGAGGGCGTTACAATATGCCTCCACCGTCTTGCCATTTTGTTTTTCCACGCATGTTTGAATATGCATTGGTAGGTGGCACCGGCGTTTTTTTGTATGAAAGGCATAGTGTTGAAGCAGAAAGGCCCATACGGGGTAATGAATGCCGTGGTGGCTTGATCGGATTTCTTCATCTTAATTTGATGGTATCTAGAGTATGCATTGAGGAAACATAATGAATCGTGTCCTGCGGTTGCATCAATGATCTGGTCAATGCGGGGTAGTGGGAAGGGGTCCTTAGGGCATGCTTTATTGAGGTCTTTGAAATTGATACAAAGGCGCCAGGATTTGTCCTTCTTTGGCACCATGACCAGGTTTGCTAGCCAATCGGGGTGATTTATCTCTCGAATAAACCCATCTTTAAGTAGTTTGGCTAGCTCCTCCCCCATAGCTTGGCGCTTGGGTTCGGAAAATCGCCGAAGCATCTGCTTGACTGGCTTGAACCCCTTTATTATGTTGAGGCTATGTCCGGCCAGTCTGCGTGGGATTCCTAGCATATCCGAAGGGTGCCAGCGAAGATGTCCCAATCCTCGCGCAGGAACGCTCTTAGAGCGGCGGCGACCGTCGGATCCAGCTGTGCTCCGATGGCTGCTATTTTATTAGGATTCGTCTGGTGGACTTGGAATTTGACTATTTTGTCTGCTGGGTTGAAAGAAGTGAATTTAGGCCTCTTATCAAGAATTACGTCATCTTATCTACTATGGAGAGTAGAGCAGTGAGCTCCTCAGCCGCGAGGGCTTTGGATACTGCCTCGAGGGCCAGGGATGCGGTTTTGTTTTCGGCACGGAGTGCAATGTCCGGATCACTAGCGATAGTGATGACTCCGTTGGGCCTAGGCATTTTGAGCTTCATGTACCCGTAATGAGGTATAGCTTGAAAGCATGTGAATGCGTCTCACCCCAACAGGGCGTGATATCCGCTATTGAAAGGTGCTACCTGGAAGATTAACTCTTCAGACTTGTAGTTCTCAGGCATGTCGGATACTACATCAAGTTTAATTTTTCTGGAACATCGTGCTTCTCGACTGGGAATAATGCCTCGAAAGGTTGTACTGCTCTGCTCGAGGCGGTTCTTGTCCATTTGCATTTTGTCAAGCGTGTCCTCATAAATGAGGTTTAATCCGCTTCCACCGTCCATGAGCACTTTAGTCAGCCAAAAGCCATCCACAATTGGGTTCAAAACTAGAGCGGCTGGTGCTCAGACTGATCGGGCCCATGGTTTGTCGGTAGCGTTGAAGGTTATCACCATGTCGTTCCAAGGATTGACTGCGGCTACTTGGTTGACTTTGGCGAGGTCGCGAAGCGCCCTTTTGCGCCGATTGTTTGAAGAAAAGGTCTCGAAGACTTTAAGCACATTGAGATCGTTATCCTTCAAGGAGTACTTGTCTGGGGTAGTGTTGGTGAGGATGGCTTCACCACTCTTAGCCATATGCCAGAGTATCCAACATGCCCGAAGGCTATGTGTTGGTTCGGATGTTGGCGTCGTGTGTATCTGACAAGGCTTGTCGAGCCATTCATCAAGGAGAGTTCTATGTCCCATTAAGGGCCTGATTTTCTTGTCTGTGTTGTGATGATCAGGTGCCTCCAGAGGGTGCATCCTTTTTGCCCGACCGGTGGGTGGCTTAAAGGCCGGTGGTTCCCACCGAGCTGTCTGGGCATTCCAGGCGCTTTCCATTGCGCAGTACTTCTGTACTATGTGTGCCAAATCTGCAAAGTGCAGTATACGATGTCGGTTGAGGGCATTGAGGATCCCTTCATTTGTACAGTTGCGGCAAAAGACTGATACCGCATCGTCGTCGCAACAATCTTTAATCTTGTTTTTAACAAGTAGGAATCTAGCCCAAAACTGATGGACTGTTTCCCGAGGTTGCTGTCATACACACATTAAGTCGCATATGTCCGGGGGACCGGAGTTGCTTGGAGAGTATTGCTTGTGGTGGGTGGGTGGGCTTAAATCCAAGCCCTGGCCCACCATGGAATCCGGAATTTGTAAGATTTTTGAGGTTACCAGCCCAGGATCTGGAGTGTCCTGGGAATTTTTAGGCTCAATGCCTAGTTCTATGTTTGGAGGACGAAAGGTCTCTTCCCAAAGATGGGTGTCCGGCTCGCAGGGCTCGGAGATCCGAACATAGTTTGTTCTTAGCACAGGAGGAGATGCATCCTCAACTCGCTCTTCCACAACTGATACCAGGTGGATGACAGGTGGGGACCTGATTTCCCTTTGATCGGGTTTAAGCCTAATAAGAGCATAGTCTGTTGCGACCCCCAGGGCAGTGATGTGACCTAGTAGTTTGTTCAAAGATGAGATATCTGCTGGATGCATCCTATCGGCCCTTTCGGGGTCGATGTGGAGATGATTTTTGGCGATCTGAGAGGCCGCCTTGGGCTTAATGGCCAGGCGGATGCCCATGGTAAAACTGCCGAGTTGGAGGATCTGCCTAGGAGCTAGGGCCCTTCCAGAGGTGATTTTGTAGTTGATGACAAGGCGAGCCATCGATCCTTTTATCTACAATACAGAGGAACTCTCAATGAAAGCACCAATGTCGGTGTCAAAACAGACCGATCTCGGGTAGGGGGTCCCGAACTGTGCGTCTTAGGATCGAAGGTAACAGGAGGCAGGGGACACGATTTTTACCTAGATTTGGGCCCTCTTAATGGAGGTAATACCCTACTTCCTGCTTGATTGACATTGATGAGTACAGGGGTTATAAGAGTTGATCTACCTCAAGATCATAATAGCTAAACACTAGATGTCTAGCTTGTATGATTGTTCTTGCCTCTACGGACTAAACCCTCCAGTTTATATAGACATCGGAGGGACCTAGGGTTGTACAGGGTCGGTTTACAGAGAAAGGAATCTTCACATCCGAATGCCAAGCTTGCCATCCACGCAAAGGAGAGTCCCATTCGGAACGAGGGAAGGCCTTCTATATCGTATCTTCACGACCGATCAGTCCGGCCCATGTCGCATAGCCCGACCATCCGAGGACCCCATAATCCAGGACTCCCTCACTCACGGCGGCTCAAACCTGGGTAAAATCGCCTGTGTGATCTCTGTCGTGTTGTCTCATGTTTTTTTGCTCTTCGTGCAACATGCCATCCCGCCGCCGTACCAGAAAGGGGCTCTTGGTCCGATAGGTGGTTGTGGTTTCCCATGACATCTTTGGCGCGCCAGGTAGGGGGATCACTTGTGCAAATCCGAAGGCGTGAGTAGCGCGCCATATTTTCGTCATCAACGACTCCATCGACTATGGCGCCCAAGAAGAAGCCTGGTGCCACAGCTCAGCCATCCACCTCGAAGGCTCCACCACACGCGGCCACCAGCGCCGCAGAGAGCGCGGGGGGGGGGGGGGGGCAGGAGGATGCAGTTGTTGTGGGAGGCGTGGTCAGCACACGCGGCTTCACAACCCCCTCCCCCGCAGCCGATGTAGGAACGGGAAGCACCGGACGAGTGCAGCGTTAGCAACGTCTCAGTGGCCATGCTCCAAGAGGTACGAACTAAGGGGTTGCGCCATCCAAACCTCTTCTCCACGCTGAGGGGCAAAGCCACAACGGAGGTGCTCGTTCCGGGGTGAATCGCCACCCTCAGGCCATCTGCATCGCGGGCACGGCCGCAGGGTCATACTTTAGTAATCTCAAACCTATAAACTTTCACGCAATATATGAGCGCGAGCCATGGACATAGCACTATGGGTGGAATAGAATATAATGAGGGGGGTTATGTGGAGAAGACAAAAAGGATAAAGTCTCACATCAACGAGGCTAATCAATGGGCTATGGAGATGCCCACCGATTGATGTTAATGCAAGGAGTAGGGATTACCATGCAACGGATGCACTAGAGCTATAAATGTATGAAAGCTCAACAAAAGAAACTAAGTGGGTATGCATCCAACTTGCTTGCTCACGAAGACCTAGGGCACTTGAGGAGGCCCATTGTTGGAATATACAAGCCAAGTTCTATAATGAAAATTCCCACTAGTATATGAAAGTGACAAAATAAGAGACTCTCTATCATGAAGATTACGGTGCTAGTTTGAAGCACAAGTGTGGCAAAGGATAGTAACATTGTCCCTTCTCTCTTTTTATCTCATTTTTTATTTGGTCTTTTCTCCTTTTTTTATATGTCCTTTCTCTCTTTTTTTATAAATCCTCACTTGGGACAATGTTCTAGAAAATGATGATCATCACACTTCTATTTATTTTACAACTCAATGATTACAACTTGATACTAGAACAAAAGATGACTCTATATGAATGCCTCCGATGGTGTACCAGGATATGCAATGGACCAAGAGTGACATGTATGAAAGAATTATGAACGGTGGCTTTGCCATAAATACTATGTCAACTACATGATCATGCTAAGCAATATGACAATAATGAATGTGTCATGATAAACGGAATGGTGGAAAGTTGCATGGCAATATATCTCGGAATGACTATGGAAATGCCATAATAGGTAGGTATAGTGGCTGTTTTGAGGAAGATACAAGGAGGTTTATGTGTGAAAGAGAGTATCATATCACAGGGTTTGGATGCACCGGCGAAGTTTGCGCCAACTCTCAATGTGAGAAAGGGCAATGCACGATACCGAGGCTAGCGAGTATGGAAGGGTGAGAGTGCGTATAATCCATGGACTCAACATTAGTCATAAATAACTCACATAATTATTGCAAAAATCTACAAGTCATCAAAAACCTCGGCATTATGAGCATGCTCCTAGGGGGATAGATTGGTAGGACAAGACCATCGCTCGTCCCCGACCACCACTCATAAGGAGGACAATCAAATAACACCTCATGTTTCAAATTTGTTACATAACGTTTACCATACGTGCATGCTACGGGACTTGCAGACTTCAACACAAGAATTTCTCAATTTCACAACTACTCAACTAGCACGACTTTGATATTATTACCTCCATATCTCAAAACAATTATCAAGCATCAAACTTCTCTTAGTATTCAAAACACTCATAAGAAAAATTTACTAATCTTGAATACCTAGAATATTAGGATTTTAAGAAAATTACCGTGCTATTTAAGACTCTCAAAATAATCTAAGTGAAGCATGAGAGATCAATAGTTTCCATAAAACAAATCCACCACCGTGCTCTAAAAGATATAAGTGAAGTACTAGAGCAAAACTATATAACTCAAAAGATATAAGCCAAGCACATAGAGTATTCTAACAAATTCCAAATCATGTATGGCTCTCTCAAAAGGTGTGTACATCAAGGATGATTGTGGTAAACTAAAAAGTAAAGACTCAAAGCATACAAGACGCTCCAAGCAAAACACATATCATGTGGTGAATAAAAATATAGCTTCAAGTAAAGTTACCGATAGAAGTAGACGAAAGAGGGGATGCCTTCCGGGGCATCCCCAAGCTTTGGCTTTTAGGTGTACTTAGATTATATTGGGGGTGCCATGGGCATCCCTAAGCTTAGGCTCTTGCCACTGCTTGTTCCATAATCCATCAAATCTTTACCCAAAACTTGAAAACTTCACAACACAAAACTCAAAGTAGAAAATCTCGTGAGCTTCGTTAGTGAAAGAAAACAAAAGACCACTTCAAGGTACTGTAATGAACTCATTCTTTATTTATATTGGTTTTAAACCTACTGTATTCCAACTTCTCTATGGTTTATAAACTATTTCACTAGCCATAGATTCATCAAAATAAGCAAACAACACACGAAAAACAGAATCTGTCAAAAACAGAACAGTCTGTAGTAATCTGTAGCTAGCGCAATATCTGGAACCCCAAAAATTCTAAAATAAATATCTGGACATGAGGTATTTATCTATTAATCATCTGCAAAAATAATTAACTAAATATCAATTTCCAAATAAAAATGGAAGCAGTTCTCGTGAGCACTAAAGTTTTTGTTTTTTACAGCAAGTTTAACAAGACTTTCTCCAAGTCTTCCCAACTGTTCTACTTGGCACAAACACTAACTAAACACAAAAACACAACCAAAACAGAGGCTAGATAAATTATTTATTACTAAACAGGACCAAAAAGCAAGGAATAAAAATTGGGTTGCCTCCCAATAAGCGCTATCGTTTAACGCCTCTAGCCAGGCATAACAAGCAAGGATAGATCTAGGTATTGCCGTCTTTAGTTTTCAACTTTTTAGCAGAATCAAGCTCGAATCCGGGAGGTTCTTTATGTTTCCCTTCATATTCTGAAATTTTTACATTATAACAAATCAAACCGCTTATTGCAAAGGGTAATCAACATATTCATGCAGTGAATATTTCCACTAATGTTCTTAAGAGGTTCAAGAGACTTCTGTAAAAATTTAGTAACTTGCGTCTCTTCCTGAGTAGGATGAGGTCCCTTTTGTTGAGGTAGTGTTCCCAATATACCTTCTATAATTTCAAGCGCAATATGGGGATCGATTTCAATAAAATTTCCTTTGGCAACACAATCCAAGAGTTGTCCATGAGACATATTTAATCCAACATAAAAATTGCAAAGCAAAATTCTCAGGTTTATTTCAGAGGTACAATTACGGTAAGACTCCATTATTCTCAACCAGGCATCTTTTAAGTTTTCTCCTAGTCTTTTTTGAAGTGAAATATTTCGAACACAGGGACAACGGAGAAGATAAGGGACTAGCCATAACGAGAAGCAAACGAACTAACACACAAGAAAACAAAAAGCAAGCGGGCAAAAAGAAGCAAACAGGAAAGAGAAGGATGATAGAGAGAGAGGGCGAATAAAACGGCAAGGGTGAAGTGGGGGAGAGGAAAACAAGAGGCAAATGGAAAATAATGTAATGCAGGAGATAAGGGCATGTGATGGGTACTTGGTATATTGACTTTTGCGTAGACCTCCCCGGCAACGGCGCTTGAAATCCTTCTTGCTACCTCTTGAGCACTGCGTTGGTTTTCCCCGAAGAGGAAGGGATGATGCAGCAAAGTAGCGTAAGTATTTCCCTCAGTTTTTGAGAACCAAGGTATCAATCCAGTAGGAGGCTACGCGCCAGTCCCTTGTACCTGCACAAAACAAATAAATCCTCGCAACCAACGCGATAAGGGGTTGTCAATCCCTACACGGCCACTTACGGGAGTGAAATCTGATAGATATGATAAGATAATATTTTTTGGTATTTTTGTGATAAAGATGCAAAGTAAAATAAAAGCAAAGGAAATGACTAAGTATTGGAAGATTAATATGATGAAGATAGACCCGGGGCCATAGGTTTCACTAGTGGGTTCTCTCGAGAGCATAATTATTCTACGGTGGGTGAACAAATTACTGTTGAGCGGTTGACAGAATTGAGCATAGTTATGAGAATATCTAGGTATGATCATGTATATAGGCATCACGTCCGAGACAAGTAGACCGACTCCTGCCTGCATCTACTACTATTACTCCACTCATCAACCGCTATCCAGCATGCATCTAGAGTATTAAGTTAATGAAAACAGAGTAACGCCTTAAGCAATATGACATGATGTAGAGGTGTAAACTCATGCAATATGATGAAAACCCCATCTTGTTATCCTTGATGGCAACAATATAATACGTGCCTTGCTTCCCCTACTGTCACTAGGAAAGGACACCGCAAGATTGAACCCAAAGCTAAGCACTTCTCCCATTGCAAGGAAGATCAATCTAGTAGGCCAAACCAAACTAATAATTCGAAGAGACTTGCAAAGATAACCAATCATACATAAAAGAATTCATAGAAGATTCAAATATTGTTCATAGATAGACTTGATCATAAACCCACAATTCATCAGTCTCAACAAACACACCGCAAAAACAAGATTAGATCGAATAGATCGCCACAAGAGAGGGGGAGAACATTGTATTGAGATCCAAAAAGAGAGAAGAAGCCATCTAGATACTAACTATGGACCCGTAGGTCTGAGGTAAACTACTCACACTTCATCGGAGGGGCTATGGTGTTGATGTAGAAGCCCTCCGTGATCGATGCCCCCCTTTGGCGGAGCTCCGGAACAGGCCCCAAGATGGGATCTCGTGGATACAGAAAGTTGCGGCGGTAGAATTAGGGTTTTGGCTCCGTTTGATATTCCTTTTCTTCAAAACCCTGAAATTGGCAAAAAACAACAATTCGGGGCTGGGCCTCCGGTTAATAGGTTAGTCCCAAAAATAATATAAAAGTGGATAATAAAGCCCAATAATGTCCAAAACAGTAGATAATATAGCATGGAGCAATCAAAAATTATAGATACGTTGGAGACATATCAAAGGGCGTGTGCCTCCTCCGAAGTCGGTTGACCCCACCGCTGCGCCCCATGGAACTGCTGGCCCCCATGCACCATCACCGCGTCTCCGAGCCATCCAAGTGGCTGGGTCGCAACAACAAGGACACGTCCCCACCACCGCCGATACCATCAGGAGCTTGGGTGACGGCGTGGTCCACATCGTCATCACGGATGTCGAGCACCGCTACTGAGGCCATGGCATGGGCCCAGCTGCTGTTGAGGTTCCCGCCAACAGCCGATTAGATGGACGAGTGGAGATCCACCATCGAAAGTCTGATTTGGTTTGCCGAGGCTGGGGGCTCACAGCAAGCTGGCCCGACACGGCCTCCCCATGCAATGACAACAGCCCGCGCTACTGGTCGTACGGAAGGGGCCACCCCCACTGTGTAGTCCCCATCGCGGCAACCAGCGTGAGCGCGATAGAATCGAGAACCCAATGACGTCTCGATGGCCTCTTTTGACCCTCGAGGACGTCCAGGCCAATGGCAAGCCCCTAAGGACCGGCAGAGGGGAGGCGCGCGTGCCGTCATCGAGAAGCGCCGATATGACCACCAACGCCCGATGGGTGCAATGGCCCCGGCGTCGACGATCTAGTGCTCGAAGACGGCGGGTACATGCCTTTCGAGGATGGCCTGCCTTCACTCATGAGCTACGGCAAGTCCGCTGGCCATCCACTCACACGTTTAAGCCAGAGATACCCGAGAAGTATGGCGGGAGGTTGAACCTGGCAGAGTTCTTGAGCATCTACACAATCATTGTTCAAGCTGCCAGGGGAAGAGATGAAAAGGTGTTCGCCAACTACTTCCCTTTGGCGCTCAAATCCAATGTGAGGTCTTGGCTGATGCATCTGCCGAAGAACTCCATTTCATCCTGGGCTGACTTATGCCATGATTTAATTGGCGCCTTCACGGGCGGCCATCAAGAACCAGGCCGACCCAACAACTTGTAGCTTCTCCAGCAGAAAGAAGGAGAGACTCTACAGAAGTATTTGCAGAGATTTAGCAGAGTTCACAGGAATATTCTAGATATCCACCCAGCAGCGGTGATAGCAGCTTTCCAGTCCAATGTGCGTAACCACAGGATACGTTCCAAGATGAACGTGCGGTTTCCCAAGACTGTGAAGGAGCTTTACGCCTTGGTGGACAAGTTTGCTCGACTGGAGGAAGGAAGGAAACTTCCTAGAGAGGAGGATTGTGTCGACATCGACTCGGAAGATGACAATGAGTCCACCAGCCAGACGAAGAAGAATAAGAAGTGCAACAAGAGGCGCAAGGATAAGGCAGTGATGACTGTTGAAGGATCAGGCACTCCTAGTACAGGCAAGAAGGTTAAGGCCGAAGCCCCCGGCGAGGAAGCTGTCGCGTGTGCTGACTGCCGAGAGGCTGCGGCTACCGAGAAGGCTGGGAAAGGTGATGTGTCATATTTCATGATTCATCAGACCAAGGTCCATTATCTACAAGAGTGTCATCAGGTAGAGCAGCTTGTCAAGAGGCAGAGGGCTGAATATGAGAAGCGTAATAGTCAGAATGGTGCTAGCGGAAAATGTCGAGGGGGTGAAGCAAACCACCCCGGCAAGGACTTTTGGAACCAAGGAAAACCAGCCAGGGACAGTGACAATGAAGTTTGCCTTGATGAGAGTGATGTAGGGGATGAACAGGAAACCAGCGAGCAGGAATTCCAGAAGGCCACTGACACCCTATGCATTGACGGGGGTGCATCTTTGCACTCCTCTCACCGCCAGCTCAAGTAGTGGGAACGTGAGGTTAATGCCATGGAGCCACCGGCGGAGTTTAGGAAACCGCTTAAATTGTCACGCACGCCCATCATCTTCGACGAAGAGGACCATCCTGACCGCACCAGCACGGTAGGGTGCTTGCCATTGTTGGTCTCCCCAACGACTTGCGACCTAAAGGTCACAAAGATGTTGGTCGACAGCGGGGCCGGGTTCAATCTAATTTCCCTGAAGGTGATCGGCAAGCTTTAGATAGTTGAGGAGGAATTAAAGGTCACAGGCATGTTTCAAGGAATTAATCACGGCAGGATCCGTCCTAAGGGAAAGATCACAATGCCAGTGACATTTGGGGGAGAATTGATCTACCGGGGTGAGAAGATTGTGTTCAACGTGGTTGACCTCTCCCTGCCATACAATGGGATCCTTGGATGCCCAACTTTGGCAACGTTCATGGCAGCATCTCATTATGCTTACAATGTCTTGAAAATGCCAGGGCCAGTGGGAGTCATTGCCATTCCATTTGATGAGAAGGTGCAATCATTTGCATGGACAAGATGTACCAGGGTGCAGTCGCGGTAGAAGCTGCGGTAGCGGCAATTCCCGCCAAGGAAAGCAAGGGGAAGAAGAAGGATAGCAGGGACACCAGCAAGGAATCCGGGAAGCATACCTCTTCGGAGTGCGCTGCGCCTGTTGATGACTTGCCGGAGAGTTCCAACATCAAGAGATCCAAGGTTGCCGTCCCACAAGAGAAGAAGGTCCCAGCAGGGCTGGCTGGCGTTGATGGTACCTTCACTATCAGTGCCACCCTTGATGAAAAATAGAAAATCACGCTTGTTGGCTTCCTGCGGGTGAATATTGATGTGTTTGCCTGGCAACCATCTGATATCCTCAGTATTCCCAGGGAGGTAATTGAGCAGAACCTTCCTCTCTGCCCACATGCCCGACCCGTCAAGCAGAAGGTTTGGAAGCAGGCCTTTGAGAGATAGCAGTTTATTGTGGAAGAGATTATCAAGCTTGAGGCAGCTGGTTTGGTCAGAGAAGTACTGCATCCAACATGGTTAGCAAACCCAGTAGTCGTGCGCAAGGCTAACGGGAAATGGAGGTTGTGCATTGATTTCCCAGATCTCAACAAGGCTTGCCCGAAGGACCGATTTCCCTTGCCGCGCATCGACCAGATCGTGGAGTCCACTTCAGGATGTGATTTCCTCTCCTTTCTGGATGCATACTCTGGATATCATCAGATCTTCATGTCCAAGGAAGATGAAGAGAAGACCTCGTTCATCACCCCATGTTGTATGTACTATTTTTTCCGCATGCCATTCGGATTATAGAGTGTCGGGTCCACTTTCACAAGGGCTGTCCAGATTGGTTTTGAACTACAGTTGCATAGAAACATTGAGGCTTATATGGATCATATTGTGGTCAAAACCAAGGAGAAAGTGACCCTCATCTAGGGTTTGGAGGAAACATTTCTAATTTGCGCAAGATCAACTTGAAGCTAAATCTAGAGAAATGTGTGTTTGGTGTCCCCTCCGGCAAGTTACTTGGGTTCTTCGTGTCCCATTGCGGGATCAAAGCCAACCCTAACAAGATCAAGGCCATCGAACAAATCCAAGCACCCAGAACAGCCAAAGATGTGAGGCGCTTTACAGGATTCGTTGCTGCGCTTAGCAGATTCATCTCAAAGTCCGCTGAGCGCGCCTTGTTGTTCTTCAAAATCCTAAAGAAGGCAGGGCCTATGAAGTGGACCCCGGAAGAAGATGCAGCTTTGCAAGATCTGAAGGCCTACTTGTCCTCTGTGCCTACTTTGGTTTCCCCCAGACCACAAGAACCATTGCTACTATACTTGGCAGCAACTAATCAAGTGGTTAGTGCAACCTTAGTAGCACAACGGGAACTAGAGGAAACAGAAAGTGACCAGAGCTCGGCAGGATCAGATGAGGATCAGGGCAAAGAAGAGCATGTCAGCAGCGGCAACCCCAAGGATGCGGCAAGGAAGAAAGTGGTGCAGCGCCCAGTGTACTTTGTTAGCTCCCTGTTACAGGGTGCTAGGTCGAGGTACTCTGGCGTGCAAAAGTTGATTTTTGGCCTCATCATGGCCTCAAGGAAACTGGACCACTACTTCCAAGCCCATGTGATTACGGTTGTCACTCGCTTTCCCTTGCAAAGGATACTCCGAAACCCTGAGGCTACCGGTAGAATAGTGGATTGGGCTTTGGAGTAATCTAGCTTCAGTCTAAAGTTTGAGAGCACATCAACAATTCAGAGCAGGGCATTGGCAGAGTTTATTGCAGAATGGATGCCAACCCCTGATGAAGAAGTGTTGGAAACGGTTACCCCCGGCAAGGAAGCACCCCAAGAATGGATTATGTATTTTGATGGTGCTTTCTCCGAACAAGGTGTAGGGGCTGGTGTGCTTCTCGTTGCCCCACTAGGGATCACTTGAAGTACGTCGTACATATGCACTTTTCTCGGGAGGAGGCAACCAACAATACATCAGAGTATGAAGGGCTTCTTGTCGGGCTCAGGATTGCCGCGGAATTGGGAATTAAGAGGCTGATCATTCGAGGAGATTCGCAACTTGTGGTAAGACAAGTCAACAAGGATTACCAAAGTCCATTGATGGAGGCATATGTTGAGGAACTGAGGAGATTGGAGGAGCGCTTTGACGGATTACAAACAGAGCACGTACCCCGTACAGAAAACATCATAGCTGATCATGTGTCAAATTGTGTTGCGCAGAAGCTTCCTGTGGAACCAGGAACTTTTGTTCTCCATCTCACTCAGCCCTCCGTATCCCCGACAACAATGGCCAGGAAAAGGAGGAAGTTAGACTTCGGTAAGCCTCTCCCGGTAGAGCCTCCCGGGCCTCCTGGAAGGGACCCTACCGGAAACAACTCCTCATCACTTGCTGGACCCCACCCTCCAGTCGGGCCAATGGTCCCCTTGAACGAGAAGTGCACTCCCGCAGATGAGGAGGTGCCACTAGTCCTTGTTGCCGAGCCTCAGGCTCCAACTTGGGCAAGGCACATAGTCCATTTCCTCCAGACTAGAGAACTTCCCAATGATCAAGATGAAGCTGAAAGAGTAGCCCGGAGGGCCAGTATGTATCAGTTTGTCGATGACACTCTATGCAGAAGGAGGCCCAATGGTGTGAAATTGAAGTGCATCTGTGAGGAAGAGGGAAAGGAACTCCGGCAAGCCAAACAGATAAGTTCCCTCTCTTGCACATGTATGTTCTGTAAGTAAAACTTGTGCATACAGAAAACCTCGTCGCCTTTTTGAAACTTAGGTGCTCCCATCGTTCGACTCGAGTGTTGCCTCGGTCAGCGTGGTCGTAGTGGCCTTTGGTGAAAAAAGGTTGGCGGGGGGCTGGTCCCTTATTATGCCCGGTAGGCTCGGTTCCCCGGCAGCAAAATAGAGGGTGCCGACAGGATAGCCTGTGGGAGCAAACTCGTTTACTTAAAGATAAAGAGGTACTCTACCTCTGCATGGACATATACATGTGCGAGTCCCCAGCAAAGTTCATATTTTTCATTAAATATGCCGATACAACAAGTACAGACCTTACAGGACACAGACATGAACTCAAGAGATTACATTATTTGAACTAAAATTTGGCGAGTCCCTAAAGATTTAAGATTAAAAAATATAAGTGCCCTGTCATTTTCTCCTTTCGTTTTCCCTCCGCCAGGTATTGTCGTGGGAAGAGAAAGAGGGCTAGGAGAAGCACCCAAGCAGGAGCCCTTCCCGGTCCCGTCATGGCCTGCCAGACATGGCCTGACAAGGTTGGGGGTGGCGAGGCTGCGAAGGAGGGGCAAGAGTAGCAGCTCGGTGATCCCCAGGTCACCACCTCTAGGACCAGCAAGAAGCCCCGGCTTGGGCACCGGTGGAGTCATCAACCAAAGTTCAGCCGAAAGACTGCTAGAGGGGAGGCGAAGGCACCAAAAGAACATCCCTCCCCAGTGTCGGTGTCAAAACCGGCAGATCTCGGGTAGGGGGTCCCGAACTGTGCGTCTAAGGATCGATGGTAACAGGAGACATGGGACACGATGTTTACCCAGGTTCGGGCCCTCTTAATGGAGGTAATACCCTACTTCCTACCTGATTGATTTTGATGAGTATAGGGGTTACAAGAGTTGATCTACCTCGAGATCATATGTTGTGGTCTAAACCCTACATGTATGATGAGTAATGTCATAATAATCTACCGACTAGCCTGGCCTCGGCTTATATAATGTACCAGAGGCCTACGACAACAAGATTCCTAGTCGAATATGCCAGTGGAGAGGAGTCCTTTTCTTGATCACCAAGTCTTGTGGAATATTCTTCGTGTATACATCGACTGTCCGAACTGGCCCATGAGCATATGGCCATAGGGGTCCTTGGCCCAATGCAACTGATTGGGAGACGACGTGGTGAGTACCCCCTAGTCCAGGACATCGGCAGTAGCCCCCTGAACTGGTCTTCAAGTTGGGGACGCTCCTCGATTCTTCCGAATTGTTCTTCATCTTCGATCGTCGGTCTTGAAAACTCGTTCAACAAATCTTCCCATCTTCGATCTTGAGGATCGCCGAAGTAAATCCGAAGAGTTTACACGTCGGGTATCCGAGGAGCCCCTTTAAGTTCTCGGCCTTTATCAATGCCTTGTTATTTTTATGCCACACCTCAGGTTTGAAGTTGTTCCTCGGCGGCAGCATCCTTTTGCGTCTGAGCTCCAACGCCGGACTGCATTAGAGGTTTCTTTTGCAGACGAGCACCAACGCCGGACTGCTTCCGAGCTCCAATGTCGAAATGTATCTGAGCTCCAACGATGGACTATGTCCAAGCTCCAATGCTGAATTGTATCCGAGCTCCAACGCCGGACTATATCCGAGGTGTCATAAATCACCTTGGCTCAAAAAAGTTGAAGGAGTTTAGCCGAGCTTAATACCGGAAATGCCCTCTATGGAGCCAGCCACTAGCGCCCAAGCTTTATGCTGGACTGCTTCCGAGGTGGTGCACCACCCCGACTGCGGGCTGAGTTTTTGTCAATAATTTGATTGGTGCAGTTTATTCTCTACCGAGATATATAGCTAGTAGCCCTCAAGGTGTGTATCGGTCTAAAACCCAAGGTGCACCTGAAGGATGACATAAGACCGCTGATCCCAGTATCCCCTGAGACTCAGGTTGATTCACAAAATCGGCCTGACGATCAACTCCTAGCTCAGCAGAATACTTTGGGACACAAAAAGCGGTGTGCAAATTCCTCGAGACTCAGGTTGTGTGTGGCCGATCAACCCGAGGATCATAATCTCCTCGAAAGCTATATTGCACTTTAAATTTTCTGCATTGGATTTTCAATGCAGTAGCCCCAGAGACACTGGTCGGGTGGCAACACCTGATCAGGGGATCAATACGCCCCTTTTAATATTAGTGAATGATAAGCCCGAAGCCCAGTAGCCCCCGAGCCTTAATGGGGGAACGGGTGGCCGAATTAAGGATCGATATCCAGAGTAAAACCACAAATTATGTGTAATGATTCTACGTATCCAAGTACTTTACATCATTAATGCTCGGATCCGCATTGTACAAAACTTTGTTGACCGACCATCGGCTTCAACCTCCTCGGCCAGAAGCCAGGGAGTGTTTGCCCTACTTTATAAAGCCATTATAAGGGCAAAGATTTATGGAAACAAGGAAATCCGGCCATACGGTTTTATAAACAAAGAGATATGTTATATTACTTAATGTAAGAAACATCTTCCAAGGAAATAGTCTCGCTATCAGTTCCTTTCTTTGGGTCATCATGCGTATCATGATCATGAAACCTCACCTCTGATCAATGTGGGAGGAAAATATTGAGGATTTAGTTCGGGGAAAGTTCCCGAACTCTGTGGTATTAATGAACCAAAAAATTTACTTCTGTCGTTGCCGACCAATGTGATCCTTTAAGATGGCTAGCTTTCGGCTTTACCCAGTCTGAGGTACTAACTCGGATGACCCGGTAGTAACAATCACATAGGTCCTCCCTTTACCGCCTAGCCGAACAATCGGGAACGTAGCGGTAAGCACAGGATCCAGGCAACCCAGCTTGGCAAAAATCTTAAGTAACATTGATGCATATTTATGGCTTTATAACGATGATTATGGAAGGCAGCCCTTGTATATTAAATACAAATGACGATGATATGTTTATGTTGACTCCGTTGCGACCGTTTATCAGTTGAAAGTGGCCCATCGTCGGCTTCTACCCCTTTGTAGATACTACGCATGGTGTCTCCGCAATAACAAGGCAACCCTTAGCCGACGTCTCGGTGCCCGAAGGCGGTTGTGTTAGCGGAAACGAGGCAATCAGATATCCGGGCTTTATAACTTTCAGTTAGTCATAGGAGCTTTAAACTGGGGAAGCTAGCTACTAGCCCCCGGTTAGTGTTCCGCGACATCAGAGGTCAAACCCTAAACACTTTGGCCAATGCTATGAACGGGCCATCATTTAACATAGCCATCGGATCGCTGACCAGTTTACGCTTATTGTGACAGTCAGTTTTCGGCTTTCTCCATTGAGGTGCTTAACCATGCGAGCTGGAAGCACAATTGCAGTGGTTCTCCCTTTGCACACCTAGCCGAACAAAACGGAACGTAGGGGGGCAAGCACAGTAGCCGGGCAACCCAACTATTTGACCGAGGACACAATTTGAAAACCGATGCATATATAGCAATATCCGAGAATGTTTTTGCCGAATCTCTAAAGGTGTCCGGCGTTGCACTGCGAGACTTATGCTGAAAACAAACAAATAGTTTAAAAGTGCCATAAGCAACCAAAAAACGTCAGTAAAAACTTGATCTCCAAACAAGATCAAGTGTTCGGTGCCAATCCGAAAATTGGAAAAAAAATTGTGCTTCTGTCGTGCTTTAACATGACACACCCGACCTTAAGATTTCACGCGGGTCAGCCTACAGCTTCAAGCTCATTATCCCAAAGGAGGAGTACTTCTCCGAGGTCAGTTTAGCAAATTAAACTTGAGCGGCTTTTAGAGAAAATATAGGCTATCCAGCTATTGACCATACACTCGAGTCGAAAAAGGAGCGGTAGAAAAAAGACTTTGCAACGACCAAGAGGAAAACACATTTACTATAAAACAACTCATATAAATTTTAAGAGCCCCCAAGTGACTTGGGTAAAAGAATTTTATGTATAATGATTGTATGTACCAATGTAATTCTATCATATCTGTGTTTACCCGAACTTTAAACGCGTCTTAACAGACCATCGACTTCTCCCTCTTCGGTTAAGGACCAAAAAGTATCATGTACTCCACCTGTCGAAAGTATCGACGGTGTTTCCGATAACCAGGCAATCAGGCCATAAGGTTGTAACACACAAAGTGCACTCAGGGAAC
Source organism: Triticum dicoccoides (assembly GCF_002162155.2). Lineage (NCBI taxonomy): Eukaryota > Viridiplantae > Streptophyta > Magnoliopsida > Poales > Poaceae > Triticum > Triticum dicoccoides. The sequence goes on along the minus strand of NC_041386.1, from coordinate 354,895,306 downwards.
TTATGCTATATTACTGACAAAGTGTAAGAAGCATCTTCGAAGAAAATAGTACCTCCACTGATACCTTTCTTCGGTTGCTCATTGTTATTATGAGACTTGTGCAATATATTTTTTGTACTCATGAGTTCCTTTGTGTGCCGACCATGATTGAAAACAATAAGAGCACTAGCTTTCGGCTTCACCCAGTCTGAGGTACTAACTCGGATGACCCGGTAGTAACAATCACAGAGGTGCTCCCTTTACCGCCAAGCCGAACAATCGGTAATGTAGGGGTAAGCACAGGAGCCAGGCAACCCAGCTTGCCAAACACTTAAGTCAACATGGTGCATATTGTGGCATAATACACGAACAAGGAACGAAGCTATACAAGTATAATCATATGCAAGAGGAAATGCTTCATAAAGGAAGCCCCTAGATAAATGCGGTATTTGAATTTGTGTGTCACAAACAAAGTTTTGACAAGGAATTTTGTCACAAAAAACTTTTTGCCAAAAAGTATAATGCTTGGTCAAATCGAACAAAATTTAAAACTGAAAGTTTTTGAGCATGAAAACGACTTAGCTGGTTAATGTGCTCAGTATTGATGACGCGGTCCGAGCTTATGGCGGGATGAGCTCCTAGCCCCCAAGCAGGTCTCTAGATGGCAAAGCAAAGAGCTCGACGCTCCGAAGTGGCGACACAGCACGGCCGATGCGGGCCGGGAGTGTGACGCCGAAGTACCCGGTGCGGGTTAATGAAGTGAGGACGAAGTCCCCAGTCCAGCCGAGGTGACGTGGTATGTGTGTACGCCGAGGTGACAACACTGCCTGACCCAGATCATTTACCTATGCACAGAAAATAGTGCAAACCGGGGATAATAGTAATAATAATAAAAAAATTGCATAATCGATAATTTAAACAAAGTGAGTAATAAAAAAATATGGCCCATGTGCCGAACACTTGATGAGGTAGAGCTCTCTTAGCGATGTCGTAGTCCCCGAGGCAACCGAACATGTCGGTATGGCGATTCAACCAACAAGGCGATCACGCGAGCCGATTGGGACAACGACATCGGCTTGCCAAAGTGACCGCGTGCCATAGTCGAAGTCGATCGCCTACACACATAAAATAGTGCGGTCCAAAAAGGATAATTTCTTTTCACAAAAATAATTTATTGAAAGAGATGTGGCCTGGCGCCGAAGTCATGTCGATGCAGGGCATCGGCGTGACGCGCTGAAGGCGTGGCCAAGCCTGAATTTGCAGGCCGGTCTGAGTTCCGGATGCAGCATTTGCCGAACTATATATGGAAACTGACCGAACCACCACGCGACCGTTGTTAATGCGGCCACCATTTGATAGACCTGTGTATAGATGATGAAACAAAACAGAGTAATAATTCTTTGGGAAAAATAAACCCAAGCAAGAAAAAAAGAACTAGGATTAATAGCACCTAGTTTATCAGTTGTAGAAATATGAAGAAAGGTTACTCCCAAAATTGGGACTCAATCCGCACACCCATTGCCTGATGGTCGATAAAGAGACGGCATGGCGATGCTCGCAATGGTGGGCTCGCCGAGGCAAAGCCTCCGGTCCAGCTAACGTGATGAAGCTGGTCGGCTGGTGACGCCGAAGTCACCGGAGTATGTTGATGAAGAAATAGCGAAATCCCCGGTCTAGCCGAGATGACGGAGCGGGTCAGTAAGGATACGTTGCAGCTGCCATGTCAGCCGAGGTGTTGAAGCAGTTCGGCGTGATGGACATCGGCTTGAAAGAGCAATAGCGCGGCCATGCCGACGCTGGTCATAACTTGTGACGCGGTCAATGCCGGATTGATGAAGTGACCGAGCGGCGATGTCGGCGCGCCTGACCCGTGCAATCTGTGGGGCGATGGTGTTGGTGATGATTTATCCTTCGCGATGCCGAAATCTTGTTCGGCTTGCCGAGCTGATGATCCGATAAGGTTAGGCTCGGCTCGATGAAGCGACGATCTGTCTAGCGTGGGTCAGCAGATGTGGAGCAATGTTACCGGACTGGTGTGACACCAGCGCGATGGTGAAGAGTGCCTCAAAGAAGGCTTAAAATTTTATGGGCACGTGTTAAAAATAACGCACAATACCATATAAGAAAATTCCTTTAAAAAGGTTGTTCAATATCACGTTCATAAAGAAACATGAATTCTGGTCGGATCCGTATTCGCGCAGAAAACAGATCCGAAAAGTGATGCACTAATCGGAAGGTTCCTGGAGTTTGGATGGTCGTATCGAGCTGAAATTTTGACAGGTGGTAGATATAGGAATTACGCAGCAAATCAACGGTTGGATCTTCCAAAGGACTTCTAAGCTAGGTTCTGGAGACCACGCCCTAAACTCGTCCAGATTCCCGTCCAGATTTGACAGGGCTCTGGTATATCGTCGATTGCCGGAGATTCCTCGATTGGAACTCGACGAAATTTTGCATGGTTGTTGTAGACTCAATTCCGCACGATCCCACCAAAGGAATCATCAAAGCGATGCTCGAGGAGGTGGTAGCAGCGGATACAAGTTCACTGTACGGAAAAACAGCACGGTCACCCGAGGGCAATGTTGACGTTGAGCCCCCGAGCTCGATGGATAATTCTTCCATGATCTTGATAGAGATCGGAGTTGATGTTGATGAAGGCCCCCGTCCGAACATGACGACCGGAGATGGAGCATGGTCCTCGATTGAGCCGAGGTGACCAGTCGAGCCGGCGGCGAAGATGTCGGCGTCGCAGTTGATCTGTGGGCGAGCCATTGATCCTTTGCCGATCACATAGCACAACTCTCAATGAAAGCACCATTGTCGGTGTAAAAACCTGCAGATCTCGGGTAGGGGGTCCTGAACTATGTGTCTAAGGATCGATGATAACAGGAGACAGAGGACACGATGTTTACCCAGGTTCGGGCCCTCTTAATGGAGGTAATACCCTACTTCCTACTTGATTGATTTTGATGAGTATAGGGGGTTACAAGAGTTGATCTACCTCGAGATCATATGTTGTGGTCTAAACCCTACAGGTATGATGAGTAATGTCATAATAATCTACCGACTAGCCTGGCCTCGGCTTATATAATGTACTAGAGGCCTACGACAACAAGAGTCCTAGTCGAATACGCTGGTGGAGAGGAGTCCTTGTCTTGATCACCAAGTCTTGTGGAATCTTCCTCGTGTATACATCGACTGTCCGAACTGGCCCATGAGCACACGGCCATTGGGGTCCTCGGCCCAATCCAACTGATTGGAGATGACGTGGTGAGCACCCCCTAGTCCAGGACACCGTCACCCGGCTATCACCCAAAGAGGCTGGTGATGATGGTGCCGGGGAGGGAGAGGAAGAGCGGAAAGATGAGGCGGCAGGACACCAGTAGGAGACGAAGGAATTCGCGCCATCATACTCCAACCTAACCTCCTGCCACCCGCCTTCTCCGTCTTCCCTCGTTTTCTCTCCCTCAACACCACTCCGGAGAAGCGCCAAGACCCCAGCCCGGCACCATTCCCGGAGAAGTAGTCGAAGACCAAGACTCCCAGGGGGCTCAGGGCGTGCCGCTCCCTAGCTTGGCGGGAAGGAAGGCGTGCCTCCCTTCGACATCAGCCCCAAATCCACCAGAAGGGGCGGTGCTGGGATTACCAATGATCCCCAGCCCTGCCTCCCGGGCAAACATCGGAGGGGCCAAGAACCTGGTCACCGAGCTAGCAAGAAGCGGCAACTCGGAACAAGGTGCCACCTCACCCATCGGGCAGCTGGCTATGGCAGAGGAGGCAAGCATTTCACCACAATGGGAAAGCTTCATATCTTCCGCGCAACGAACGACTCATCCACTATGTCCCCTCCAGGCTTGGACCCGGCTCACTCCCCAAGCGTCAGCACATGCGTCCAACACTACTAGCCTCAAGCTACTTTCTGAGGCCTGACCCCAGGCTCTCTTCCTCTGCATGGCCAGTAGAAAGCAGAAGATGGAGGAGAAGAGATGGATGACTTCACCCTTCCCTCGCCCCTCATTTTATAGGAGAGAGCTCATCCTTCAACAAGTGACCGCCGCCCTCCTCCACCAACACAAGAAGACCGAGCCCATGCCTTAATGCTCTCCCGCACCACGCACCTCCGTTACCTACACTGCGCGATGCATGTGGCATACGTTGCTGAGGGATAAGGGCGTGGTGGTAAGAGTGAATTGGCAATTACTCCCCTATGTGTTAAAGTCATTCACATGCCATTACAATGGCACCACCACGATTGGCTTTACACGACACGTGGGGAAACTGGAAACTATCCCAGATCCAAGGCTAATGGAGAAGCAAAGTAGATCTCAATGGACCAGCCACTTCCACGCCCCTGGCTTTGCACTTATTAGGGCCTGCCCCGACGACGCCCGACAACATGTTCGGGACAGGCCCAGGGGTTTCTGTCAGTGCAACAAACGCTGGGTTTGTTGACCAAACTGTGCACAGGCACGAGGACAAGGAAACAACTCCAGGATCAGATTGAAGCCCAAAATACTAGCCTTTTAGATGATCCAGCATGTGGATCAAGAAGACCAAGAGGAGCCAGAGAAGCAAGACGCGCCAAGGAAAAAGCCTCCATTGTCGGGCACGCGAGCCTGGGGAGGATGGGGTTTACCCTAGAAGCAAGCTTTCGAGGCGTCCCGGCAGGCCTGCCGGGACTCACGGAGACAGAACCAACCCACTGCACCACCTCATCACGACTCAAGTCGTCGATCAGTGCGGTGTCAAGCTCCAAGGTGACTAAGTGGCTGCTATTCACCACTTGGCAGCCATTTCCTACAAAAAAACGCCTACAAGTGGCACCCATCCTGCGACGTGTCGAGCAAGCAGATGCAAAGCTAGCAAAACAGCCCGACAGTCCCTACCAGGCAAGCTGCAATGTGACATTGAGTGGTGCATTTAATGTGCTCTGTCAGCCTACAGAGTTAGGTACGATAGCACTGTTTGCTATCTAATCAATGTATAATGACTAATTTGCCACTGTGGTGACCCCTTTGTCTATAAAAGGAGGCCCAAGGCAACCCTAGAAAGGGTTGGACCCTCGGTTGGAGAACTTAGACACTCACACACTCATATGCGCATAGCCGCTCTCGCCCTAAGATAACCCTAGCGGGCAAGCGATTTGCGTCCACCATCATTATTTCCACATCAATCCACCAAAGTAGGAGTAGGGTTTTATGCCTCATGGCAGCCCGAACCTGGGTAAAATCTCCCGTGTGATCTCTACCGTGTTGTCTCACGTTTTTCCGCTCTTTGTGCCACGTGCCATCCCCCCGTTGAACCAGAAAGGGGCTCTTGGTCCCACAGGTGGTCATGGTTTCCCGCGGCATATTTCTTCAGGAACCTCCCATTAATAGGGGGCATGGGACGAACTCCATGTTGGCCAATCAACTGATAAGCTCCGCCATCATAGGATTGCTCGATAATAAATTTCCCTTCCCATTTAGGATCAAGTTTTCCTTTGGCTTTACCATGTTTCTACGATATAGCTCTAGATTTTGAAGGCCATTTAGTCGATCTTATTCCAAGGAATCCAACTGCTGAAACCATAACCGGAGTTGCTCATCTTGGGTATTCTTGTCATGGATAGCCACTCTTAGAGATGGGAGTTCCACCACAAGAAGAAGGATAGCCTCACTCCCATAGACCAAACAGTACGGCGTGGATTGAGTTGTTGAACAAACTATAACACGATACATCCATAAGGCTTCATAGAGATGATCATGCCAGTCATGATGAAGCTTGTGAACTTTCTTTTTCAAGATCTGACCAACAGTTTTGTTGAAAGCTTCAATCAACTCATTAGCTTGTGGATAGTATCCCGTCAAATAATTCGGTTGGATTTTATATTTGGCCATGGATTTGATCATTTTGTTTGATTTAAAAGCCTTTGCATTGTCAGAAGTAACGCGGTGTGGAAGCCCAAAGCGATAAAAAGATTTTACTCCCTCGGAAGTTTATAACATTATCACTTTTTAGTTCTTTTAGGGGCACTGCCTCTGCCCATCTAGAGAAATAATATGTCGTTGCTAGGATAAAGCGGTGCCCTTTAGAGGATGGAGGATCCAAATGACCAATGAAATCTATACCCCATGCATCAAATGGCCACACGGGTACTGTCGGGTGTAATGGAACTGGTGGTTGATGCTTTATAACACCACAAATTTGGCAATTATGGCATGACCTTGCAACCCTAAGGCAGTCTGTCATCATTCCTAGCCAATAGTAACCGCTTAACCGTATGCTATGTTACATCTTTGGACCACCTTGGTGCCCACCACAAGCACCATGGTGCACCTCTTGCAACTCTGGTTCTGCTTCTTTTCTGGATACGCACTGTAGCAGGAGTTCTTGTCCAAAGGAGCATCGGTACAAGGTCCTTGCTTTAAATATATAGGAAGGGAGTCGTCTTTGCAATCTCCGCTTCTCCACTAAACTATCTGGAAGTATCCCATGATTAAAGTAATTAAGGAAAGTTTGCGCCAATCATCTTCGTCGCACCCATCAATGTTAGCAATGACATGTTATACTTCAGATTCTTGTGGGACCAATTTGAGGACATCTTGGAGAAGCCATGTTTCTTTTATATTGACTTGAGTGGGCTTCCCATCGGGGAGCACAAACGCTGCTGCAAGTTTAGCCAATTCATCAGTAGAAGAATTCTTACTTCATGGAACATGTAAGATTTTAATATTTTTGAATTTTTTTCATGAGAAATTGAGGCGCCATGTGGTATTCTACTAATTTGGGCTTGTGTACCTTATGTATATCATTAACTTGACAAGCGATGAGTTGAGAATCGCCATATACTAATAAAGTTTGCACATCCATGGAAAGTGCTAGTAGAAGTCCAAAGATGATAGCCTCATATTCTGCTTTGTTGTTCGAGCATTCTTCCTTGAGTAGGGTGAAGGAATGATGAATGGTGCCACCTTGAGGCATTTCGAACACCAATCATGCACATGCTCTTCTTTTTATTTCACCATCAGGATCCATCTCCGCGCGAGAGGCTCCATCGAAATATAGCTCCCATTGAGATAAAAAAAATTATGTCCATGGTAAATACTTCCTCATCGGGCAACCCGATCACCAATGGAGAGTTATCAGCGATAGGATGAGCTGCAAGAAAATCAGCCAACGCTTGACCTTTAACTTCTTTTTGTGGCACATAAGTAATATCATACTCCATCATGGATATTGCCCATTGACCAAGGCGACCCAAGAGTGCGGGTTGATTTAATACATACCTCATAGGATCGGCTCGTGCAACCTGTTGTATCAGGTGTGCTAGCATATAATGTGGCAACTTTTGCGGTAAAAATATATGTGCCAAGCATAATTTCTCTATGGGTGAGTAATTGCGTTTAGCCCCGGACATAGTATGACTTAGATAATAGCTTGCTACCTCCTTTCCCTCATCATTATATTGAGCAAGAAGTGCGCCAACTGAACGATACTGCACAACAATGTAAAGAATAAGTGGTCGTCCTTTGATGGAAGCAGCCAGAACAGTAGGGTTACGTAAGTATTGTTTAAGACTTTTAAAACCATTTTGACATTGTTCATCCCACTCAAAAGGGAATGCCTTTTCTCATTAGTATTGTAAAAGGTCAAGTACGCCCTGAGAGATTAGAGATGAAGCGTCGTATGTATGCCAAATGACCTTGTAAGGACTTTAGCTCTGTAATGTTTATGGGTGGCGACATTTTCTGTATTGCTTTGATTCACTTTGGTGAGATTTCAATGCCATGATGATGGACAATGAATCCCCAAAATAAGCCTGATTACACAGAAAAAGCGCACTTAAGAAGGTTCATCTTGAGTTGATGTTTCCTCAAGCGATTAAAGACAACACGGAGATCATCCTGATGTTGTAGCCGATCGTTTGTTTTGAAAACCAGGTCATCAATGTAACATTCCACGAAATTAAAAATGAATTCATCTAAAACCGTGGTCATTGCTCGTTTATATGTTGCACCAACATTTTTTAGTCCAATAGGCATTACTATGTAATAGGAGTTACCTTTCGGGGTTCAAAAGCAATGTGTCATTTTCATCCATCTTGATTTGATTATAACCTACCGACCCATCCATGAAGGATAGGGCACCATAACCTGTATTGGCATCAACAACCATCTCATTGATGGGTATAAGGAAATCATCTTTGGGACGGGCACAATTTAGATCTCTAAAATCAACACAAATTCGCAATTGCCCATTCTTTTTGTAATAGGGACAATATTAGCTGACCAGCGTGGATATTGTACCTCCTTTATGAATCTGGCAGTGATAAGCCTATCCACGTAGTAATAATGCCATCTTGTAGTTCTGGGCGAAAGCTGCACAAATGCTGCTTTACTGGCCTAAACTGAGGATCAATAGCAATCTTGTGAGTGGTGACTTGAGGGTCAAGCCCTGGCATGTCTTTGTAGGTCCATGCGAAACAAACCCGAGACTCCATTAGGAATTGTCGGTAACTTTCATGTTCTTGTAGTGTTATGGAGGCACTAAGAAAAGTCAGACGTGGGTCTTCCTTTGTACCGAGATTGATTTCAACTAGCTCATCAATAGTGCATTGACTGCCATCTTCAAGCTGAGATGGGCCAGGAGCATCATTGGTTACCCCTCCTTTCTTAATTGTCATAGCTTTATGAACCTGACATAAAAGATAGTGTTCATTCTCCATCCGATAGAGTGCAATTGGAGCAACATGAAAGGAATGAAATTCATGAGAAATTTGATATATATAATTACCAGCATCCTCATAAGATTTTGGTTCTTGCTCTTATTTACCTTGGTCATCATTTACGTGCACCATGTTACAGATAAATTTGTGCTTATCATCACATCCTTCATCCTCACTTTTTGAAGATTCTGAGCTGACATAGCCCAAACCGTACTTTGATTGGCTTTTCTTATTTTTATTTTTAATGAGTGTTTCTGTTTGATCCCACCACACTTCACAAATGGCTTGAGGTGATGGCAGCCTGCAATTTTGAAGTTTAATCCTGGAATGCTTTAATAAGTGAGCCATTCTAGGTTCAACTTTCATAGTAATCAATTCTTCCTCTATATCGAAGCAAGAGGAGTAAAAATGGGTTATATATTCACAGTGTAGTACCCGTCATACATTATAAAATAATGTAGGACTAATGGTCTTTTATTGTCCTGGGATCAAGTGAACCTCTAATGGTATGGACACAGAAACATACATTGACGGGAGTTGTCTAAGTACACCTCCCTTTGTTTTCTCTATTTTTTCCACCCTTATTCTTACTTTCCTTTCTGGTGGTGTCACATTTTCAAAAAGGGAACTTGTGGGTGCCTGTAACACCTGAGAGGGAGGCATATCACCCTTACCGGTGAGGAGTTTAGGAAATCCTGTAGATGTAAAATTTAGATTAGTTATATTATGAGGTATCATAGGTGTTATAAGAGAAAACGATACTTTCCGTTTATTATGTGGCTCGGTAGAGCGCTCAGATACAGACCTCAATAGGAGTGGAGGTGGAGTAAAAGCCTCTGCATTCGATGATAATTGTGGGGTTTATAATGTGGGGTGCATCCCTCTTTCCCAAAAGGAAAGAGCTCATATCGACAGGTCATGGGAGGTCTTCCTCTTCCACGCCCCCTTCCTCCATGCTGAAATATTTTCCTCAAGGAGTGCTTCCTGGATGAGGACTCTATCCCTAACAATGAGGTGAAGCCAGGTGTGATAAGTATATCAGCTGAAGGCACCACTCGTCCTTGCTGTGTGTGTGGCTCCTCGCTTGGGAAGTAGTATTTTTTCATCAGCATGATGTGCTTCTTGAATGGTATAAGGATTAACATTACTAGCTATTCGATGTTGCTCACCACTTTTGTGACGCCTCGAGACCGACGCTCCAGAGGCCTTCCATGTTCTTCGTTGCTGTCGTGTGTTTTTTGTTGTTGTTGCATTTCATCATGTCATCATCCACATTGTATCCACATGTTTAAATGAAACTCGTAGTCGTTCGTAGTTGCCGCTCCTCGCTTTGTCTCCGTTGACCTTCTGTCGCCCCCCCTTGTCTTTGTCGACCTCTCT
>NC_041386.1:354875019-354884789 GCF_002162155.2 Triticum dicoccoides | reverse complement strand
AACCCGAACTGAGTTGTCCTTACCGATGGGTCTGGATCATCCCCAAACACCCCTAAAATATCTTCGGTTTCTTATTTGGACTCCCTAACCTATTTATTCTTGACCGTCTGATCTAATCGGAGGGCCCAGATAACCCCTAAGCTAATCCAACCGCTATATAATCAGTCCAAACCCTAGCTGTCCCATCCATTCCTCCACTATCCAATCGCCACCGCCACACTCCACCTCGTCAACTCCCACCTCGGGATCTCCTCCCTATCCAAATCCTCCTCGACAAATTCCCTTGATTTCTGCTGCCACCTTGTCCCTGCTTGGGATCGAGCCCCGACCAACCGCAACAACAATCCTCTACCTCCTCCTGATCCATCCATTAACCAGCGTTCAAGCTCCCCTCATGGAGCATTCCCGAGGCCTCAGCTCCTCTGTGCCCGAGCTGGACCAGGCCCTGAGCGACCTCGTTCCCCTGCCGTCTCTGTGCCCGAGTGCTGCCACCGGAGCTGCTCCGTCCGCCGCCCGAACCTGCCCAACCACCAGGCCGGACTCCCCCTACCTTCCTTCCCTCTTGTTTCTCTCTCTGCCTCTCAGCTCTCTCTCTGTTCCTCCGCAGGTCCTCACCGCTCCATCCAGAGTTCGCCAGACCAGCAGCTGCGCTTCGGCCTCTCCTTGTCATTGTCATCCTTGCCGGTGTGCACCACCCGAGGCTCATCGGAGCACCTCCACCAATAGGATATTCCCCTGCCATGGCGCCTCGGCCTCCTCTACTCCCGCATCTGAGGCCTCGATCTCCTCCAGCTCAAACCTACATCCCCGCCGCCCCGCCAAGTCCCTGGAGCCGCCTCCCCTTCGCACGTACGGTAAGGTCATCGGTGAGTGTCGCGCGGTGCCCCTGCTTCCTCCTTATCCCGCAGTCGCTCCTTTCTTTCCTTCCATATTCCCTCTCTGAATGCTCTCCCTGCCCTTCTTTTCTTCAGGCTACAATGCAGCGATGGAGCCACCTCCGCTTGATCCAGCAGGAACGGGACCCTGACGACCCCCCGTGCCTGGATCCGGATGCCACTGAGCTGCCGCGCCAACCCCTCCACATCCTGTCGCTCATCAAACTCCCTCACGCTCACCTGCATCCGCCTCGCCCGGTTGTGCCCTCTGCTTCGTGCAAGCAGAGACGAGATGACCGATGTAGCTCGCTCGTCCTCGAGCGTTGACTGCATCGCCCTGAGCCGGCCTGCTTCCACCTCCTCACCAACGGACCAAGGCCCAATGTGAGCAGCCCATCACCCCTATTGTCAGTATCAAAACCGGCGGATCTCGGGTAGGGGGTCCCGAACTCTGCGTCTAAGGCGGATGGTAACAGGAGGCAGGGGACACAATGTTTTACCCAGGTTTGGGCCCTCTTGATGGAGGTAAAACCCTACGTCCTGCTTGATTGATATTGATGATATGAGTATTACAAGAGCTGATCTACCACGAGATCGGAGAGGCTAAACCCTAGAAACTAGCCTATGGTATGACTGTATGTTGTATATGATCTATCGACTAGCCTGGCCTCGGTTTATATAATGCACCAGAGGCCTAGGATAACAAGAGTCCTAGCCGAATACGCCGGTGGGGAGGAGTCCTTGTCTTGATCACCTAGTCTTGTGGAATCTTCCTTGTATGTGGCAGCTGTCCGAACTGGCCCATGAGAATGCGGCAATGGGGATCCTCGGCCCGATCTAACAGATCGGGAGATGACGTGGTGAGTACCCCCTAGTCCAGGACACCGTCAATAGCCCCCTGAACCGGTCTTCAAGTTAGGGACGCTCCTCGATTCTTTCGAACCGTTCTTCATCTTCGGTCGTCGGTCTTGAAAACTGGTTCAACAAATCTTCTCATCTTCGATCTTGAGGATCGCCAAAATGTATTCAACGAGTTTACACGCCGGGTATCTGAGGAGCCCCTGTAAGTTTCCGGCCTTTATCAATGCCTTGTTATGTTTATGCCACACCTCAGGTTTGAAATTGTTCCTCGGCGGAAGCGTCCTCTTGCGTCCGAGCTCCAACTCCAGACTGCATTCGAGGTATCTTTTGCAGCCAAGCACCAACGCCGGACCGCCTCCGAGCTCTAACGCCGGAATGTATCTGAGCTCCAACGCCGGACTATGTATCCGAGCTCCAACGCCGGACTGTATCCGAGCTCCAACGCCGGACTGTATCCGAGCTCCAATGCCGCACTGTACCCGAGGTGTTGTAAATCACCTTGGTTCAAAAAAGTTTGAAGGAGTTTAGCCGAGCTTAATGCCGGAAATGCCCTCCATGGAGCCAGCCACTAGCGCCCGAGCTTTATGCCGAACTGCTTCCGAGGTGGTGCACCACCCCGAACGTGGGCCGATTTTTGTCAATATTTTTGATTGGTGCAATTTATTATCTGCCGAGATATATAGCCAGTAGCCCTCAAGGTGGGTATCAATCTATAATCCGAGATGCACCTGAAGGATGACGTAAGACCGCTGATCCCAGTAGCCGCTGAGACTCAAGTTGATTTGCAAAATCGGCCTGAGGATCAAGTCCTAGCTCGGCAGAATACTTCGGGACACTAAAAGCGGCATGCTCAGTCCTCGAGATTCAGGTTGGGTGCGGCCGACCAACCTGAGGATCAAAATCTCCTCGGAAACTATATTGCACATAAAATTTTCTGCATTGGACAGGCAATGCAGTAGCCCCCGAGACACTGGTCGGGTGGCAACACCGGATCAGGGGATCGATGTGCCCCTTTAATATTTGTAAATAATAAGTCCGAAGCCCAGTAGCCCCCGAGCCTTAATGCGGGCACGGGTGGCCGAATTAAGGATTGATATCCATAGTAAAATCACAAATTATGTGTAATGACTCTATGTATCCAAGTACTTTACGTCATTTAATGCTCGGATCCGCATTGTACAAAACTTTGTTGAACGACCATCGGCTTTCACCTCCTCGGCCAGTAGCCGAGGAGTGTTTGTCTTACTTTATAAAGCCTTTATGAGGGCAAAGATTTACGACAAACAAGGCAATCTGGCCATATGGTTTTATAAACAAAGGTACGCAGAGAGATATGTTATATTACTGTTTAACAAAAGAAATGTCTTCCAAATAAAATAGTCCCGCTATCGGTTCCTTTCTTTGGGTTGTCATGCTAAGCATGATCATGAAACCTCAGCTCCAATGTAAGAGCAAAATATCGAGGATTTAGTTTGGGGTGCCAGTTAATAGCCCCCGATAGTGTTCGGCGATAGTCGAGGTCAAACCGTAAATACTTCGGCCATTGTTATGAATGGCCCATCATTTAACACCGTCATCGGATCGCTGAGTAGTTTACGCTTATTGTGACAGTCAGTTTTTGGCTTTCTCCACTAAGGTGCTTAACCATGTGAGCTGGAAGCACAATCGCAGTGGTTCTCCCTTTGCACACCTAGCCGAACAAAGCGGAACGTAGGAGGCAAGCGCAGGAGCCGGGCAACCCAACTATTGACCGAAGACACAATTCGAAACCGATGCATATATATCAATATCCGAGAATGTTTTTGCCGAATCTCTAAAGGTGTCCAGCGTTGCACTGCGAGACTTGTGCTTAAAACACACAAATAGTTTAAAAGTGCCATAAGCTTGGAAAACCAAAAAACGTCAGTAAAAACTTGACGTCCGAACAAGATCAAGTGTTCGGTGCCAATCCGAAAATTGGCCTTAGCAAAAGAAGTGCTTCTGTCATGCTTTAACATGATGCATCCTATCTCAAGACTTCAAGCGGGTCAGCCTACGGCTTCAACCTCCTATCCCGAGGGCGGAGTACTTCTCATTAGGCCAGTTTAGCAAACTAAACTCTAGCGGCTTTGAGAGAGAAATTAGGCTCCCCGGCTAGCAACCACACGCTCGTGTCGAAAAAAGGAGTGATAGATAATAATAATAATAATTATTATTATTATTATTATTATTATAATAATAATAAAACTTTGCAACGACTAAGAAGAATAATGGCTCTTATAAATTTAAGAGCCCCCAAGTGACTTGGGTAAAAGAATGATTGCATGTACCTAAGTACTTATATCATATCTATGTTCAATCGAACTTTAAAAGCGTCTTAACCGACCATCGGTTTCTCCCTCTTCGGTCAAGGAACAAAAAGTGTTATGTACTCCATCTGTCGAGAATATCGACGGTGTTTCCAATAACCAGGCAATCAGGCCATAAGGCTGTAACTGACAAAGCGCGCTCAGGGAACTTATGCTATATTACTGCGAAGTGTAAGAAGCATCTTCGAAGAAAATAGTACCCCCCCACCGATACCTTTCTTCAGTGCTCATTGTTATTATGAGACTTGTGCAATAGATTTTTTGTATTCATGAGTTCCGTTGTGTGCCGACCATCATTGAAAACTATAAGAGCGCTAGCTTTCGGCTTCACCCAGTCTGAGGTCCGGCTCTGATGACCCGATCGTGACAATCGCAGAGGTGCTCCCTTTACTCCCTAGCCGAACAATCGGGAACGTAAGGGGTAAACACAGGAGCGAGGCAACCCAGCTTGCAAATCGCTTAAGTCAATATGGTGCATATTGTGGTGTAATACACGAACAAGGAACGAAGCCGTACAAGTATAATCATATGCAAGAGGAAAAGCTTCATGAAGGAAGCCCCCAAATGAATTGGGTATTTGAATTTATGAGTCACAAACAAAGTTTGGAAAAGGAAAAAAATTTACAAACAACTTTTCTCCAAAAAAGTATAATGCTTGGTCGAACCGAACACAAGTTAGAAATTAAAGCTTTGAGCATGAAAGCGACTTAGCTGGTTAATGTGTTTAGTATTGATGACACGGTCCGAGCTTGATGCGGGACAAGGTTCCATCCCCCAAGCCGGTCCCGAGGTGGCGGAGCGGAGAGCTCGACACGCAGAAGTGGTGACATAGCACGGTCAACGCAGACCGGCAGAGTGACGCCGAAGTCCCTGGATCATTTTCCTGTGCACAAAATATAGTGCAAACCGGAGATAATAGGAATAATGATAATTAAAAAAATTGTTGCATAATAAATAATTTATGCAAAGTGAGTAATAAAAGAAATATGGCCTGGCGCCGAAGTCAATGTAGATGCAGGGTGTCAGCGTGATGCGGTAAAGGCGTGGCAAAGCCTGAATTCATAGGTCGGTCCGAGCTCCGGATGCGGCGTTCGCCGGACTATGTACGGAAACTGACCGAACCACCATGCGACTATCGTTAATGCGGCCACCATTTGATAGACCTGTGTACATATGATGGACAAACCAGACTAATAATTCCTTGGAAAAAATGAACCCAAACAAGCAAAAAATACTGTGATTAATAGCACCTGGTTATTTTGCTGTAGCAATCCGAATGAAGGTGATTTCCAAAATTGGGACTCGATCCGCACACCCATTGCCTGATGGGCGATAAAACGTCGGCATGACAATGCTGGTAAAGGTTGGCTCGCCGAGGCAAAGCCCTCGGTCCAGCTAACGTGACGGAGCTGGTCGGCTAGTGACGCCGAAGTGTCCGGAGTAGGTTGATGAAGAGATGCCGAAGCTCCTGGTCTAGCCGAGATGTCGAAGCCTCGATGTCAGCCGATGAGTCGAAGTAGGTCGGCATGATGGACACCAGCTTGAAGAAGAAATAGTGCGGCCCTGCCGATGCAGGTCGTGACGTGATCGATGCCGCCTTGATGAAGTGACCGTGCGGCGATGCTGGTATGCCCGCTCCGTGTAATCCGTGGGGCGGCGATGTTGGTGATGATTTATCCTTCGTGATGCCGGAATCTTGTTCGGCTTGCCGAGATGATGATCCGAAGAAGTTGAGCTCGGCTCAACAAAGTGGCGACATGTCTAGCGCAGGTCGGCAGCCGTGGAGCAATATTGCCAGACTAGTTTGACACCAGCATCATGTTGTTGAAGATCATGTTC
The DNA here is from genome assembly GCF_002162155.2 of Triticum dicoccoides. Classification (NCBI taxonomy): domain Eukaryota; kingdom Viridiplantae; phylum Streptophyta; class Magnoliopsida; order Poales; family Poaceae; genus Triticum; species Triticum dicoccoides. The sequence goes on along the minus strand of NC_041386.1, from coordinate 354,878,866 downwards.
AAAAGATCTTAAAGTTAGTGGGATGTGTTCGGGAACAAAACACAATACCCCATACAAAATTTCCTTCAAAAGGGATGTCCGAAATCCCGTTCATAAAAAAGACGAACTCGGGTCGAATTCGTTTTCGCGCAGAAAACAGATCCGAAAAGTGATGCACTAATCGGAAGGTTCCAGGAGTTTGGACGGTCGGATCGAGCTGAAATTTTGAGAGGTGGTAGATATAGTAATTCCGAAGCTGATCAACGGTTGGATCTTCCAAAGAACGTCCGAGCTAGAAGCTGGACACCACGCCCTAAACTCATCCAGATTCCCATCCAGATTTGACAGGGCTCCGGTATATCATGGATTGTCAAAGATTCCTCCATCGGAACTCGACGAAATTTTCCAGGGTTGTTGTAGAATCAATTCCGCACAATTCCACCAAAGCGATCGTTAAAAAGACACTTGAGGAGGCGGTGGCGGCGGACACAAGTTTGATGTCCAAAAAAACAGCACGGTCGCCCGAGGGCAATGTTGACGTTGAGCCCCCGAGCTCCCTGGATGATTCCTCGATGATCTTGATAGAGATCGGAGTTGATGTTTATAAAGGCCCTCATCCGAACATGACGATCGGAGGTAGGGCGCAGTCCTTGGTCAAACCAAGGTGACCAGTCGAGCTGGTGACGAAGATGCCGAAGTCGCAATTGATCTGCAGACGAGCCATCAACCTTTTGCCGAACACACAGCGAAACTCTCAATGAAAGCATAAATGTCGGTGTCGAAACCGGCGGATCTCGGGTAGGGGGTCATGAACTATGCGTCTAAGGAGGATGATAACAGGAGGCAGGGGACACGATATTTACCCAGGTTCGGGCCCTCTTGATGGAGGTAAAACCCTATGTCCTGCTTGATTGATATTGATGATATGAGTATTACAAGAGCTGATCTACCACGAGATTGAAGAGGCTAAAACACTAGAAGCTAGCCTATGGTATGACTGTATGTTGTATATGATCTATCGACTAGCCTGGCCTCGGTTTATATAATGCACCAGAGGCCTAGGATAACAAGAGTCCTAGCCGAATACGCCGGTGGGGAGGAGTCCTTGTCTTGATCGCCAAGTCTTGTGGAATCTTCCTCGTATGCGGCAGCTGTCCGAACTGGCCCATGAGTATATGGCCATGGGGATCCTCGGCCCAATCTAACAGATCGGGAGATGACATGGTGAGTACCCCCTAGTCCAGGACACCGTCACCTGTGCACTGCTTGTCCAGCCCAGATCCATCAGTTTCGGCCCGATATGTTTCTTTTCCTGTTCCAGCGAATTTAGCATTTATCCAGAGATTAACCAGTTTTGCATAAAACACCCTAGAGCACATGCATTTACTAACTCACAAACCGTGCATCGGATTAAAATGATTTTAATAGGAAAAATGCTTAGAATTTCATCTAGTTTCATAACATGGCACTTTCATCCATGTTTAAAATGGTTAAATTGATGTTTGCATTTGTTTTGTATAAATGCCATGATAAAATGCTTTATTTTATAACTAAATAACCATAGCTCCGAATTGAATAAACTTTATATGTAAATGGGGTAGAAAAATGCATAGATTAACATGATGCACTTATTTTGCATATGTAACAACTCTAAAAAGGTTTAGGCTAGAATAGTAGCAAATTCGAAGTATGCATATGGGGATTTTCCGGAATTGTTGTTGTTATTTCAGGCCTTATTTAAACTTGCCTAAATAGTTAGTTTAATTATGCTTCACCTCTTGCCAGGTTTACCAACATTTAATATTATTGGGCATATAAACGAGAGTGAAGTAAATGATTGAATGTGGTATTTCGTCAATATGCAACTGATGACCCACAAATATAGGGGATCTACCATAGTCCTTTCGATAAGTAAGAGTGTCGAAACCAACGAGGAGCAGAAGAAAATGATAAGCGGTTTTCAGCAAGGTATTCTTTGCAAGTACTGAAATAAGTGGTAACAGATAGTTTTGTGACAAGATAATTTGTAACGACCAACAAGTAACAAAAGTAAATAAAGAGCAGCAAGGTGGCCCAATCCTTTTTGTAGCAAAGGACAAGCCTGCACAAACTCTTATATAAGGAAAAGCCCTCCCGAGGACACATGGGAATATCGTCAAGCTAGTTTTCATCACGTTCATATGATTCGTGTTCGGTACTTTGATAATTTGACATGTGGGCGGACCGGTGCTTGGGTGCTGTTCTTACCTCAACAAGCATCCCACTTAGGATTAACCTCTATTGCAAGCATCCGCAACTACAACAAAAGTATTAAGGTAAACCTAACCATAGCATGAAACATATGGATCCAAATCAGCCCCTTACGAAGCAACGCATAAATTAGGGTTTAAGCTTTTGTCACTCTAGCAACCCATCATATACTTATTACTTCCCAATGCCTTCCTCTAGGCCCAAATAATGGTGAAGTGTTATGCAATCGACGTTCACATAACACCACTAGAGGCTAGACAACATACATTTCATCAAAATATCGAACGAATACCAAATTCACATGACTACTAATAGCAAGACTTCTCCCTTGTCCTTAGGAACAAACGTAACTACTGACAAAGCATATTCATGTTCATAATCAGAGGGGTAATAATATGCATAAAGGATCTGAACATATGATCTTCCACCAATTAAACCAACTAGCACCAACTACAAGGAGTAATTAACACTACTACCAACCTACTAGCACCAATCCCGGACTAGGAGACAAGAATTGGATACAAGAGATGAACTAGGGTTTTGAGATGAGATGGTGCGGATGAGGATGTTGATGGATATTGCCCTCTCCCGATGAGAGGAGTGTTGGTGATGATGATGGCGATGATTTCCCCCTCTGGGAGGGAAGTTTCCCCGGCAGAACAGCTCTGCCGGAGCCCTAGATTGGCTCCGCCAAGGTTCCGCCTCGTGGCGGCGGAGTTTCATCCCGAAAGGTTGCTTCTTGTTTTTTTCTCGACGAAAGACTTCATATAGCAGAAGATGGTCATCAGAGAGCCACCAGGGGGGGCCATGAGGTAGGGGGCGCGCCCTAGGGGGGCGCCCCCACCCTCGTGGAAAGGGTGTGGGCCCCCTGGTCTTCATCTTTGGTGAGGATTTTTCATTATTTATTATATGGTATTCCGTGGAGTTTCAGGACATTTGGAGTTGTGCAGAATAGGTCTCTAATATTTGCTCCTTTTCCAGCCCAGAATTCCAACTGCCGGCATTCTCCCTCCTTATGTAAACCTTGTAAAATAAGATAGAATAGCCATAAGTATTGTGACATAATGTGAAATAACAGCCCATAATGCAATGAATATCAATATAAAAGCATGATGCAAAATGGACGTATCAACTCCCCCAAGCTTAGACCTCACTTGTCCTCAAGCGAAAGCCGATAACAATAAATATGTCCCCATGTTTAGAGGTAGAGGCCTCGATAAAAATAAAATACGGACATGAGGGCGTCATGATTATTCTCATAACAGCAACATACATAGATATTGTCATATGATTACTTATGTTCAAGTGATGATCTATTCACAATGCAAAAGTATGAATCAGAATCATTATTGAGAACCAACAAACTATAACCTCAGTCATTGAAACAATTGCAATTTATCGTAACATTAGAAAGAGTCTATGTCAGAGCTAAAAAGCAGGTCCATATACTCAACTATCATCTAGTCCTTCATAATTGCTAACACTCGCGCAATACTTGTGGTTACGGAGTTTTAGTCGGACACAGAGAAAGATAGGGGCTTATAGTTTCGCCCCACAACCTTTTTACCTCGAGGGTAATGTCAACAATAATAACTCATGCCCCCTACATCCAATTAGA
>NC_041386.1:354851915-354874893 GCF_002162155.2 Triticum dicoccoides | reverse complement strand
CAGGTTCTTTCGAACATGCTGGGCTTGCCAAAGGATAAAATGAAAAAGGAAAGGTGAATATCACCATGACACTTGCATAAGGTAGAAGATAATAATAAAAGATAGGCCCTTCGCAGAGGGAAGCAGAGGTTGCCATGTGCTTTTATGGTTGGATGCACAAAATCTTAATGCGAAAGAACGTCACTTTATATTGCCCCTTGTGATATGAACCTTTATTATGCAGTCCATCGCTTTTATTACTTCCACATCACAAGATCGTATAAAGCTTATTTCTCCCACACTAATCATACATATTTAGAGCAATTATTATTGCTTTGCACCGATGACAACTTACTTGAAGGATCTTACTCAAGCCATAGGTAGATATGGTGGACTCTCATGGCAAAACTGGTTTAAGGGTATTTGGAAGCACAAGTAGTATCTCTACTTGGTGCTAAGAATTTGGCTAGCATGAGGGGGAAAGGCAAGCTCAACATGTTGGATGATCCATGACAACATACTTTATCTTAGATATAAGAAAACATAACCCATTACATTGTCTTCCTTGTCCAACATCAACTCTTTAGCATGTCATATTTTGATGAGTGCTCCCAATCATAAAAGATGTCAATAATAGTATATTTATATGTGAAACCTCTCTTTCCTTATTACTTCCTATTAATTGCAACGATGACCAAAGCTATGTCTGCCAACTCCCAACAACTTTTAATCATCACACTCTTTCTATGTGAAGTCATTACTATGAATAAGATCAATATGAACTTTTGTTTCTTCTTATTCTTTTTCTCTTTTCTTTTATTCACCCAAAATCATAGCAAGAAAATCAAGCCCTTGACTCAACACTAATCTTTATTATATAGCTCACAGACTCGATTACATAGAGAGATCATAAGGCAAAACTCAAAACTAGATCATGCCATAAACTTTATTCTACTAGATCAAAATACTACTAATAGGATCGAACTAAGGAAAACGGTAAAAGATAGGAGTTGTGATTGTGATACGATACCGGGGCACCTCCCCCAAGCTTGGTTGTTGCCAAGGGGAGTGCCCATACCCATGTGATTATATCTCCTTGGTTGGTGAAGATGGAGGTGATGGATAGTCGCACATCGAGCGTAAGAGGTCCTCTAGCTTGCGAATAATGCCCTTGAGTGCAAAGATATGCTCCTTCAACAAAATATTTTCACTTGTGAGATACTTGTTTTGAATACGAGTTAACGCAATCATCTAGAAAGCTTCAATCTCAGTTGGGGTAAGAAGGTTGTGATAAAGTTGAAGGATGTCTTCTGTTGCCGGAGCTTGGTTCTCCGTGGCCTTCTTGATCCCTTCATCCTTGTTGATCTCCATGGGTTCTTCCCTCTTCAGCTCTATCTTCATTAGCCAAGCATCTTTTTCATCGTTGTTGGAGGAGGGGGACGACATGTTACCTGGCCTTGACAACCCTGACAGAGAACAGCCCAAAACAAGAATAGAGGATATTTGCGTGATACGGGAGTCAAAACCATCGGTAGAATATATAGTGAATTTTAACCGACCAAAATACGTATCATTCAAGAAAACGGAGTCCGGAAGGCACACGAGGTAGGGGGCGCGCCCAGGGGGGTAGGGCGCGCCCTCCACCCTCGTGGGGCCCTAGTGTCCTTCCCGGACTGCTACTTAACTTTTTATTTTTCTAAATATTCCAAAACAGAGAAATATTGCCTTAAAAATTGTTTTGGAGTCGGTTTACTTACCGTACCACATACCTATCCCTTTTCGGAGTCTGAAACGTTCTGAAAAGTGTCCCTTATGAATTCCTCCGGGGTTACGGTTTCAATAATATTGGTTTCAACATTTATGGGATTACCTGAGATATAATGTTTGATTCCTTGATCGTTTACCACCTTCGGATTTGTGCCTTCGAAGTTGTTGATTTTTATGGCACCGGAATGATAGACCTCCTCGATAACATAGGGGCCTTCCCATTTAGAGAGAAGTTTCCCTGCAAAAAATCTTAAAAGAGAGTTGTATAGCAATACATAATCACCTACATTAAACTCACGCTTTTGTATCCTTTTGTCATGCCATCTTTTAACCTTTTCTTTAAACAACTTGGCATTTTCATAAGCTTGGGTTCTCCATTCATCAAGTGAGATAATATCAAATAACCTCTTTTCACCGGCAAGTTTGAAATCATAGTTGAGCTCTTTAATAGCCCAATATGCCTTATGTTCTAGTTCGAGAGGTAAGTGACATGCTTTTCCATATGCCATTTTATACAGAGACATACCCATAGGATTTTTATATGCAGTTCTATAGGCCCATAATGCATCATCAAGTTTCTTGGACCAATTCTTTCTAGACCTATTGACAGTCTTTTGCAAAATTAATTTGAGTTCTCTATTACTCAATTCTACTTGACCACTAGACTGTGGGTGATATGGAGATGTGATTCTATGATTGACGTCATATTTAGCAAGCATTTTACGAAAAGCACCATGCATAAAATGTGAACCACCATCAGTCATTAAATATCTACGGACTCCAAACCTCGGAAAAATAACTTCTTTAAGCATTTTAATAAAAGTGTTATGATCAGCACTACTAGGTGGAATAGCTTCTACCCACTTAGTAACGTAATCAACATCAACTAAAATATGTGTATATCCATTAGAGGCAGGAAAAGGTCCCATATAATCAAAGCCCCAAACATCAAATGGTTCAATAACAAGTGAATAATTCATAGGCATTTCTTGACGTCTACTAATATTACCAATTCTTTGACATTCATCACAAGATAGGACAAACTTACGGGCATCCTTGAAGAGAGTAGGCCAATAAAAACCGGATTGCAATACCTTATGTGCAGTTCTATCTCCCGCGTGGTGTCCTCCATAAGTTTCGGTGTGGCACTTGCGTAGGATTTGTTCCTATTCATGCTCACGTACACAACGTCTAATAACACCATCTACTCCTTCTTTATAAAGATGTGGGTCATCCCAAAAGTAATGTCTCAAATCATAGAAGAACTTTTTCTTTTGTTGGTATGTGAAGCTAGGTGGTATAAATTTAGCAACTATGTAATTAGCATAATCAGCATACCAAGGGGTACTACGAGAAGTACGTATGACATTTAATTGTTCATCAGGAAAGCTATCACCAATAGGTAGTGGGTCATCAAGAACATTCTCTAACCTAGATAAGTTCTCTGCAACGGGGTTCTCATCTCCTTTTCTATCAACAATATGCAAATCAAATTCTTGTAGCAAGAGAACCCATCTAATAAGTCTAGGTTTAGCATCTTTCTTCTCCATAAGATATTTAATAGCAGCATGATAAATGTGGATAGTTACTTTAGAATCAACAATATAAGGTCTGAACTTATCACAAACAAATACAACTGCTAAAAGTTCTTTTTCAGTAGTAGCATAATTTCTTTGAGGATTGTCTAGAGTCTTACTAGCATAATGGATAACATTTAATTTCTTGTCAACTCTTTGCCCTAGAACAACACCTACAGCATAATCACTAGCATCACACATAATTTCAAAGGGTAAATTCCAATCAGGTGGTTGAACAATAGGTGCAGAGACTGGTGCTTTCTAAAGTATTTCAAATGCTTCTACACAATCATCATCAAAGACAAATGGTATATCTTTTTGTAATAAATTAGTCAGAGGCCGAGAAATTTTTGAGAAGTCCTTAATGAACCTCCTATAAAATCCGGCGTGACCAAGGAAACTTCTTATACCTTTGATGTCCTTGGGACATGTCATCTTTTCAATAGCATCAACCTTGGCTTTATCAACTTCAATACCTCTTTCAGAAACTTTACGCCCCAAGACAATACCCTCATTAACCATAAAGTGGCACTTTTCCCAATTCAAGACAAGATTAGTTTCTTCACATCTCTGCAAAACTCGATCAAGATTGCTCAAGCAATCATCAAAAGAAGATCCATAGATGGAAAAGTTGTCCATGAAAACCTCACAAATCTTTTCACAAAAGTCAGAGAATATAGCCATCATGCATCTTTGAAAGGTAGTAGGTGCATTACATAAACCAAAAGGCATACGTCTATAAGCAAAAGTACCAAAAGGGCATGTAAAAGTAGTCTTTGATTGATCTTTAGCTGACACAGGTATTTGAGAGAAACCAGAATAACCATCTAGAAAGCAGTAATGTGTATGTTTGCATAATCTTTCTAGCATTTGATCGATAAAAGGTAAGGGGTAATGATCTTTCTTAGTAGCCTTATTTAATTTGCGGAAATCAATTACCATCCTATAACCTATAATAATTCTTTGTGGAATCAATTCATCTTTATCATTAGGAACAACAGTAATAGCTCCCTTCTTAGGGACACAATGAACATGACTTACCCACTGACTATCAGCAACGGGATAAATTATACCTGCCTCCAGAAGCTTTAGTATTTCTTTCTTACCACTTCTTTCATTTTAGGATTCAGACGTCATTGAGGATCACAAACTGGTTTGGCATCTGCCTCCAAATTTATTTTATGTTGACATAGAGTGGGACTAATGCCCTTAAGATCATCAAGAGTATATCCAATAGCAGCGCGGTGCTTCTTCAGAGTTTTCAATAATCTTTCTTCTTCATGCTCTGAAAGGTTAGCACTAATAATAACATGATATATCTTATTTTCATCAATATAAGTATATTTAAGATTATCAGGTAATGGTTTAAGCTCAAACACGCGATCACCCTTAGGTGGAGGGGGATCCCCTAGGATTTCAACAGGCAAATTGTGTTTCAGAATAGGTTCCTGTTTAAAGAATACTTCATCTATTTCCCTTCTTTCATTCATAAACATATCATTCTCATGGTCTAGCAAATATTGTTCTAAAGGATCACTAGGAGGTACGACAATAGAAGCAAGACCAATAATTTCATCCTTACTAGGCAATTCTTCTTCACGGTGTTGTTTACTAAATTTAGAGAAATTAAATTCATGAGTCATATCATCCAAGCCAATAGTAACAACATTCTTTTCGCAGTCTATCTTAGCATTAACAGTGTTCAAGAAGGGTCTACCAAATATAATGGGACAAAAGCTATCTTGTGGGAACTAAGAACAAGAAAATCAGCAGGATATTTAGTTTTCCCGCTCAAGACTTCAACATCTCTAACAATTCCCACTGCTGAAATAGTATCTCTATTAGCAAGTTTAATTGTGACATCAATATCTTCTAACTCAGCAGGTGCAATTTCATGCTTGATTTCTTTATACGAGTCATAAGGTATAACACTAGCACTAGCACCCATATCACATAAGCCATGATAACAATGTTCTCCTATTTTAACGGAAATAACAGGCACGCCTACCACAGGTCTATGTTTACCTTTAGCACAAGGTTTAGCAATTCTAGCAGTTTCACCATAGAACTAAATAACATGACCATCAATATTATCAGACAAGAGATCTTTAACAATAGCAATATTAGGTTCTACTTTAACTTGCTCAGGAGGTGTATATGTTTTAATATTGCTTTTATGAACCACAGTTGAAGCTTTAGCATGATCCTTTATCCTAACAGGGAAAGGTGGTTTCTCAACATAACAAGTAGGAACAATAGGATCATTATAAGTGACAGTCTTTTCTTCAACTTTAATTGGTGCAACTACTTTTACTTCTATGGGAGGATGATATTTAAACCACTTCTACTTAGGGAGATCAACAAAAGTAGCAAAAGATTCACAGAAAGAAGCTACTATCTCAGAATCAAGTCCATATTTAGTGCTAAACTTACGGAAAATATCGGTATCCATAAACGATTTAACACAATCAAACTTAGGTGTCATACCTGACTCCTTACCTTTGTCGAGATCCCAATCTTCAGAGTTGCGTTTAATTCTATCCAATAAATCCCATCTAAATCCAATAGTCTTCATCATAAAAGAGCCACCACAAGAAGTATCGAGCATGGTGCGATTATTTTCAGAAAGCTGAGCATAAATTTTTTGAAGAATTGTTTCTCTTGGGAGCTCATGATTGGGGCATGAATATAACATTGATTTAAGCCTCCCCCAAGCTTGAGCGATGCTTTCTCCTTCATGAGGCCAAAAATTATATATACTAGTCGTCAACCCGTGCAGATGCACGGGCTATCCACTCTAGGTTACACTTAAGCACAATAAAGTTTATATTATTATAATTAAATATTCATTTGCAAAGTTATTTTGAATTTAAATACATCATGAATTTTGGATTGTAAATATAAAATAATATATTTTTGGGGGATGTATATCATTGAGAAATGTTGGTAGATAAGAGAAGAGGCTGATAAAAATCATTAGATGTAATGTGTCGCTTTATAGCTGATAGTGGCACTATTGCAAGGTAAGCATGTAGAGATTACATATAACATATAGAATTTCCAAGTTACCAATTAAAGTGTTCATGCACCCATGCCTACCATGATGCTTTCAATAATGATTTCTATTGACTTACTCTCCACATTACAGTTTTATGAGCTACAAAATTTGGAGGAACCAAACTGTTTATTTCAGAACTGTTTTTCTATGAAAACAATGTACGTGAAAGGAAAGGTTGTGAGAGGCGAGATTATATGGATTCGGTTTGTAGTTTTGGGAAAATTTTGTTGATAAGGGGCATGAAAGTAATTAAGAATGGGTGAAATCTTAATTAACAACATGAAGGCAGACAGGTGAGAATAACATAGTTATCGAGTACAACAACAAAACCATAATTACACCCACAAACAAAAATAGACTGATAAATCAACGTGTTTGTATACATCATGTTTTGCAAGCAGCGGCTTTGCATATTTGGTTTAGCATGCATTGATCATGTTTTGGGGTTGTCATGTTGGATGCAGCAAAATCTGGGTAGCAAAGAAATAAGCCATGGATACTGTCAATACATTTTTCTTGCTTGTAATTTAAAAGCACCCTCGTTTTTTTCTTTTTCTTGGAATGCCATAAAAATGGGTAGGAAAAAAAGGACGTAAGTGAAAAACATAAGGGAATATAGATGTAGACCTTGGTCCAGCAATTCAATCTTGCTCCAGCAAGGCATACTACAAAATGACGTTTCTCACATTCCTAAGTCTAGTTAGTAAAGAACATCAGGAGGCACGGGAAATTAAGTGTTGGAGCTAACTGAGATATATATTACATAGTGGCCTTGTCCCTTCCGGACTTGGACAATCACGGGCGTGTGCTCTGCTTTTCTGGCCGGTAGATCCAATAGTAAATAATCCTTGTTTGGTGCGTCCTCCATGAATCAATCAAGGTGCTTTAATCCTTATGGCAGAAAGAAGTCCTCCCAGAGCAACCTAACTGGTACTATAGCAATTACTTGGTTCTTGCACAAATGCGTCAGACAATACAAACTGCACAAAATTCTCTTCAAGAATCAAGGATATATCTACTAAAAAGCAAATAAATTAAGATCCAATACAAAAACTTCAATGCTAGTACTTTACCCTGATCAATCCTTTCTTATCACCATGCTTTTTATGCTTCCGCAGCCACATGTAATCTCCATTGACAATCATCGCTCATCGGCATGAACTGGCACTTCTCTGTGCGCCAATGCATCCTCTGGTTGGTGCCAGCGCTCACCGGCCAACCTGCAACTGTTACCAGATAGATCAATCAGAAGAACATAAGCATCATAGACGATAATCGTCAACCCATCTATTTGCAAGTCCTAGCATTTTGTACAACACCTAAAGATAAAGGTACTAAAATCATTTATTATATACACAATATTTAGATATATAAACTAAATTATTATATCAGTCTCTTGAACCAATCGAAAGGAAACATGCAAATTTCGGTTTACTTAAGAAGAATGTAAATTTTGTCATACTAAATGCTAAGAAAAATGATCCAAATTCAGAGGTACATCAAATCACAATTATAGTAATGAAAGAAAACACACAAAAGGCATTTTTATCTCTTCCCAAAATAGGATAAAAAATTAATGAACAATTAGAATTTTCAATGGTTCATAGATGAATACACTGTACCACAAAGAGTCTTAAATTGTATATTGTGTTACCTAACTTATTTAGATTGGCAAATAATCCAAAAAAATAACAAAAAAATATTAGTACAGAAAAATGTAACATAAAACATGAAATGTAAGAACCAAATAGAGGAACAAACATTTTGTGGCCACTGGATTGTAAAAAGAATGGACACTAAAGTTACTATAAATTTTTAACTTTTCTATAAGGTGAGGTAGTAATAAGCCAAAAAAAATATGACATCTCATTTCTTTTGGTGCATTCACCTCAATTATTTTCTTATTCTTGTTTTTTGCATAAAATATAAGGCATGTGTGTAGACAGATGACTGAACTATTGGACTCTATGTGCATCCTTTTTGTGAGCTTATACGACTAAAAATCAGGAAGAGATTGCAAACATGGAAATCATAGAAACTTACATTTAGTTTTGTATTTAGTTATTAATCGATATGATTTTCCATTTGTCCCACTACCAAGACCCGAGCTTGCATTACTCATTACTCAGTGCCCTGCATATTTTGTGAAAGGCTCTTAGTTGAGATATTCCATGTCCAAAAAATACAATTTATTTAATGCGTTCATAATTCTGAATCAGGTACAAAAAGAAGCAGACAAATATTACTTATGTCTTATAAGTTTGATACATGTATGCCACCTAATAAATTTTCCCAAAAAGGAAAGCTGAGAGGTCCTATGCAGCACCATCATGTGTTTCTTCTTTCTATTTTAGAGACAACCTAAGATTTCACTACTGATAAGGAGAATCTCCTTACTAAGGAAATTACCAGGTCATACCATGGGCATAAGAATTGTTCTTCGGAATTTCATCACCATATTAAAAAAGTTTTGAAGGAGAGGTCTGTAAAAACAATCATCCATTAATGAGTGTGAGCACTACTAAGACAACTATAGCACACAATAACCAACAATCTATATAGAATCCTGTCACTTTGAAAAGTTAAAATGATTTATATAATATATTAGAGAATTGTGCCAGCTAGACCACTGATCATGAAGTAAAATATTTAGAGAAATATATTTACAAAAGACAACTATAATTGGTACAAAATTTGGAAGGGTAGTCACTGAAAAGAAATTCCTTTCTAACTGAATACAACACTGATCAAATTATACCATTGATAGTAACTTGTGTAAGATAATATTACGTACGACAAAATCACTGGATAGAGGACTCCCTCGGTATTAATGTATTAATCGTTGCTCAAGAACACATAATTGAAGTACTGTAACGAATGGCCCAAATGAAATTTTATATATGTCAGCAAATACAAACTACAAAAGGGCATGTTATTTAATACACCACAAAATAATTTGAGCAAATTCGATCGTAGCAGGTCTGAACATGCAAGATTAGCATCACAAATCATAGCTTCTATAACATCAGAGTCCATAGCATCAGAGGTCGTACCTTTTGAAGTGTGTGAGTTTCTCATTCCAGCACACATACATTGTCATGTACCAGCTGTTTGTAGAGCTCATCCCAATGAGAATTTGTATCTTCTTTAGTTATTATGTCTCTTAACAGTTAGGATAGCATTATAACTAAGTTGATGAGTTGTTAGGTTTTTGGTTGGTGATGTCTCTTGTTAGATTTAACCTGGAATAAAAAAATTATAATCTAGAAGTTACTCATCTGTTGGCTTTACTCAACAACTTTTTAATTAGAAGGAGCTCCTAACATAGAGCATCTACAAACATAAATTATATTCCATGGCATATGGATTTGCTATTAACGTATTGATTTGTATCTATATGTTTACACCAAATCAAAATCAAATGGAAGCATCGTACATCATTATTCCAAGGAAATAAGCTAAGAGCATGCATCTTCATTCTTCAATAGAGTTCTGCTCGGTGTTCAGTGCATATAATAATTTAGTGCTACAATTGGTATTCCTCCAGATTATGCTTTTTCATACAGCAAATTGGTACCTCATCTCCATAGGAGCTGTGAAATCTTTACTTTGGTCTCTCTTTCCCCTGTTTGCAAATCAATTTATGTTTCACCCCATCTTCATAGTAGAAGTAAAGGGACACGATTAGCTGATGATATTCAAATCCAGATAAACTCTGTTTGCACCTACAGATGACAACGACTACTCTGTATGCACCTATAGATAACATCGACTACTCTGTATGCACCTGATATTAACTTTCCTATAAAATAAATATATGCATATAACAATACTTACATCCTTTTAATATGAAATACACAAAAATCAAATATCAGACAGTTGTTGATGTTACTATGACAACACGACAGAAAGAATCCACATTAATATTGTTGACCTTCTCACCCCGTTGTCTAAAATTAAAATTTTCTATCTTGTATATTCCAAGAGTTGTAAATATTAGGAATCACGGTATTTGTACTCATTTAATTCCTTTTGATGTACTCGCTCAATCTGAATCACAGTATCTTCAATCTTTGAGATCCCATCAGTTGTCTATTTTTCCTCAGACGGTTTGCTAACTTGCATTAACCAGTTTATCACGGCATATGATTACACCAATGAATACTAACCTGTCTGACGTCCTAGCTCACTTTTATGCATGCATCCATGACGTACATGATGTATATGCTATGCCATGGACCTGAGCATGTAGTCTGCGATCGAAGCAGCTTCTTGGATGCCACGCATACTGGGCTACATGCGATGGGGTTACTCCCGCTTCTCCGGCATCTCTTGTGCAAGGGCTGCCTATACTCCCATGAGAGATGTGGCCAGGAAACCAGGCTAGGGCGTTAGACGACTTGTGAATCCCGAGGTAGTCGCATATAGTCAAGAGATATATTAATTATAAGTACACCTGATGGGCATAGTTGTGCTCCGGTCCGATCTCCATAAGGCATCCAGAAATTGTACTTCAAAAGATTGAGGGTTTGATCCAAATCGTGATTAGGATGAATTCGAGGAAAACCTGATCAAAATAGAGATGCAAAACAATTAAATCCGAATCCAAATTAATATTTTGGATGACAAATCAGCAAAAAAATTGCAAAATAGATTGAGGAACGAACCTGATCCAGAAATTGTACTTCAAAAGATTGAGGATTTGATCCAAATCGTGATTAGGGTGAATTCGAGGACAACCTGATCAAAATAGAGATGCAAAACTATTAAATCTAAATCCAAATTAATATTTTGGATGACAAATTAGCAAAAAAATGCAAAATAGATTGAGGAACGAACCTGATCTAGATCAGGAACGCTAGATCCATGGCCCCGTATGTTTTTTAGATCCATCGCCGCGCTTGCTCTGTATTAGTTTGGTTTCTAGGGTAGAGAGATTTGAGAGGGAAAGATTGGAGAGGAAGGGACCGTGGACAAGATATTTGGTTTTCCATGGGGGAAAGAGATGGATGGATGGAATACTTTCCATCGTGGGGAGAGGGAAAAAAGGAAGGGACGGTAGAATACTTTTCATATTGAGATTAGAATCTGATTATTCTGTCATCTATTGTTTTTTCTTTTGTTAGCTAATCTAAACCGTTATAACTCAGCCCCACAAGATAGACGGCTCCTAATTTCTGATTAACATGGTAATTACTTGGGAGTCTGTAATTAGTATAGGTATAGATATAATTGCGGTCACGATGAACAAGATGCATAGGGTAATACTTTTGATGAAATTCCAATTTCAATCTTCTATAGTTCCATGATCTCGTATCATCACATAGCCTATACCATGTCAATGCATCTCCCTTCAAAGATAAAGGGAAGACCTTCTTCTTAGCAACATCATCGGGTATACCTACAAGCTTAAATAATCCACAAACTTCATCCAAATATATTAGGTGTTCATCAGGATGCTTTGTTCCATCTCCTGTAAAAGGATTAGCTAGCAGTTTTTCTATCATACCCGAAGGATACTCATAAGGAATTTCATTTTCAATAGGTTCAGTAGGTTGAGGAGCAACTCTTTGCTCTACTGGTGGGGGTGAAGATACCCTGAACAAGCCCCTCAGAGGATTACTTTCCATAGTAACAAGTGACAGTAAATTTCAACACACTACATAAATTTTTCCTTACCAAATTCCACCTACCAAAGGCTCTTCACTCCCCAGTAATAGCGCCAGAAAAGAGTCTTGATGACCCACAAGTATAGGGGATCTATCGTAGTCCTTTCGATAAGTAAGAGTGTCGAACCCAACGAGGAGCAGAAGGAAATGATAAGCGGTTTTCAGCAAGGTATTCTCTGCAAGTACTGAAATAAGTGGTAACAGAGAGTTTTGTGATAAGATAATTTCTAACGAGCAACAAGTAACAAAAGTAAATAAAGTGCAGCAAGGTGGCCCAATCCTTTTTGTAGCAAAGGACAAGCCTGGACAAACTCTTATATAAGGAAAAGCGCTCCCGAGGACACATGGGAATATCGTCAAGCTAGTTTTCATCATGTTCATATGATTCGTGTTCGGTACATTGATAATTTGACATGTGGGTGGACCGGTGCTTGGGTGTTGTTCTTAATTGAACAAGCATCCCACTTATGATTAACCTCTATTGCAAGCATCCGCAACTACAACAAAAGTATTAAGGTAAACCTAACCATAGCATGAAACATATGGATCCAAATCAGCCCCTTACGAAGCAACGCATAAACTAGGGTTTAAGCTTCTGTCCCTCTAGCAACCCATCATCTACTTATTACTTCCCAATGCCTTCCTCTAGGCCCAAATAAAGGTGAAGTGTTATGTAGTCGACGTTCACATAACACCACTAGAGGCTAGACAACATACATCTCATGAAAATATCGAACGAATACCAAATTCACATGACTACTAAGAGCAAGACTTCTCCCTTGTCCTCAGGAACAAACATAACTAATCACAAAGCATATTCATGTTCATAATCAGAGAGGTAATAATATGCATAAAGGATCTGAACATATGATCTTCCACCAATTAAACCAACTAGCATCAACTACAAGGAGTAATTAACACTACTAGCAACCTACTAGCACCAATCCCGGACTTGGAGACAATAATTGGATACAAGAGATGAACTGGGGTTTTGAGATGAGATGGTGCTGATGAAGATGTTGATGGAGATTGCCCTCTCCCGATGAGAGGAGCACTGGTGATGACGATGGCGATGATTTCCCCACCCGGGAGGGAAGTTTCCCCGGCAGAACAGCTCTGCCGGAGCCCTAGATTGGTTCCGCCAAGGTTCCGCCTCGTGGTAGCGGAGTTTTGTCCCGAAAGGTTGCTTCTTGTTTTTTCTCGATGAAAGACTTCATATAGCAGAAGATGGTCATCGAAGAGCCACTAGGGGGCCCACGAGGTAGGGGGCGCACCCTAGGGGGGTGCACCCCACCCTCGTGGAAAGGGTGTGGGTCCCCTGGTCTTCATCTTTGGCGAGGATTTTTCATTATTTATTATAAGGTATTCCGTGGAGTTTCAGGACTTTTGGAGTTGTGCAGAATAGGTCTCTAATATTTGCTCCTTTTCCCGCCCAGAATTCCAGCTGCCGGCATTCTCCCTCCTTATGTAATCCTTGTAAAATAAGAGAGAATAGCCATAAGTATTGTGACATAATGTGAAATAACAACCCATAATGCAATGAATATCGATATAAAAGCAAGATGCAAAATGGACGTATCAACTCCCCCAAGCTTAGACCTCGCTTGTCCTCAAGCGAAAGCCGATAATAATAAATATGTCCCCATGTTTAGAGGTAGAGGCGTCGATAAAAATAAAATACGGACACGAGGGCATCATGATTATTCTCATAACAGCAACATACATAGATATTGTCATATGATTACTTATGTTCAAGTGATGATCTATTCGCAATGCAAAAGTATGAATCAGAAACCTTATTGAGAACCAACAAACTATAACCTCAGTCATTGAAAAGCATGATGCAAAATGGACGTATCAACAACTCGTTGCATATTGAGCTCCACTTAACTTGTAGTTTTGTTTGTTGCACTTTGCCATGCCATGCCTCATTAAACCGGACATTCATCATACTTTATTGTGCATCATGCCATGATTAAGCTTGTTGGTTTACCGTGTTGTTTTCTTCTGTCCCGTTGTGCTTCCTCTCAATAGTTTCGGAGATGTTACGAATGTGAGGATTCGTTCGACTATGCCCGTTCGTCTTTTTCATGGATTCGATCTTCTTCCTAGCGGGATTTCAGGCAAGATGACCGTTACCTTGGATCTCACTACTATCTTTGCTATGCTAGTTGTCTCGATGCTATCACTATGTCACGCTACCTACCCCTTGTTTATCAAGCCTCTGAATTTGCCATGTTAGCCTCTAACCTTTTCCACCATCCTAGCAAACCATTGTTTGGCTATGTTACCACTTTGCTCTGCCCCTCTTATAGCATTGCTAGTTGCAGGTTGTTCCATGTTGGGACATGGATATCATGGGATATGACAATATTTCTTATTTAATTAATGCATCTATATACTTGGTAAAGGGTGGAAGGCTCGCCTTTTGCCTGGTGTTTTGTTCCACTCTTCTTGCCCTAGTTTCTGTTATACCGGTGTTATGTTCCTTGATTTTGCATTCCTAACATGGTTGGGGATTATGGGGCCCCCTTGACAGTTTGCTTTGAATAAAACTCTTCCAGCAAGGTTCAACATTGGTATTACCATTTGCCTAATAACAACTAAAAACTTGCATAGGGACCTGCCGGCCTCTGAGGTCTCTTAATCAACCCCCCGGGCCAGTGCTCCTCATGAGTGTTGGTCCAAAACGGGTGATGTCCGGCGCTCCCTGGGCAACCAGGGTCTCAGCCAACCTGGTGTCTTGCCCAGCCATTGTTCCCTGAGAACAAGATACGTGCGGCTCCTATCGGGTTTTGTCGGCACATCGGGTGGTCTTGCTAGTTTTTTTACCATTCTTGAAATGTCTTGTGAACCGGGATTCCGAGCATGATCGGGTTGTTTCAGGAGTAGGATTTTCCTCCATTGATCGTGAGAGTTTGTGATGGACTAAGTTGGGAAACCCCTGCAGGGTTTAAACTTTTGAGAGCCATGCCCGCGGTTGTGTGGCAGATGGGAGTTTTTAATATCCGGTTGTAGAGAACTTGACACCAGATCCGAATTAAAATACACCAACCGCGTGTGTAAACCGTGATTGTCTCTTATCGACAAAGTTCAGGAAGAGAACACAGTTGAGTTATGCTTGAACATAAGTACTTCATGATCACTTCTTGATCACTACTAGTTTGCGACCGTTTGCGTAGTTTCTCATCTTATTCTTGTACACGTAAGTTAGCCACCATATAATGCTTAGTGCTTCTGCTACCTCACCACTTATCCATTCCATACCCATTAAGCTTTGCTAGCTTGATACCCGTGATGCAGGTACATGTAATGTGATGATTTGATGAGAGAGCGATCCATGCTTTTTGGAGTTCTTTTCCTTCTTCTTTGATCAAGGGATAGGTTCCGGGTTGGGAGCCTGGGATTAGCAGGGTGGATGTCATTCTTCTTTTTCGTTTGATTTCATCTGTAGTCGGATCCTACTCTTCTGTATGATGATTGCTATGTATTGATGAACTGGTGTATTGATGTTGTAGCTTGTGGCGAGGGTAAGCCTTTATCTTGTATTCTCATCTATTCAGTACATGGTATGTTGTAATGATATCCACCTAGCTATGCGCTTGAAATGCGGTTGTACCCCAATCATGAGTTCATCAAGTGATTGGGATAGAATCGCATCTTGGGTGCTACAAGTTGGTATCAGAGCCTCACTGACCTTAGGAGCCCCCTTGATTGACCACTACCATTGTTGAGTCTAGAAGAAAACTATTTTGAGTCTAGTTATATTGGAGAGTAGGAATTCTTTTTACTCCCCATCCCCTTCGTCGCTCTAGTGAGGACTCATGAAGTAGGTGTTTTCTCCACTCTTCTATCCTTTTTCACTCAATTTTTAAGATCACGTGGGTATTGTTGGATCGTTGCGATACCATTGTGACGGGGATTCTGTCTTGGTGCCTCCTGACATTTAGGCGTTGTAGCAGTGTCCCGGGGAGTTGAGCTCCAAGGTGTTCTTGTCACAGTGTTTATCATTTTAGTTCCAGAATACCAGACGATGCCAACATTGAAAACGCTTCTATAGTCTTTGTGGTGAGAGTAGTTTGACGACACCCAGTACTAGCGAGAGACTTGTAGCGCCCCAGATGTGATTCTATCCCAATCACGTGATGGACTCACGATTGGGCACAACTGCATTTCAAGCGCATAGCAAGGTAGATTTCATTACAACATACCATTTACTGAATAGATGAGAATACAAGATAAAGGCTTACACCCAACACAAGCTACAACATCAATACAACAGTTCATCAATACATAGAAATCATGATACAGAAGAGCAGGATCCGACTACGGACGAAATCAAATGAAAAAGAAGAACGACATCCACCCTACTAATCCCAGGCTCCCGACCCGAAACCTATCCCTTGATCAAAGAAGAAGCAAAAGAACCCCAAACAAACATGCATCGCTCTCTCGTCAGATCATCGCATTACTTGTACCTGCACCTGTTATTGTAGTAATATGTGAGCCACGAGGACTCAGCAATCCCATTATCATGGGTATCAAGACTAGCAAAGCTTAATGGGTATGAAATGGATAAGTGGTGAGGTAGCAGCAACAGTAAGTATTGTATGGTGGCTAACTTACGTGTACAAGAATAAGATGAGAAAATACGCAAGCGGTCGCAAACTAGTAATGATCACGAAGTGATCGTGAACTACTTACATTCAAGCATAACCCAACTGTGTTCTCTTCCCAAACTTTGTCGAAATGAGGTAATCAAGGTTTACACACGTGGTTGGTGTATTTCAATTTAGATGTGGTGTCAAGTTCTCCACAACCAGATATTAAAAACTCCCATCTGCCACATAACCGTGGGCACGACACTCGAAAGTTCACACCCTACAGGGATGTCCCAACTTAGTCCATCAAAAACTCTCAAGATCAGCGGAGGAAAATCCTCCTCCCGGAACAACCCGATCAAGCTCGGAATCCAGGTTCACAAGACATTTCGACAATGGTAAAACAAAACCCAGCAAGACCGCCCGATGTGCCGACAAATCCCGATAGGAGCCGCACGTGTCTCGTTCTAGGGCACACCATATGGGCAAGACGTCGGGTTGGCTGAGACTCTGGTTGCCTAGGAGGCACAGGACATCGCCCGGTTTGGACCAACACTCATGAGGAGCACTGGTCCGGGGGGTTGATTGTCCCTATGCAAGTTTTTAGTTGTTATTACACAAATGGTAAAACCATTGTTGGGCCTTGCTGGAAGAGTTTTATTCAAAGCGAACTGTCAAGGGGGGCACATAAACCCCGACAGTGTTAGGAATGCGAAATCAAGGAATGTAACACCGGTATGACGGAAACTAGGGCGACAAGAGTGGAACAAAACACCAGGCAAAAGGCCGAGCCTTCCACCCTTTACCAAGTATATAGATGCATTAATTAAATAAGAAATATTGTCATATCCCATGATATCCATGTCCCAACATGGAACAACCTGCAACTAGGAATGCTATAAGAGGGGCTGAGCAAAGCGATAACATAGCCAAACAATGGTTTGCTGGGATGGTGGAAAAGGTTAGAGGCTAGAATGGCAAATTGGGAGGCTTGATAAACAAGTGGTAGGTAGCGTGACATAGCGATAGCATCGAGACAACTAGCATAGCAAATATAGTAGTGAGATCCAAGGTAATGGTCATCTTTCCTGAAATCCCTCTAGGAAGACGACCAAATCCATGAAGAAGACGATCGGACATAGGCAAACGATTCCTCACATTCGTATCATCTCCGGAACTATCGAGAAGAAGCACAACCGGAAAGAAGCAAATGACATGATAAACCAACAAGCATAATCATGGCATGATGCACAATCAAGTATGATGGATGTCCGGTTTAATGAGGCATGGCATGTCAAAGTGCAACAAACAAAACTACAAGTTAAGTTGCATATTGACGGAACACCACATTCAATCATTTAGTTCGCTCTCGTTTATGTACCCAACAATATTAAATGTTGTTAAACATGGCAAGAATTGAAGCATAAGTAAATTAACTATTTAGGCAAGTTTAAATGAGGCCGAAAATAACAAACAACAATTCCATAAAATCACCACATGCATACTTCGAATTTTCTACTGTTCTGCCCTAAACCATATTTTAGATTTGTTACACATGCAAAATAAGTGAATCATGTTAATCTATGCATTTTTCTACCCCATTTACATATAAAGTTTATTTAATTCGGAGCTACGGTTATTTAGTTACAAAATAAAGCATTTTAGCATGGCATTTATGCAAAACAAATGCAATCATCAATTTAACCATTTTAAACATGGATGAAAGCGGCGTGTTATGAAACAAGGGTAAATTCTAAGTATTTTTCATATTAAAATCATTTTAATCCGATGCATGGTTTGTGAGTTATTAAATGCATGAGCTCTAGGGTGTTTTATGCAAAACTGGTAAATCTCTGGATAAATGCTAAATTCGTTGGAACAGGAAAAAAATATCAGGCAGAAACTAATGGATCTGGGCTAGACAAGTAGTGCAGAGGGGCGATGGGCTACTCAAACTGGGCCTTCGGCCGTCGGTGAGGAGGTGGAAGCAGGCCGGCTCGGGGCAATGCAGTCAACGCTCGAGGACGAGCGAGCTATAGCGGTTGTCCCATCTCTGCTCACACGAAGCAGAGGGCACAACCGGGTGAGACGGATGCAGGTGGGCGTGAGGGACTCCGGTGAGTGGCAGGATGTGGACGGGTCGGCGCGGGAGCTCAGTGGCGTCTGGATCCAGGCGCGGGAGGTCGTCAGGGTCCCATTCCCTGTCGGATTGAAGGGAGGTGGTTGCATGTCTGCATTGCAGCCTGAAGAAAAGAAGAGCAGGGAGAGGATTCTAAAAGGGAACATGGAAGGAAAGCAAGGAGTGACTGCGATATAAGAAGGCAGCAGGGGCACGACGCAGCGCTCACCAATGACCTCACCGGACGTGCGACGGGGACGGTGCTCTAGGGACTTGGCGGAGCGGCGGGGAGGCAGGGTCGAGATGGAGGAGCTCGAGGCCTCAGGTGCGGGAGCAGAGAAGGCCGAGGCGCCATGGAAGGGGAACGTCCTATTGGTGGTGGTGCTCCGACGAGCCTCGGGCGGCGCACACCAGCGAGGACGACCGGGACAAGGAGAGGCTGAGGCGCAGCTGCTGGTTCCGGCAAACTCCGGACGGAGCGGCGGGGACCTACGAAGGAACGGATTAAGAGCTGAGGGACAGAGAGACAAACGAGAGGGAAGGAAGGCAGGGGGAGTCTGGCCTGGTGGTTGGGCAGGTTCGGGCAGCGGACGGAGCAGCTCCGGCGGCGGCACTCGCTGGCGCGGTGCTGGAGACAGCAGGGCAGCGAGGTCACTCGGGGCCTGGTGCAGCTCGGGCGCAGAGGAGCTGGGGCCTCGTGAGTGCTCCAGGAGGGGATCTTGAACGCTGGTGAATGGATGGATCGGGAGGAGGTAGAGGATTGCTGCTGCGGTTGGCCGGGGATGGATCCCAAGTAGGGACAAGCTAGCGGCAGATATCAAGGGAATTGATAGGGGAGGATTCGGGTCGGGAGGAGATCCCGAGGTGGGAGACCGACGAGGTGGAGTGTGGCAGCGGCGATTGGATAGGGGAGGAATGGATGGGATAGCTAGGGTCTGGACTGATTATATAGTGGTAGGATTAGCTTAGGGCTTATCTGGGCCCTCCAATTAGATCGGACGGTCGAGAATAAATAGGTTAGGGAGTCCAAATAAGAAACCGAAGATATTTTAGGGATGTTTGAGGATGATCCGGACCCATCGGTAACGACAGCTCAGTTCGGGTTTGGGAGAAGTTTTGGACGCGCACGAGGGGGGTTTGAGAGAGGTCGACAAAGACAAGGGGCCCTCACTACTAGGGAAAACCTTACCAGTAGCGCTGGTTTTTGAGCTACCAGTAGCGGGGGCGCCAGCGCTACTGCTATGGCGCTACAGCTATTTTGTAGCAGTAGCACTTTTTAGGCCAGCGCTACTGGTAAGTTCAGATACTAGTAGCGCGGCACTGGAAAGCGCTACTGGTAAATGAGGGTTGCTGGTAATATTTTGGCCCGCGCCACTGTTAAAATTTATGTTTTTTCGTATTTTGGCGCTCTACATGTTTAAATAGATATATCTTTTATACAATAGCAACTCATCATGAACTAGTCTGTTTAAATAGCATATTCATTACCACTTGTCATCACCACCAAACAATGTTCGTCAATGAGACATCATATAATAAGTTGGTCACTAGTCATAATCACAACTTCTCATCATCATCATCAACTCTAACACATTGTAGCACATAATAACACATTCTAGCTAGGACCTACTCCTCTCATAGGACCTACTCTACCCTCTCTTAGGTAAAATATCATAAAACAAGATAGGCATTGACTCTCCATAATAACGAATGGAGATCATCCTGTCTCCATGTCTTGGCTTACTCACAATGTTGCTTCCAAGTAGCTCTCTACGATGGTAGAATTTTTTTTTGAAATCATTTATTATCATGGCTTCCTCGCTTTTGGAAATACGATATGGACAGGAGTGATGTGGAAACTGCGGCTGACCTGGTCGTGGTGGCCGTAAGCTCATAACATCAACGCGACCTCTCGGCAACATCAAATGAGGCACACAATCCATCAGGATTTTCTGTTCAAAAACATAGTAATAACTTTTTAGTTAGCAATGTAGTTTAGTTTTAGAAGAATTTATGCAAAAGATGCACGGATGTCGTAATAGTAGAAAATCTTGCCATGCTATCTCCATTGATGTTACCGTAGTTCAACACGTGCACTAGTGGCATGTATTGACCATAATGTGGAGGAGTTTGATAATAGCTATTGTAATTCTCAAGATCAGTAAAAAATGCGATAAGACCATCTTTCTCCTTATAAGTTAATTGTGCTTCATCATTGTAGTAGTAGGTTCTGTCTACCATCTTCCGTACATTTTTTGAAGAATGAAAATAAGCTGTCAATGGAAATAAGCTGTCAACTATTTTGAAATAAACAATATAAATTACCTAATAAATATGTTTGAGAAATTCACACGACGGTAGAACTGGAAGCGTGTCAACAAGGACCCAAATGGTCATATTCTTTTCGTCGATGTCAGAATCACCAAAGATCGATGGTGAGAAGCATACCCTCCTGAAAAACATATGCCTTGCAAAGTGCTTCCCAATTCAGGCAACCAAAATTGGATGAGTTCACAGAATTGTTTAGATTTACAGCAAAATCATAACCATGATGGGTCCTTAGTTGAATTATCTTTGTCTCAATGCTTTCATGATCTTCAAAACCCATCTTCTCCAAGACATAGCATCTTGCATGGCATGGGATAAGCTAGTCGAATTGTAAAAGACGGAAATTACACGTTGAAGAAGCAGATAAGTCATGCAAAAAATAACAAAAAACACTTGTCGTCGTTGCGTACCGTTTCAACATCAAAGGTCTCTTGGAGCTTGATGTTGAAACGCCGACCTTCTACCAGGTGAGGCATGTCGCACAGACCGCGCTCATCTTCGCAGTACTCACACATAGCGAATTCCCTTTAGTCGTCAGACATTTCCTAATGGGTAATTAATAATCCATCATCGAATGCATATATAGTAGTTTGTAGCAAAGATCATCATATAACAACTAAAACACCTAAAATTTGTAGTTTGTAGTTGTTTGTAGCAAAGATCATCATCGAACCTAGTTTGTAGCAAAGATCATCATATAATCCATCATCGATACATATATAGTAGTTTGTAGCACATACCGCGCTCATCTTTTGCATTCAATAAGAAAATAACTAATGGGTAATTAATAATCCATCATCGAATACATATATAGTAGTTTGTAGCAAAGATCATCATATAATATCACTAATACATATCGAATAATAGCTCCTATAGGTTCAGTGGGCCACAGTGGACACCCAAAGAGAAGGAACCATCACAGGATCATAGCTCCGGTGAGATCCTTGAAGAATCTGCCAGGTATTGGAGAACCTGCCGTCCGCCAACGCAACCATGTAGCGCTGGACGTGCGCGTCCTCCTCCATGACACGGTGTTGTACCACCTGCGCGGGGGACTCAAGCCTCTGCACCGATGCAGGCCCACGTGACCACTAGCAAAGACACTCCGGGTCGATGACGGGCTGGCTCCTCACTAAGCTGCGCTCACCAGAACGTAGCACAACCCAGTACCAGCCCGGCGGAGCCCAGTCCCGGACATGGCCCCTCTGCTCAAGCATGCCTTCTCCGCCGAGTCGACGGTGAGGATGTGGGATAGGCATCGTCGACGTCGAGAACAAAATGCTTAATTATGAAAACAAAATTAATAAACAATTAACAAAATTCGGCATGACCTTTGCTAAAAGCAGGACATATCGAGTGCCTGAAATTTGCCAGAACGTAAATGAATCGACTTTTCTGGCAAAACATAGGCCACTCGGAAAAATATGACATGTTCAAAATATGGCATGTCCACTACAAATTTGCATATAACAGGAAAAATTTCTCTAACTAAAACAACAACAACAATTGCTTTAACTAAAAAAATACCTAGAATTCTGTTAACTACACCTAAAACAACTAAAACACCTATAGTATTTTAACTACACCTAAAACAACTAGAACACCTAAAATTCTATTAAATACACCTAAAACACCTAAATTCTATTAACTACACCTTATTAAAAACCTAGCTAAATTTCTGTCCTAACTTTAAAACCTAGCTAAATTTAAAAACCTAGGGTTCATACGAATTAACTAGGGTTCATACTACCTAAGATGTCCTAGCTAGGGTTCGATGATAACCTACATTATTCTAAGAACCTACATTTTTTCAACTATATATGATTCAAAATAACTACTCTCTAATAACTATAACTAGAGAGGGAGGGAGGACGAGGAAG
>NC_041386.1:354777369-354851479 GCF_002162155.2 Triticum dicoccoides | reverse complement strand
GGAAGAGGGCCCGCGCGGAGGAGGGCGGCCGGAGTAGGACGCAGGGGCAGCGGCTGGATCGGGGGATTGAGGGATTCTGAGCGTGTGAGTGTGAGTGAGTGAGAGGAGAGGGGCGCGCAGGCCGACGCGAGAGGAAGCAGAGGTGGGCTTAGCAGGAGCGCGGGGGAGGAGGTCCAGCGCTATAACTAAAGCTGCAACAGGGGGCCGATAGCTTGGCCCATCAACAACAGCGCTGGCCGGGAAATCCCGCGCTACTGCTAACATGCGCTTGCAGCACTGGTGTTGTCCGGCGGTACTGCTAAATAGCAGTAGCGTGGGGTCTTTAACCAATGCAACTGCTAAATGTCTACCTACAAGCATTTTCCTAGTGGTGCCTGACAGAAGGTCAACAGAGACAAAGCGAGGAGTGGCAACTACGAACAACTAAGAGTTTTATGAAAACATGCGGATGCAATGCGGATGATGACATGATGAAATGCAACAACAACAAAATAATAAAACACACAATGGCAATGAAGAACATGAATGGCGTCTGGAGCGTCTGTCTCGGGGCGTCATGACTTTCATTGGCAATTTTTAGGCATTGATGTGGCATCGAGGGGGCTACATTGTACTTCTGTGTCCATGGTCTACCCAACAAAGCTGAATAAGAGGTGTTTGCTTCTATAACAAAGAAGCGCACCTTAAAACTGAAAGACTACATTTGCATTTTGAGAGTGATAGAGCCTAATACTGGTTTTCCTTGATTATCAAAACCACATATCACAACCAATGTTGGTTCTACGTCATCCAATATGAAGCAGCACGGGTCAAGCTATGAACTGGGAGAATGTTGACAGCAGAACCAGGATCAATGAGAATGCGTCTCAAGTGAGCATACCCTGTGTTCCCTTCTATGTAAAGTGGGAGATTATGATTGTCATCCATCAACACTATCTTCTTTGAAAAGGTTATTTCATTTGTACTCAACTCATTGCACAATATTATATGCTTTGGCATTGGTACTTCAAATAATCCTGGATTTTGTGATGCTTGAATGAGAGCTTGTCGTAGTTCAGGTACCAACATTAGTGCATCATAGACACTTAAAAGTGCTGGCATGTGTTTCAAGTGTGCTACTATGTTGTAATCTATTTTAGGAACAGCCCCATCGACATCTCCGGGAGCTTGTGCCACGCCATCTTGGGTGGTACCATTTTGTGGATCATCTACTGTATCTCTTATGGCCCTTTTAGGCTGGGACTTATGAGGGTTAGGTAAGACCTTTCCTCCTCGCCGGTTCATATGGACTTCAAGTTCAGACTCATCAGATGAGCTTTTTGCATGTGTAACTTCTTTTTCATGTGGCATAATGTCGGTGTACTAGAGTAGGGGTACCCTAGTACCCTGAACTTGTGCACGGGCAGTCGCAGCATCCCGCGGCAAGGCTTGCCAGGTGACCGCCAAGACCCTCCGTGGTTCCCTTGAAGACCATTCAAGAACAAAGTACTCAAACCAAGGCCCCGACAAGAGGAGCTTGCCGGGAAGGCCAACCAAGGCCCCGGCAAGAGGAGCTTGCCGGGAAGGCCAACCCAGGCCCCGGCAAGAGGAGCTTCCCGGGAAGGCCACTCAAGGCATACCAAGAAAGCTTGCCGCGACGCGCCCTGCGTCCCGGCAAGGCCCGGTGAGCGACATGCTCCCAAACAGGACAAGACAACGACCGCGGCAAGGAGCTTGCCGCGGGAAACCCCCACTTCGTGCCCGCGCTCCAGCACACCTGCTAACGTGTCGCTCTAGGACTCTCCCAAGCACACGTGGCAGGAGGCTGTGCAGCTAGGGGTGCGCGGTGGAAAGCGGAGATGAAGAGAAGGCCATCGTGGCAAATGATGGAGCTCCTAACGGTCACTTTTTGCACTGTTTAGGCAACTCAGACAGGCATTCAATGACCTTGTCCCCTGCCGTCAGAGTTAGGTAGGATGCACTGTATCCACAGTAGCGGTAGCTGCACCTACCGCATCCTTTTCCATTTTTACCCTTCTAGTCTACGTTGCCACCTGTCGGTGACCCCTTGAAAGTATAAAAGGAGGCCCAGGCGCCACGTAGAAGGGGTTCGGCCGGTTCGGCTCATTCGGAAGCACCAGAAACACTCCCACGCTCAGTCTGATAGCGCCCATCGCTCCTGAGCAAGGATTCAATATACACAAACAAGCAGCAGTAGGGTTTTACGCATCCGTGCGGCCCGAAGCTGGGTAAAAACCGCTCGCGTGTACCACCTCGATCCGCTCTTTGTGCGGCCTCCGCCCTCACCGAACCGAAAGGGTCCCTGTCCCCATAGGTGTTGGTGGAATCAGCCTCCCCGACATCTCTGGCGCGCCAGGTAGGGGGCATCGAGATCGTGCGAACCCGATCCGGCGTGCACGCGAGCTAAATCTTCATCGTCTTCACCGACATGCCACCGAAGAAGAAGGCTTCGGGGGCAACAGCCCCGTCTGCGTCGCTTCCACCACCTCCAGAGTAGGCGGACGGTGGAGTGGACGCCGGCGGAAGAATGGACATCGACGAGGGTGCCCACAGCGCTGCCAAGTCCAAGGACAAGGCCGCGCAGACCTCGGCGTCCATACGCCCACCGCGCCCATCTCAGGAAGGGCGGGACCAGCAGCGTCATAGCATTCGCAGCACCATACGTCCGCTGGCCCAAGATCAAGCTGGTGGTTTGCGTGGCGTTCAAGACCAGCATGCACGCCAGCATGCTGGCCCTAGTGAGGTGCGGTCGCCTGGACGGGACACTGCTCCTTCTAACTTGGTTAGGAGTCCGAGCATGTCCCGCTCCTCGCACCGTTCACCTCTGCCGCCCACCACGCCGGCGGAAGCCTTGGCGCGGGCCCAGCTACTCCTAGATTACCCTCCGACGGCGGACAAGACCGACGAATGGAGGGCCACTATCCAGAGCCTCATCGGCTTTGCCAACGGTGACACTGCGCGGCAACCAAGCACCTCGCTGCCGCGGCAAGACAGCCAGGCGCGAGCCGATGGCAACAAGACCGGGGGAGGTGCGACTTCCATGCACTCTCCACTACGAAGGCCAAAATCGCTGACTCGCCGGGTCCACCCCGACAGCGGCTCCACCGCGTCGTCGGACCCACGAGCTCGTCGCGACCAGCGCCAAGTTCTCCATGAACGACAACAAGAAGACGCTCGGACCCGCATCGAGCGCCGAACAGAAGCGCGACGTCAATCCGACAAGCGCGCTGGGCCCTCTGTTGACATGCATGCGCCAGGGGAACCAGGCGATCTGCCGTACACAGTAGGTTGTCCTGCGTTCACCCGTGAGCTGCGGCAAGTCCAGTGGCCCAACACAAAGAATTTCAAACCAGACGTACCAGAGAAGTACGACGGCAAGACGCATCCGTCGGAGTTTCTCAGCATCTACACCATCGTGGTGCAGGCTGCCGGGGGACGGGACGACAAGATCCTTGCCAACTACTTCCCGCTGGTACTCAAGCCCAATGTCAGATCCTGGCTCATGCACTTGCCGGACAACTCCATATCCTCCTGGGCTGATCTGTGCCATCAGTTTGTCGGCGCCTTTACAGGCGGCCACAAGCCACATGGCCAAGAAAGCGATCTTCATCTGCTCGCCCAGAAGGAAGGAGAGCCACTGCGCAAGTACATTCAGAGATTCAGCCGTGTGCAGCACAACATCCCAGACGTCCACCCTGCCGCGATCATCAGCGCGTTCCATCAGAACGTGCGAAACCGAAGGATGAGGGAGGAGATGGCGATGTGTAAGATCAGAGACGTCAGCGAGCTTTACGCCCTGGCCGACAAGTGTGCACGCGCTGAAGAGGGGAGGAGGCTCCCCGGAGAGGATACAGGAGCAGGAGGATCTGACAGTGAGGATGCCGCCCCGGCAAAGAAAGGCCGGCGGCGGAACAATAGAAGGAAAAAGGGCAAGGAAGTGCTAGCTGTTGAGCAGACCGGCAACGGAGGTGGCGCCAAGGAAGCTAAAGCTGGTGGCTCCGACAAGGAGGCCCAGCCTGTGGCGGCCGCCGACAAGTAGGACAGCTCCGGCAAGCAGTATTGTAAGATTCACCGCACCAGGGGTCACGATCTCCAGAACTGCAAGAAAGTCGAACAGCTTGTTGAGCAACAGAAAGCTGAGTACGAGCGGCGCGACAAGGAGAAGGCCCAGGAAGGAACTGGTGGATCCGGCAAGAAACGCCACGGCCGGGGAGGACGCCGCGGCAAGGCCAAGCAGCGGCAAGGAGACAGACCTCCCCGCGGCCGCGACAAGGATGAAGATGATGACGATGACGAAGATGCTAGTTGACGGTGGGGCCGGCTTGAACCTGATATCCTCCGCGGTCCTCCAGAGACTTCAGATCCCTGACAGCGAGCTCGAAGAGACCGGCACATTCCAAGGAATTAGCCCGGGAAGAAGCAAGCCGAAGGGAAAGATCACGCTGCCGGTCACATTTGGCAGCGAGATGAATTTCAGAACTGAGAGGGTCACATTTGACGTTGCCGATTTTCCATTGCCCTACAATGGGATCCTTGGCCGTCCAGCGCTCGCCAAGTTTATGGCAGCCTCTCACTATGCATACAACATGCTCAAGATGCCAGGCCCAATAAGTGTCATCTCTGTCCCCGGCGACAAGAAGGATGCCCTTATCTGCGCCGACAAGATCTACCGGGAAGCAGCAGCCGCAGCTGATCACAACACACTTGCCGCTGAAGCTCCCGGGGGGAAGAAGAAGACAAAGTCCGGCAAGAGCTCTAATGCCCACTCCGGCAAGCGCACCTCTTCGGAGTGCTGTGCTACCGTCGAGGACGCACCATCGAGCTCCACCGGCAAGTGCAAGCAGACGATGGCAGCTCCACCCGAGACCAAGAAGGTGTCCGCCAAGAAGGACGGCACTGGTGGTACCTTCACCATCAGTGCCACGCTTGACCCCAAATAGGAAAGCGCGCTTGTTGCTTTCCTGTGGGCGAATGTCGACGTGTTTGCATGGCAACCGTCTGATATCCCCGGTGTTCCCAGGAAAGTAATCGAGCACCACCTTGCCGTCTGTCCTCATGCGCGGCCCGTCAAGCAGAGAGTCAGGAAGCAAGTGGTGGAGCGCCAAGAGTTCATTGCAGAAGAGATCAGGAAATTGGAAGCAGCAGGCCTTGTTAGAGGAGTGCTCCATCCCACGTGGTTGGCCAATCCTGTAGTCGTGCGCAAGGCGAACGGGAAATGGAGGCTTTGTATAGACTTCACTGATGTCAATAAAGCTTGTCCCAAAGATCCATTTCCCTTGCCGCGCATTGACCAGATTGTTGACTCCACAGCTGGATGTGATTTGCTCTCATTTCTTGATGCATACTCAGGATACCATCAGATCTTCATGGCATAAGAAGATGAGGAAAAAACCGCATTTATCACCCCTTGCGGCACATACTGTTTTGTACGGATGCCCTTTGGGTTGAAGAATGCTGGTTCAACATTTGCAAGGGTAGTCCATGTCGCTTTTGAGACACAGATACACAGAAATGTGGAAGCCTACATGGATGATATAGTGGTCAAGAGCAAGGACAAGGCTACCCTGATCCAAGATTTAGATGAAACTTTTGTAAATCTATGCAAGATCAACCTCAAGCTCAACCCCGAGAAGTGCGTGTTTGGAGTCCCTTCCGGCAAGCTTCTCGGGTTCTTTGTGTCTCAGCGGGGAATTGAAGCCAACCCCGACAAGATCAAGGCCATCGAGCAGATTGAAGCACCGAAGCGCGTCAAGGATGTGCAAAGGCTTGCCGGTTGCGTGGCTGCTCTCAGCAGGTTTATCTCTAAGTCTGCTGAGCGCGCCCTGCCATTTTTCAAAATATTGAAAAAGGCAGGTCCAATGAAATGGACTCCGGAAGCGGAGGCCGCGCTGCAGGACTTGAAGAGGTACCTGTCCTCCACTCCAATACTTGTCGCACCTAAACCACAAGAGAAGTTGCTGCTATATCTGGCAGCAACCAATCAAGTGGTTAGTGATGCGTTAGTAGCGGAGAGGGAGGCAGATGATGAGCCAGCAACCGAGACAAGTGAATCCAGCGACAAGCAGGGGGCTTCTCCGACAAGCTCTGGTCCCGACAAAGATGAATCTGCGCAGACGTGCAAGGAGGTGCAGAAGAAGATGGTGCAGCGCCCAGTTTACTTTGTCAGCTCCCTTCTCCAGGGGGCTAGGTCGAGGTACTCTGGTGTGCAAAAATTGCTTTTTGGCCTTCTCATGGCCTCGAGAAAGCTGCGCCATTACTTCCAGGCACACGAGATCACAGTTGTCACTCGCTTTCCGCTGAAGAGGATACTGCAGAATCCAGAAGCAACAGGCAGGATTGTCGAGTGGGCATTGGAACTGTCAAGCTTTGGCCTCAAGTTTGAGAGCACTGCAATGATCCAAAGCAGGGCATTGGCAGAGTTCATAGCAGAATGAACGCCAACTCCAGATGAAGAAATTCCAGAAACGAGCATCCCCGTCAAGGAGACAAGCAAAGAGTGGCTGATGTATTTTGATGGTGCCTTCTCGCTGCAAGGCGCCGGTGCTGGCGTGCTACTTATCGCATCCACTGGAGAGCACCTCAAGTACGTAGTCCAGATGCACTTTCCCAAGGAGCAAGCAACGAACAATACTGCGGAGTATGAGGGTTTGCTTGCCGGCCTCAGAATCGCAGCCGACCTTGGGATCAAGAAACTCATTGTAAGGGGTGACTCGCAGCTTGTCGTCCGCCAAGTGAACAAGAACTACCAGAGTCCATTGATGGAAGCTTATGTTGATGAAGTGAGAAAGCTAGAAGAACACTTTGACGGCCTGCAAATGGAACACGTTCCACGAGCTCAGAACGACATTGCTGATGGCCTGTCAAAGTGCGCTGCACTAAAGTTACCTGTGAAACCAGGGATCTTTGTGCTCAAGCTGACTCAACCATCCGTGACACCATCAACTGGACAGAATAAGAAGAGGAAGTTGGTTTCTGGTGACTACTTTCCGGCAGAGCTTCCCGAAGCCGCCGCCAAGAAGGTCCCCAAGATCGACGCCAAGAGTGCTGAGGAGCAGTCTGCTCCGGCGAACCTCTTGGTTTGTTCCGTTGAAGCAGACGCTCCCGACAAGTTTTGCCGGGGAATATCACGCTCCAGCAGAGCCGCAGGTTCTTGCCGTAGAAGCGGATGTTCCCGCAGCAACAGATACGCCTTTAGTCCTTGTTGTCGAGCCACAAGCTCCAGCATGGGTGCAACAGATTGTCCGTTTCCTTCAGACAGGAGAGCTTCCCGAAGAGCAAGAAGAAGCTGAAAGAGTAGCCCGGCAGTCAAGTATGTACAAGTTTGTCGACAACACACTGTACAGAATAAGACTCAACGGTGTGAAATTGAAATGCATTCGCCGGGAAGATGGACAACGGCTGTTGGCAGAGATACATGGAGGCATATGTGGTCACCACATTGGCGCAAGAGCACTTGCCGACAAAGCATTCCGACAAGGCTTCTTCTGGCCGACAGCCCTCCAGGATGCAACTGCACAAGTAACCAAGTGTGAAGCGTGCCAGTTTCATTCCAAACAGATACACCAGCCAGCTCAAGCTCTCCAGACGATCCCTTTATCCTGGCCATTTTCGGTCTGGGGGCCCGACATCCTTGGCCCCTTCCCCCGAGCTGTCGGGGGCTTTGAGTTCTTGTACGTTGCAATCGACAAGTTCACAAAGTGGCCGGAAGTGGAACCAGTGAGGAAGGTGATAGCACAGTCAGCAGTCAAGTTCTTCAGGTCGATTGTTTGCCGTTTCGGGATCCCTAACAGGATCATCACTGACAACGGCACGCAATTTACGAGCCGCACCTTCATGCAGTACGTCCAAGACCTTGGCGCCAAGGTCTGCTTCGCTTCTGTTGCTCATCTGAGAAGCAACGGTCAAGCAGAGCGGGCAAATGCTGAAGTGCTGCGAGGCCTCAAGACCAGAACTTTCGACAGGCTGCACAAGTGCGGAAGAAACTGGATCGAGGAGCTGTCGGTGGTTCTTTGGTCGATCAGGACGACGCCAAATCGAGCCGCTGGCCAGACACCCTTCACTCTAGTCTACGGAGCGGAGGCAGTTCTCCCCACGGAACTCGTTTATGGGTCACCTCGAGTGCTCGCTTATGATGAGCTCGAGCAAGAGCAGCTGCGACAAGATGACGCGCTGCTCCTTGAGGAAGACCGTCTTCAGGCTGCTGTGCGAGCCTCTCGCTACCAGCAAGCTTTGTGTCGCTACCATAGCCGCAAAGTTAAAGCCAGAAGCTTCGAGGAAGGCGACCTTGTTCTTCAGCGTGTTCAGTCCGCCAAGAATTCCAACAAGTTGACGCCAAAGTGGGAAGGCCCTTATCGGGTGAAACGAGTCACTAGGCCCGGCGCTGTCCGCCTTGAGACCGAAGATGGCATTCCGGTGAGCAACTCCTGGAACATTGAACATCTTCGTAAGTTTTACCCGTAAGGCGCGGTTGCCGGAAGCTTTTCCGGCAACCACCTTTTGTACAAGTCTTGCCGTTGTTGCATGTAATCCTTTGTACAAAGACGGGCGCAGACCCCGTGCACCAGTAAAGCTCATGTGCCCCGCACATCTTGTCAGTTTTTTATGCTATAATCCTTTTTCACATATGTTATCTGACATTTTGTGCAGCACTAGACCCCGGTAAGCAATAACGAGCCCAAGGCTCCATATCATTACTTTATTTCTCTGTTTCTTTCTCAAAAGAAGGAAGGTTCCCTCGCCCACAAGGTTTACCGGGGGGAAGGAGAAGATAATGGTGGAGGCTCCAAGCCATTCAAGAAAGTTTCTCCTTGCCGGGAAGCAGACGACAGAAAAGCTAAGTTGCTAAAGCTTGAGCAATCAGTTTTTTAAGTTTTTGAGTTATTTTCCTTGAACGACCGTGCTTTGTATGGAAAACCTGTGCGCGGAGGAACCAACTCGTAGCTAGTTGCGCCTTTACTTTGTTTCGAGTCCGCTCAACAGCTTAAGTGAGCTGCTAGCGCCCTTACTTTGCTTCGAGTCCGCTCAGCAACTTAAGTGAGCCGCTAGCGCCCTTACTTTGTTTCGAGTCTGCTCAACAACTTAAGTGAGATGCAACTAGTTGCGACAAGGTTGCTTGTCGGTAGCGACCCCGCCAACAGGCTGCTGAAGTTCCGCACTCGGCGCTCGCGGCAAGGGTACCTGCGCCGGCAAGTTTCCCTAGAAAGCGTAGGGCAGGACCATACAAAGCCAAGAGTCGAGTAAAGGAAGTAACACAACAATTTTTTGCCTAAGATAGAGTTATATTACAAAAATAACTTGTCGCGCCTCTAATAAAGTGTTCCCACGACATGACTGGCAACGACAAGAGAAGAAGAAAACGGACGGCACCTGGGCCCCGGCAAGCCAGTATCGCTGGGGGCTGCGAGTGCCAAGAATCGTCCACGGCAAACCAGAGTTGCCGGGGGCTGCAATATCAGATAAGTCTTTCATCCCTCATCATGCATCCTCTTATGGACTGGGGAATGCGAAACCGCATTTCTTCCCGAAAACTGCCGTGCTCCCTCAACTCTAGGCCCTGGGGCTCGTTCCCGGGGCCAAGTTTGGTCGTAGTCGCGGCAGCAAAGGGATGAAACAAGGAGACCGCACCCACCTCGTTCCCGCCTCCGTCAAAGGCGTGAGAAAGGTCGAGCGACGTGGGAAGGCGGCAGGGCCTGTTGCCGGGAGATGAAATGTCTGTCCGAGGGATACCAAGGATTTGCTCCTTGGCGTGGGTTCAACTCGCGAGACAAATAACCCGGCAAGCATCCCCTTTTCATTAAAAAACATCCCACTCAGGTACAGTCCATAGAGGATGAAAAACATGAAAGAGAGGATTACAAGTTTTAGATACAGCTAAGGCCCGAAGGCTTACAAATTAAAAAGATAAGATGCCCGTAATCCCTTTTCATGTCCCTCTCTTCAGGAGGCAGGTCAAGGAGGCGAAAAGGGTGAAAGGAGCGCCTAGGCGAACTACGGGTGCCAGAAGACACCAAGAGAACATCCCGGGGGCCGTCCGAAGGCTGGACGGCGATGGCGGCGCTGGAAGCGCTGGAAGCGGGGCTCGAAGACGTGGCGGCAGGACGTCAGCACGCTGTCGAGGGCACCACGCCCTTGTACTCCGACCTGACGGCCTTGTCGCCAGCCCTCTTCCCCTTCCGCAGCCTCCCTACGCCAGCCGCCCAAGGAGACGACCCCGGAGAGTTCAAGGAGCCGGCGACACGGATGATGGGGTCGCCGGTGCCGCGCGAAGCGGCGCCCGACGCCTAGTCGGACCCGCCATCCCGCCGCCCACTACCCTCATCGTCGCTGTCGCTCTCCTCCTCGTCACTCTCGCTCGAGGAGGAGCCTTCGCTGTCGGAGGAGCTGTCCACGTAGCACTTCGCCCGAGTGCCGAAGCACCTGAAGACCTTGATGGAGAGGAGATCGCCCTCCATCAACTTAAAATGGAGGGTAAACCCCTCCATCAAGCTGTGGATGCGGGCGAACGTCTTCCACCCTCGATCAAGATACATCACATTAGGGGCTGGGAATACAACGCGGACTCGCGTGCCGCTGATCCCACAGCCCCTCATGTGCAGTCTCAGTGTCTCGGGCGGGTCCAACTCCATCGAACGCGCAAACCGAGCTGGAAGCCGGAGGCGACGACGAGGCGCCCGGCGCAGCTTGACGAAGAACTCGCAAGGGTCGTCCCCTATATGGACCGCCGTGGGGGGGAGGAGCCGCCGGCGGAGGCGAAGCTGGCGCGCCGCCCCGTCCGCCTCTTCCCCGAGCGCCTCGACCTCGTCCTCCACCTCGTCCGCGACCTCGCCCCCTCCCTCTTCCCCTTATGGCTGGCTCTGCCACCACGGGCGCGGAAGATGGAGAGATGCGCTGTCGGGCGGCGACCCTCGCCGCCACCGATGAAGGGCCCGGGTTCCCTTTCTCCATGGCGAATGAGAGAAAGGGGAGCTGAAGCTGAAGAAAGGAGGAGATGAGAGAGTGCGGGTTTCTGTGCTCCCCTCCCGCTCTTTATAAAGGAGCGAGGTGGGGGCTCGGCCGCCCCGCTCAGCGAATCAAGGCACGGGAAGAGCAGGGAGTCGAGGCCAACCCGCTGCCTCTGCTCGCGACGGCCCAGTTTCCCACTTCCACCGTCCGCGACCCCAAGTGCATGGGGGCCGCGTGGCGGAGATGCAGAACCAAGGCGAAGGATGAGGCGGCCTCACTCCGCCCCGTGATCGCGGGGAGTGGACGTCCCGAAAACCGCGCACCGGCCCCGTCCAGTAAATGCACCACGCCCCCACGCCTACCTCCGTTTAGGGAGGAGGGCGCGAACCGTCCCCATCATCGTGGCCTGACGCATGCTCGAGGGGCTTAGCCCCGCGCACGCCGCCCGTGTCACTCACGACGCCGCGTTTGACGCGTGCCGTTCTGGTCGTGCGCGGTGGGAGCAGAGAGATATGCGGCGTGACCTAGGCCGCGCGTGCCCGTGCACTGTTTTGGGCCCGGCCCAACAGCGCTCGGCACCGTGTATGGCCCAGGCCATGGGCTCCTATCGGTGTACTAGAGTAGGGGTACCCTAGTACCCCAAACTTGTGCACGGGCAGTCGCAGCATCCCGCGGCAAGGCTTGCCGGGTGACCGCCAAGACCCTCCGCGGTTCCCTTGAAGACCATTCAAGAACAAAGTACTCAAACCAAGGCCCCGGCAAGAGGAGCTTGCCGGGAAGGCCAACCAAGGCCCCGGCAAGAGGAGCTTGCCGGGAAGGCCAACCCAGGCCCCGGCAAGAGGAGCTTGCTGGGAAGAGACAAGACCCCGGCAAGAGGAGCTTGCCGGGAAGGCCACTCAAGGCATACCAAGAAAGCTTGCCGCGACGCGCCCTGCGTCCCGGCAAGGCCCGGTGAGCGACAAGCTCCCAAACAGGACAAGACGACGACCGCGGCAAGGAGCTTGCCGCGGGAAACCCCCACTTCGTGCCCGCGCTCCAGCACACCTGCTAACGTGTCGCTCTAGGACTCTCCCAAGCACACGTGGCAGGAGGCTGTGCAGCTAGGGGTGCGCGGTGGCAAGCGGAGATGAAGAGAAGGCCATCGTGGCAAATGATGGCGCTCCTAACGGTCACTTTTTGCATTGTTTAGGCAACTCAGACAGGCATTCAATGACCTTGTCCCCTGCCATCAGAGTTAGGTAGGATGCACTGTATCCACAGTAGCGGTAGCTGCACCTACCGCATCCTTTTCCATTTTTACCCTTCTAGTCTACGTTGCCACCTGTCGGTGACCCCTTGAAAGTATAAAAGGAGGCCCAGGCGCCACGTAGAAGGGGTTCGGCCGGTTCGGCTCATTCAGAAGCACCAGAAACACTCCCACGCTCAGTCTGATAGCGCCCATCGCTCCTGAGCAAGGATTCAATATACACAAACAAGCAGCAGTAGGGTTTTACGCATCCGTGCGGCCCGAAGCTGGGTAAAAACCGCTCGCGTCTACCGCCTCGATCTGCTCTTTGTGCGGCCTCCGCCCTCACCGAACCGAAACGGGCCCTGTCCCCATAGGTGTTGGTGGAATCAGCCTCCCCGACACATAACTGCAAACTCGGGAGAGGAGCAACCAGACATCAAATCATCTAGCACAACATTTCAAGAAATCTTGCCGGAGGATGGATTGACGTGCTTTGTT
This sequence comes from Triticum dicoccoides, assembly GCF_002162155.2. Classification (NCBI taxonomy): domain Eukaryota; kingdom Viridiplantae; phylum Streptophyta; class Magnoliopsida; order Poales; family Poaceae; genus Triticum; species Triticum dicoccoides. The sequence continues at coordinate 354,838,812 of NC_041386.1, read as the reverse complement.
TTCTCTTTCGCCATATGGTCAACCCTCTGCCCCCAACCATGGGGCATGAATTTCTGTAAGGTAGGAAGTGCATGGCTTGGTCTATGGAATGATTCATCTCATTTAGACTTAGGCACAAATTTTGGTGGCATGCCATGCATGCTAGGATTATGCCACTTGGGCCACATCTTTGTAGTATGTTGTTAATAGGGCACAAAATGTGTTACCTGTTTGGGTACATGTTTTGATGACGACCTATAGGGTCTGGACTCTCATGGTACTCTTCCTCCAACCCTAAAGGTTTTGTGAGTGACCCGTAGGCTGGTAAACTTTTCTTCAACTTGGGCCAGTAGCAGCCATGCTTCCTTTTCCTGCATGGGATAGAAATCTGTCATCACCACATTCACATCATTGTAACTTGGGTTTATAGCATCGGGCTGTATTTGAAGTATTTTTTCATCAACGTCTCATTGGAGCCATTCCTTAAAATCAACACAGTCTTCAATGGAGTGCCCTACATATTGATGATATGGCCAATATAGAGGGTTATCCTTCATATGTACTTGATCAGGATTTTTTGGTTCTCGGAGGGTTACGTGATGAGGACATGACTACCTTGGATATGACCAAAAATATTGCATACATGTATATTTGTCAGGTGATTTCTAGTGCAAACTATTCAAGAATCTATTTATGTTATCCAGAACAAAAATACTTCACACACTTTTGTGTTTTGTCTAATTGTAGGTGTATGGGACATTTGTACAATCTGCATATGAAGATAAGGGAAAAGGAGAAGTTTAGGTTCTTTCAAAAAGTCCTCTGATGTCACTTTTGGGCCAAGATAAGATAGAGTCCAAGTCTCTCACGTTCTGGATTCAGATTCGGACTCCACAAACATACCTGACTCAAAACGTCAACAACTTTTTCATACGGACTCCAAAGTGGGTGATTCTTTTTTTGTTGGAAAGTAGATTCCGTGCTCTTTCCAACATAATTGTAATGACCTTCAAATTCGTTCGGAGCATTGAGATATCGACGAAACAATTTGACGCTGCAGCAGAATCCAAGTCAAACAACAAGTCCAAAGGTGTTGCACCTGTTGGGTAACGTAGTAATTTCAAAATTTTCCTACGCACACGCAAGATCATGGTGATGCATAGCAAAGAGAGGGGAGAGTGTGATCTACGTACCCTCATAGACCGACAGCGGAAGCGTTATGACAACGCGGTTGATGTAGTTGTACGTCTTCACGGCCCGACCGATCAAGCACCGAAACTACGGCACCTCCGAGTTCTAGCACACGTTCAGCTCGATGACGATCCCCGGACTCCGATCCAGCAAAGTGTCGGGGAAGAGTTCCATCAGCACGACGGCGTGGTGACGATCTTGATGTTCTACTGTCGCAGGGCTTCGCCTAAGCACCACTACAATATTATCGAGGACTATGGTGGAAGGGGGCACCGCACACGGCTAAGAAAACAATCTTAGAGATCAACTTGTGTGTCTAGGGGTGCCCCCTGCCCCCGTATATAAAGGAGCCAAGGGGGGTGTGGCCGGCCCTAGGAGGAGGCGCGCAGGAGGAGTCCAACTCCTACCGGGAGTAGGACTCCCCCCTTTCCCTAGTTGGATTAGGACTTGGGGAAGAAGGAAGAGAGGGAAGAAAGGAAAGGGGGGGCGCCGCCCCCTCCTTGTCCAATTCGGACTTGGGGGGGGAGGGGCGCGCGGCAGCCCCTAGGCCTCCTCTCCTCTTCCTCCACTAGGCCCATTAAGGCCCATTAGGTTACCGGGGGGTTCCGGTAACCTCCCGGTACTCCAGTAAAATGCCAATTTCACCCGGAACACTTCCGATGTCCAAACATGGGCTTCCAATATATCAATCTTTATGTCTTGACCATTTCGAGACTCCTCGTCATGTCCGTGATCACATCCGGGACTCCAAACTAACTTCGGTACATCAAAATATATAAACTCATAATGAAACTGTCATCGTAACGTTAAGCGTGCGGACCCTACGGGTTCAAGAACAATGTAGACATGACCGAGACATGTCTCCGGTCAATAACCAATAGCGGAACCTGTATGCTCATATTGGCTCCCACATATACTACGAAGATCTTTTATCGATCAGACCGCATAACAACATACTTTGTTCCCTTTGTCATCGGTATGTTACTTGCCCGAGATTCGATTGTCAGTATCTCAATACCTAGTTCAATCTCGTTACTGGCAAGTCTCTTTACTCGTTTCGTAATACATCATCTCACAACTAACTCATTAATTGCAATGCTTGCAAGGCTTATGTGATGTGCATTACCGAGAGGGCCCCGAGATACCTCTCCGACAATCGGAGTGACAAATCCTAATCTCGAAATACGCCAACCCAACATGTACCTTTGGAGACACCTGTAGAGCTCCTTTATAATCACCCAGTTACGTTGTGACGTTTGGTAGCACACAAAGTGTTCCTCCGGCAAACGGGAGTTGCATAATCTCATAGGCATAGGAACATGTATAAGTCATGAAGAAAGCAATAGCAACATACTAAACGATCGGGTGCTAAGCTAATGGAATGGGTCATGTCAATCACATCATTCTCCTAATAATGTGATCCCGTTAATCAAATGACAACACATGTCTATGGTTAGGAAACATAACCATCTTTGATTAACGAGCTAGTCAAGTAGATGCATACTAGTGACGTTTAGTTTGTCTATGTATTCACACAAGTATTATGTTTCCGGATAATACAATTCTAGCATGAACAATAAACATTTATCATGATATAAGGAAATAAAATAATAACTTTATTATTGCCTCTAGGGCATATTTCCTTCAGTCTCCCACTTGCACTAGAGTCAATAATCTAGATTACACAGTAATGATTCTAACACCCATGGAGCATTGGTGCTGATCATGTTTTGCTCGTGGAAGAGGCTTAGTCAATGGGTCTGCTACATTCAGATCCGAATGTATCTTGCAAATCTCTATGTCTCCCACCTGGACTAGATCCCGGATGGAATTGAAGTGTCTCTTGATGTGCTTGGTTCTCTTGTGAAATCTGGATTCCTTTGCCAAGGCAATTGCACCAGTATTGTCACAAAAGATTTTCATTGAACCTGATGCACTAGGTATGACACCTAGATCGGATATGAACTCCTTCATCCAGACTCCTTTGTTTGCTGCTTCCGAAGCAGCTATGTACTCCGCTTCACATGTAGATCCTGCCACAACGCTTTGTTTAGAACTGCACCAACTGACAGCTCCACCGCTTAATGTAAATATGTATCCGGTTTGCGATTTAGAATCATCCGGATCAGTGTCAAAGCTTGCATCAACGTAACTATTTACGATGCACTAGGTATTTCAGGATTACTTTGGTACCTCCCTGCTAGACTTATAGCAAGACACACATCAGGTCTGGTACACAGCATTGCATACATGATAGAGCCTATGGCTGAAGCATAGGGAACATCTTTCATTTTCTCTCTATCTTCTGCATTGGTCGGGCATTGAGTCTTACTCAATTTCACACCTTGTAACACAGGCAAGAATCCTTTCTTTGCTTGATCCATTTTGAACTTCTTCAAAACTTTGTCAAGGTATGTGCTTTGTGAAAGTCCAGTTAAGCCTCTTGATCTATCTCTATAGATCTTAATGTCCTATATGTAAGCAGCTTCACCGAGGTCTTCCATTGAAAAACTCTTATTCAAGTATCCCTTTATGCTATCCAGAAATTCTATATCATTTCCAATTAGTAATATGTCATCTACATATAATATCAGAAATGCTACAGAGCTCCCACTCACTTTCTTGTAAATGCAAGCTTCTCCAAAAGTCTGTACAAAACCAAATGCTTTGATCACACTATCAAAGTGTTTATTCCAACTCCGAGAGACTTGCACCAGTCCATAAATGGATCGCTGGAGCTTGCACACTTTGTTAGCTCCCTTTGGATCGACAAAACCTTCCGGCTGCATCATATACAACTCTTATTCCAGAAATCCATTCAGGAATGCAGTTTTGACATCCATCTACCAAATTTCATAATCATAAAATGCGGCAATTGCTAACATGATTCGGACAGACTTAAGCATCGCTACGGGTGAGAAGGTCTCATCGTAGTCAATCCCTTGAACTTGTCGAAAACCTTTTGCGACAAGTCGAGCTTTGTAGACAGTAACATTACCATCAGGGTCAGTCTTCTTCTTGAAGATCCATTTATTCTCAATTGCTTGCCGATCTTTTGGCAAGTCAACCAAAGTCCACACTTTGTTCTCATACATGGATCCCATGTCAGATTTCATGGCTTCAAGCCATTTTGCAGAATCTGGGCTCACCATCGCTTCTCCATAGTTCGTAGGTTCATCATGATCTAGTAGCATGACTTCCAGAACAGGATTACCGTACCACTCTGGTGCGGATCTTACTCTGGTTGATCTACGAGGTTTAGTAGTATCTTGTTGTGAAGTTTCATGATCATCATCATTAGCTTCCTCACTAATTGGTACAAGTGTCATAGAAACCGGTTTCTGTGATGTACTACTTTCCAATAAGGGAGCAGGTATAGTTACCTCATCAAGTTCTACTTTCCTCCCACTCACTTCTTTCGAGAGAAACTCCTTCTCTAGAAAGTTTCTGAATTTAGCAACAAAAGTCTTGCCTTCGGATCTGTGATAGAAGGTGTATCCAATAGTTTCATTTGGATATCCTATGAAGACACATTTCTCCGATTTGGGTTCGAGCTTACCAGGTTGAAGTTTTTTCACATAAGCATCGCAGCCCCAAACTTTCAGAAATGACAACTTTGGTTTCTTGCCAAACCACAGTTCATAAGGCATCGTCTCAACGGATTTTGATGGTGCCCTATTTAACGTGAATGCGGCCGTCTCTAAAGCATAACCCCAAAACGACAGCGGTAGATCAGTAAGAGACATCATAGATCGCACCATATCAAGTAAAGTACGATTACGATGTTCGGACACACCATTACGCTGTGGTGTTCCGGGTGGCGTGATTTGCGAAACTATTCCTCATTGTTTAAAATGTACACCAAACTCGTAACTCAAATATTCTCCTCCACGATCAGATCATAGGAATTTTATTTTCTTGTTACGATGATTTTCAACTTCACTCTAAAATTCTTTGAACTTTTCAAATGTTTCAGACTTATGTTTCATTAAGTAGATATACCCATATCTGCTTAAGTCATCTATGAAGGTGAGAAAATAACGATATCCGCCACGAGCCTCAACATTCATCGGACCACATACATCTGTATGTATGATTTCCAACAAATCTGTTGCTCTGTCCATAGTACCGTAGAACGGTGTTTTTGTCATCTTACCCATAAGGCACGGTTCGCAAGTACCAAGTGATTCATAATCAAGTGGTTCCAAAAGTCCATCAGTATGGAGTTTCTTCATGCGCTTTACACCGATATGACCTAAACGGCAGTGCCACAAATAAGTTGCACTATCATTATCAACTCTGCATCTTTTGGCTTCAACATTATGAATGTGTGTGTCACTACTATCGAGATTTAATAAGAATATACCATTCTTCATGGGTGCATGACCATAAAAGATTTTACTCATATAAATAGAACAACCATTATTCTCTGATTTAAATGAATAACCGTCTCACATCAAACAAGATCCAGATATAATGTTCATGCTCAATGCTGGCACCAAATAACAATTATTTAGGTCTAATACTAATCCCGAAGGTAGATGTAGAGGTAGCGTGCCGACCGCGATCACATCGACTTTGGAACCATTTCCCACGCGCATCGTCACCTCGTCCTTAGCCAATCTTTGCTTAATCTATAGTCCCTGTTTCTAGTTGCAAATGTTAGCAATAGAACCAGTATCGAATACCCAGGTGCTACTGCGAGCATTAGTAAGGTACACATCAATAACATGTATATCACATATACCTTTGTTCACCTTGCCATCCTTCTTATCCGCCAAATACTTGGGGCAGTTCCGCTTCCAGCGACCAGTCTGCTTGCAGTAGAAGCACTCAGTTTCAGGCTTAGGTACAGATTTGGGTTTCTTCTCTTGAGCAGCAACTTGCTTGCTGTTCTTTTTGAAGTTCCCCTTCTTCTTCCCTTTGCCCTTTTTCTTGAAACTAGTGCTCTTGTTGACCATCAACACTTGATGCTCCTTCTTGATTTCTACCTCCGCAGCTTTCAGCATTGCGAAGAGCTCGGGAATAGTCTTATTCATCCCTTGCATATTATAGTTCATCACGAAGCTCTTGTAGCTAGGTGGCAGTGATTGGAGAATTCTGTCAATGACGCAATCATCTGGAAGATTAACTCCCAATTGAATCAAGTGATTATTATACCCAGACATTTTGAGTATATGCTCACTGACATAACTGTTCTCCTCCATCTTACAGCTATAGAACTTATTGGAGACTTCATATCTCTCAATCCGGGCATTGTTTTGAAATATTAACTTCAACTCCTGGAACATCTCATATGCTCCATGACGTTCAAAACGTCATTGAAGTCCCGATTCTAAGCCGTGAAGCATGGCACACTGAACTATCGAGTAGTCATCAGCTTTGCTCTGCCAGATGTTCATAACATCTTGTTGCTCCAGCAGCAGGCCTGGCACCCAGGGGTGCTTCCAGGATGTAATTCTTCTGTGCAGCAATGAGGATAATCCTCAAGTTACGGACCCAGTCCGTGTAATTGCTACCATCATCTTTCAACTTTGCTTTCTCAAGGAACGCATTAAAATTCAACGGAACAACAGCACGGGCCATCTATCTAGAATCAAACATAAACAAGCAAGATACTATCAGGTACTAAGTTCATGGTAAATTTAAGTTCAATTAATCATATTACTAACGAACTCCCACTTAGATAGACATCCCTCTAATCCTCTAAGTGATCACGTGATTCAAATCAACTAAACCATGTCCGATCATCATGTGAGATGGAGTAGTTTCATTGGTGAACATCACTATGTTGATCATATCTACCATATGATTCACGCTCGACCTTTCGGTCTCCGTGTTCCGAGGCCATATCTGTATATGCTTGGCTCGTCAAGTATAACCTGAGTATTCCGCGTGTGCAACTGTTTTGCACCCGTTGTATTTGAACGTAGAGGCTATCACACCCGATCATCACGTGGTGTCTCAGCACGAAGAACTTTCGCAACGGTGCATACTCAGGGAGAACACTTCTTGATAATTAGTGAGAGATCATCTTAAAATGCTACCGACAATCAAAGCAAGATAAGATGTATAAAAGATAAACATCACATGCAATCAATATAAGTGATACGATATGGCCATCATCATCTTGTGCTTGTGATCTCCATCTTCGAAGCATCGTCATGATCACCATCATCACCGGCGCGACACCTTGATCATCATCGTAGCATCATTGTCGTCTTGCCAATCTTATGCTTCCACGACTATCATTACCGCTTAGTGATAAAGTAAAGCATTACAGCGCAATTGCATTGCATACAATAAAGCGACAACCATATGGCTCCTGCCAGTTGCCGATAACTTAGTTACAAAACATGATCATCTCATACAATAAAATTTAGCATCATGTCTTGACCATATCACATCACAACATACCCTGCAAAAACAAGTTAGACGTCCTCTACTTTGTTGTTGCAAGTTTTACGTGGCTGCTACGGGCTTAGCAAGAACCGTTCTTACCTACGCATCAAAACCACAACGATAGTTTGTCAAGTTGGTGCTATTTTAACCTTCGCAAGGACTGGGCGTAGCCACACTTGGTTCAACTAAAGTTGGAGAAACTGACACCCGCTAGCCACCTTTGTGCAAAGCACGTCGGGAAAACCGGTCTCGCGTAAGCGTACGCGTAATGTCGGTCCGGGCCGCTTCGTCCAACAATACCGCCGAACCAAAGTATGACATGCTGGTAAGCAGTATGACTTATATCGCCCACAACTCACTTGTGTTCTACTTGTGCATATAACATCAATGCATAAAACCTAGGCTCTGATACCACTGTTGGGTAACGTAGTAATTTCAAAATTTTCCTACGCACACGCAAGATCATGGTGATGCATAGCAACGAGAGGGGAGAGTGTGATCTACGTACCCTCGTAGACCGACAGCGGAAGCGTTATGACAATGCGGTTGATGTAGTCGTATGTCTTCACGGCCTGAACAATCAAGCACCGAAACTATGGCACCTCCGAGTTGTAGCACACGTTCAGCTTGATGACGATCCCCGGACTCCGATCCAGCAAAGTGTCGGGAAAGAGTTCCGTCAGCATGACGGCGTGTTGACGATCTTGATGTTCTACTGTCGCAGGGCTTCGCCTAAGCACCACTATAATATTATCGAGGACTATGGTGGAAGGGGGCACCGCACACGGCTAAGAGAACGATCTTAGAGATCAACTTGTGTGTCTAGGGGTGCCCCCTGCCCCCGTATATAAAGGATCCAAGGGGGGGTGCGGCCGGCCCTAGGAGGAGGCGCACAGGAGGAGTCCTACTCCTACCGGGAGTAGGACTCCCCCTGTTGGTGTCAAAACCGGTGGATCTCGGGTAGGGGGTCCCGAACTGTGCGTCTAGGATCGATGGTAACAGGAGGGAGGGGACACGAAGTTTTACCCATGTTCGGGCCCTCTTGATGGAGGTAAAACCCTATGTCCTGCTTGATTAATATTGATGATATGGGTAGTACAAGAGTTGATCTACCACAGATCGTAGAGGCTAAACCCTAGAAGCTAGCCTAGGGTATGATTGTATATATGATCTATCGACTAGCCTGGCCTCGGTTTATATAATGCACCAGAGGCCTAGGATAACAAGAGTCCTAGCCGAATACGCCGGTGGGGAGGAGTCCTTGTCTTGATCGCCAAGTCTTGTGGAATATTCCTTGTATGCGGCAGCTGTCCGAACTGGCCCATGAGTATACGGCCATGGGGGTCCTCGGCCCAATCTAATAGATCGGGAGATGACGTGGTGAGTACCCCCTAGTCCAGGACACCGTCAGTAGCCCCCTGAACCGGTCTTCAAGTTAGGGATGCTCCTCGATTCTTCCGAACTGTTCTTCATCTTCGGTTGACGGTCTTGAAAATTGGTTCAACAAATCTTCTCATCTTCGATCTTGAGGACCGCCGAAATGCATTCAGCGAGTTTACACGTCGGGTTTCCGAGGAGCCCCTTTAAATTTCTGGCCTTTATCAATGCCTTGTTATTTTTATGCCACACCCCGGGTTTGAAGTTGTTCCCGGGCGGCAGCGTCCTCTTGCGTCCGAGCTCCAATGCCGGACTGCATTCGAGGTATCTTTTGCAGCCGAGCACCAACGCCGGACCGCTTCCCAGCTCTAACACCAGAATGTATCCGAGCTCCAACGCCGGACTATGTATCCGAGCTCCAACGCCGGACTATATCCGAGCTCCAACACCGGACTATCTATCCGAGCTCCAACGCCGGACTGTATCCGAGGTGTCGTAAATCACCTTGGTTCAAAGAAGTTTGAAGGAGTTTAGCCGAGCTTAATGCCGGAAATGCCCTCTATGGAGCCAGCCACTAGCGCCCGAGCTTTATGCCGGACTGCTTCCTAGGTGGTGCACCACCCCAAATGTGGGCCAATTTTTGTTAATATTTTTATTGGTGCAATTTATTCTCTGCCGAGATATATAGCCAGTAGCCCTCAAGGTGTGTATCGGTCTAAAACCCGAGATGCACCTGAAGGATGACGTAAGACCGCCGATCCCAGTAGCCGCTGAGACTCAGGTTGATTTGCAAAATTGGCCTGAGGATCAAGTCCAAGCTCGACAAAATACTTCGGGATACTAAAAGCGGCGTGCTCAGTCCTCGAGACTCAGGTTGGGTGCGGCCGACCAACCTGAGGATCAAAATCTCCTCGGAAACTATATTGCACATAAAATTTTCTGCATTGGCCAAGCAATGCAGTAGCCCCCGAGACACTGGTCGGGCGGTAACACCAGATCAGGGGATCAATGTGCCCCTTTAATATTTGTAAATAATAAGCCCGAAGCCCAGTAGCCCCCGAGCCTTAATGCGGGCACGGGTGGCTGAGTTAAGGATCAATATCCATAGTAAAATCACAAATTATGTGTAATGACTCTTATGTATCCAAGTACTTTACGTCATTAATGCTCGGATCCGCATTGTACAAAACTTTGTTGACCGACCATCGGCTTCCACCTCCTCGGCCAGTAGCCGAGGAGTGTTTGTCCTACTTTATAAAGCTTTTATGAGGGCAAAGATTTACAACAAACAAGGCAATCTGGCCATACGGTTTTATAAACAAAGGTATGCAGAGAGTTATATTATTGTTTAACAGAAGAAATGTCTTCCAAAGAAAATAGTCCCGCTATCGGTCCCTTTCTTTGGGTTGTCAAGCTAAGCATGATCATTAAACCTCAGCTCTAATGTAAGAGCAAAATATTGAGGATTTAGTTTGGGAGGCCAGTTAATAGCCCCCGGTAATGTTCGGCGACAGTCGGGGTCAAGCCGTAAGCACTTCGGCCAATGTTATGAATGACCCATCATTTAACATAGTCATCGGATCGCTGACCAGTTTACGCTTATTGTGAAAGTCAGTTTTCGGCTTTCTCCACTTAGGTGCTTAACCATGTGAGCTGGAAGCACAATCGCAGTGGTTCTCCCTTTGCACGCCTAGCCGAACAAAACGGAACGTAGGAAGCAAGTGCAGGAGCCGGGCAACCCAACTATTGACTGAAGACACAATTCGAAACCGATGCATATATAGCAATATCTGAGAATGTTTTTGCCGAATCCCTAAGGGTGTCCGGCGTTGCACTGCGAGACTAATGCTGGAAAAGCACAAATAGTTTAAAAGTGCCAAAAAGCTTGGAAAACCAAGAAACATTAGTAAAAACATGACGTCCAAACAATATCAAGTGTTCGGTGCCAATCCGAAAGTTGGTCTTAGAAAAAAGAAGTGCTTCTGTCGTGCTTTAACATGATACATCCTATCTCAAGACTTTGAGCGGGTCAGCCTACGGCTTCAACCTCCTATCCCGAGGGCGGAGTACTTCTCATCAGGCTAGTTTAGCAAACTAAAGTCTAGCGGCTTTGAGAGAGAAATTAGGCTCCCTTGCTAGTGACCGCACACTCGTGTCGAAAAAAGGAGTGATAAATAATAATAATAAAACTTTGCAATGACTAAGAAGAAGAACACTTATTATAAAACGGCTCAAGTAAACTTACGAGCCCCCAAGTGACTTGGGTAGAAGAATGATTGCATGTACCGAAGTACTTATATCATATCTATGTTCAACCGAACTTTAAACGCGTCTTAACCGACCGTCAGCTTCTCCCTCTTCGGTCAAGGACCAAAAAGTGTTATGTACTCCATCGGTCGAGAATATCGACAGTGTTTCCAATAACCAGGCAATCAGGCCATAAGGCTGTAACAAACAAAACGCGCTCAGGGAACTTATGCTATATTACCGTGAAGTGTAAGAAGCATCTTCAAAGAAAATAGTACCCCCACCGATACCTTTCTTCGGTGCTCATTGTTATTATGAGACTTGTGCAATAGATTTTTTGTACTCATGAGTTCCGTTGTGTGCCGACCATCATTGAAAACTATAAGAGCGCTAGCTTTCGGCTTCACCCAGTCTGAGGTCCGGCTCGGGCGACCCGATCGTGACAATCGCAGAGGTGCTCCCTTTACTCCCTAGCCGAACAATCAGGAATGTAGGGGTAAACACATGAGCGAGGCAACCCAGCTTGCAAATCGCTTAAGTCAATATGGTGCATATTGTGGCATAATACACGAACAAGGAACGAAGCCGTACAAGTATAATCACATGCAAGAGGAAAAGCTTCATAAAGGAAACCCCCAAGTGAATTGGGTCCTTGAATTTGTGTGTCACAAACAAAGTTTGGACAACGAAAAAATTTACAAGCAACTTTTTCCAAAAAAGTATAATGCTTGGTCGAACCGAACACAAGTTAGAAATTAAAGCTTTGAGCATGAAAGCGACTTAGCTAGTTAATGTGTTCGGTATTGATGACGCGGTCCGAGCTTGATGCGGGGCAAGGTTCTATCCCCCAAGCCGGTCCCGAGGTGGCGGAGCGGAGAGCTCGACGCGACGAAGTGGTGACATAGCACGGTCAATGCAGACTGGCAGAGTGACGCCGAAGTCCCCGGATCGTTTTCCTGTGCACAAAAAATAGTGCAAACCGGAGATAATAGTAATAATGATAATTAAAAAAATGTTCCATAATAATAAATTTATGCAAAGTGAGTAATAAAAGAAATATGGCCCGACACTGAAGTCAATGTCGATGCAGGGCGTCGGCGTGATGCGGTAAAGGCGTGGCAAAGCCTGAATTCACAGGTCGGTCCGAGTTCCGGATGCGGCATTCGCCGGACTATGTACGGAGACTGACCGGACCACCATGCGACCGTCGTTAATGCGGCCACCATTTTATAGACCTGTTTACAGATGATGGACAAACCAGAGTAATAATTCCTTGGGAAAAATTGAACCCAAACAAGCAAAAAATACTAGGATTAATAGCACCTGGTTTATTTGTTGTAGCAATCCGAAGGAAGGTGATTCCCAAAATTGGGACTCGATCCGCACACCCATTACCGAAGCAGGTTGATGAAGAGATGGCGAAGCCTCGATGTCAGCCGATGAGTCGAAGTAGGTCGGCGTGATGGACACCAGCTTGAAGAAGCAATAGTGCGGCCCTGCCGATGCAGGTCGTGACGTGGTCGATGCCGGCTTGATGAAGCGACCTGCGGTGATGCCGGTATGCCCGCTCCGTGTAATCCGTGGGCAGCGATGTTGGTGATGATTTATCCTTCGCGATGCCGGACTCTTGTTCGGCTTGCCGAGATGATGATCCGAAGAAGTTGAGCTCGGCTCAACAAAGTGACGACGTGTCTAGCGTAGGTCGGCAGCCGTGGAGCAATATTGCCGGACTGGTTTGACACCAGCATGATGTTGAAGATCATGTTCAAAAGATCTTAAAGTTAGTGGGATTTGTTCGGGAACAAAACACAATACCCCATACAAAACTTCCTTCAAAAGGGATGTCCGAAATCCTGTTCATAAAAAAGACAAACTCGGGTCGGATTCGTTTTCGTGCAGAAAACAGATCCGAAAAGTGATGCACTAATCGGAAGGTTCCCGGAGTTTGGACGGTCGGATCGATCTGAAATTTCGAGAGGTGCTAGATATATTAATTCCACAGCCGATCAACGGTTGGATCTTTCAAAGGAAGTCCGAGCTAGAAGCTGGACACCACGCCTTAAACTCGTCCAGATTCCCGTCCAGATTTGACAGGGCTCCGGTATATCATAGATTGCCAGAGATTCCTCCATCAGAATTCGACGAAATTTTCCAGGGTTGTTGTAGACTCAATTCCGCACAATTCCACCAAAGCGATCGTTAAACCGACGCTCGAGGAGGTGGTGGCGGCTGATACGCGTTCGCTGTCCGGAAAAACAGCACAGTCGCCCGAGGGCAATGTTGACGTTGAGCCCCCCAGCTCCATGGAAGATTCCTCCATGATCTTGATAGAGATCGGAGTTGGTGTTGATGAAGGCCCTTGTCCGAACATGGTGATCCGAACACGGGGCGCAGTTCTTGGTCGAACCAAGGTGACCAGTTTAGCTGGTGACGAGGATGCCGAAGTCGCAGTTGATCTACATGCGAGCCATCGATCCTTTTGTCGATCACATAGCGGAACTCTCAATGAAAGCACCAATGTCGGTGTCAAAACCGACGGATCTCGGGTAGGGGGTCCCGAACTGTGCGTCTAAAGTGGATGGTAACAGGAGGCAGGGGATACGATGTTTTACCCAGGTTCGGGCCCTCTTAATGGAGGTAAAACCCTGCGTCCTGCTTGATTAATATTGATGATATGGGTAATACAAGAGTAGATCTACCACGAGATCAAGGAGGCTAAACCCTAGAAGCTAGCCTATGGTATGATTGTTGTATATATATGATCTATCGACTAGCCTGGCCCTGGTTTATATAATGCACCAGAGGCCCAGGTTAACAAGAGTCCTAGCCGAATACGCTGGTGGGGAGAAGTCCTTGTCTTGATCACCAAGTCTTGTGGAATCTTCCTTGTATGCGGCAGTTGTCCGAACTGGCCCATGAGTATACGGCCACGGGGGTCCTCGGCCCAATCTATCAGATCGGGAGATGACGTGTTGAGTACCCCCTAGTCCAGGACACCGTCAGCCGCCCTCGCTGCCCCGCGCCGCCGCTGCCCCGCGAGCCCTGCCGCCCCGCCGCCCGAGCCCCGCCTCGCCGGAGCCACGCCGGAGGTACCTCGCCGCCGTTCGGTTTTTTTAAAAAACAATCCATTTTTTTAGAAAAACCCTAGCCTGTTTTTTTTGGTTCGCCGGCTTTTTTCCCGGTTTTTCTTTTTCACGGACGTTCGTCCGGACGTTCGTTTTAACGAACGGTTTTCGCCTGTTAGTTACAGACAACGAACGCTTGTTCGTTAGCCTGTTCGTCAGTTTCCTTTTATCGGATTATTCCGCGATTATTTCTGATCGTGATTTCTGAGACGATTTTCGTTCTAGTTTATCTTTTCGCTCGTTAATCGGAATGAGGCGATTCAAGCACCTAGATCTTCGTCTTGAGACCTTCTTTCCGCTTAACCAACTTGCACAAGTATTTGCTACTGTAAAATTTGACCTAGGTCCAGATTAGTAAACGGATCTTGTTTCCTTCGCCGTTTGAGTTTCGTTGCTAAGTTTGATTTGATTCTTTTTGCAAACCGGAGTTCTTAAGTTGAACTTTCTGGTTAGATCTTCTTATTTTGGATTTACCGGTGTTTCTTAGCTTGATTGCTTATGTAAGTTATTGTTTGTTTACAATAGAATTCCCGGAGTGCGAAGCGTGTTATTTGGAGTCTCTAGGTTACGCGGATCGTCAACAAGGCAAGTAATACTTTGATCATATCCCTTTATCACCCAGTTTTTATGCATTAGTTCCAATCCTCAAACATTGCATGGTTAGGATGTCATTAACATGTGGGTTGGGAAGTAGCTGATGAGGTAGAACCTATTACCCTGTTACATTCAAACCCCTAGGAGTTACTTCTACATGTTGCTTATATGGCCATGCCATGCTCATAGACGTGGTTTGGGTGAGTGAAATCCATGACAGATGTGAGATTGTTAATTAATGGTTTAACGTAAGGTGGCAACTTAAATACACATCTGTGTGGATTGAGGCACCTGGAGTACCCAGTGTTGCCTGTATTTTTGGAAATCCCAGAGTACCTGTGTGATCTTCCTATGGACCGCCACCCAGGCTCAAAGGGAGCTGGGATTATTCATGCTAGAAACTTACGTGTGTAGCCACAAGCTATTATGGGATCTAGCATAGTTGAGTAAGTTACGTGAAGCTCTTGAAGAGGTTTATCAACAGGTAGTGGGTTTGTAGGTTTGGTATGGTCTGCCCGGAGTAGAGAGTTAATGTTTCTGAAAGACTGTGTCTCGGTCATCTGTTTCTCAAACACCCTGTAGTGCGAGAAAACCAACGGAGGAGATCGAGTCTTGTGGGGAAAGTGCGCAAACCTCTACAGAGTGTATAAACTAATCATGGTTAACCGTGTCCCCGGTTATGGACAATCTTGAGTATCTAGTACTTGGAGTATCTTAAGTACGTCATCACCCTAAAAATAATATTATTGGGTTGTTAATCACCTTAATTGGGATTGAGTTGGAGGAACCTTCTCAATGATGTTTCAACTACCATGATAGTTAAATTAAAATCTATTCCTTTGTCGTAGGGAAAAATTGGCTTTTCGCAAAACTATAACCATAGAGCTTTCCACCAGCCAAATATGCATGTAGTGATAGCATTATTCCATTCCTGCTCTGTTGTGTTATTTTGCCAGCATATTCCATGTGCTGGCCCGTTTTCGGGCTGCAACGCATTATGTTGCAGACTTTTCAGACGAGGAGTAAGGTTTGTTAGGTCGTTGCCGTGCAGCTCAGCTATGCCGTTGGAGTTGATGGACTCACTTTATCTTCCAAGCCTTCCACTGTTGTCGTATTAGATGGCCTTAAGCCATATTTGTTGTAATAAGTTCTCTTTGGAGACATTCGATGTAATAAGTGTGTGATTGCTACTCTGTTATAAATCCTCGAGTACTGTGTGTGTCAGCATTACCGATCTAGGGATGACATTGAAGCATAGAGACTTGACCGTTTGAGGTCGGGTCGCTAGAAGATGGTATCAGAGCACACGCTGAGTGTAGGACACGACTACTAAGCTAAAGCTATAGATCACTATTCTCTTCTCACTTCTGACTCCTCTCCATTTTCTACTCTTTAGGATGGCGGACACAAGGAACAAGTTTGCACAACCGGATGAAGAAGCACCTTTTGGACGACACCTGAAGGAAGTCACTAGGTACGTGAACATAGGAATACCAAGCTTCACCGGGACCTACAACGCCACTTTGCCGGAAGAGGAGCGATGGATGATTCAAGTTCAAGTTCCAGGAAGGACCTTCATGCCAGTCACTAAACCTATAGAGTTTTCCTTAGACGCACCAACCTGGAGTTTAGGAAAGAGTATGGCAGCTCACATCACCATGGGACGCATTGGAGAAGTATATCACAAGGATCTTAAGGACACTATCTACCAGATATATGGGTGCCGAGACGAGCAATGGGAGATGATCAGTACCAAGAAGGATAGATCTATTGCAGATTTCATCCAGGAGTTAAACTAGCACATTCAACGTCAGGAGAATCAGATGTGCTCAGACATGATAGATTTGAAGAAGGCTAAGATAAGGATCATCGAGCTGGAAGAAGAACTTAAGTCTACACGCGATAGATATGAAGAGGAAATTGCGACACTACTGGAGAAGAATGATGACCTGATTAAGAAGATCGGAATATTTATGGGAGACCCCACACCAGTAGAAGAAGATGAAGAACCCAAGGAGATTCGCTCGAAGGACTACATCATCATCGACGACACCGACTCCGACCTTAGCGATGTTGACTTTGAAGACAAAGCTGGAGTAGATATCATGGAGTCTTCAACTGAGGAATATTTTTACTAGACCACCATATCAGTAGTAGTATTCCACCATGTAAATAAAGTAGACCGAGCACTTTTGCGATAGTTAGATCGATTGTATGCCTTGCTTGATTGATTGAGTGAAATGTTTGTGTTTGTCTCATGTACATATGGGTAGTGCTTTCTCATTAGACATCATTCTATTCTAATCTCTCCCCTCTAAACCCATCAGATGCATCCGAGACGTGACCCCGGATTTGCTTTCCCACCCAAGCTCACTCAGTTGATCTAGCAGCAGAATACCCTGATGAAGTTGTTAGTTCAGAACCAAGGCAACAACAACAACAACAATCCACCACCACCACCAGTTGACAACTTAGCCCGTTTTCTGAGGTTGCAGCCGCCGGTGTTTTCCAGTAGCACCGAGCCTATAGTAGCAAATGATTGGCTCCGCAGGATTAGAAGGGAGTTAACCGCTGCAGGATGTACTGATGCTGAGAAGGTGCGTTTTGCCACACATCAGTTGGATGGACCAGCAGCATCATGGTGGGAGAATTACACTGTCACCTACCCTATAGCCACGGTGACATGGGACCAGTTTCAGCAAGCTTTCCGTACAGCCCATGTCTCAACTGGAGCAATGAGTATGAAGAAGCGTGAGTTTCGCAACCTATGCCAGGGGAACCATACCGTGGCTCAGTACGCGGATGAGTTTAGCAAGTTATCTCGCTATGCCCCTGATAATGTGGCCACAGATGCCGCAAAGCAAGAGAAGTTTATGGAAGGGCTGAATGATGAGATGAGTATGCAGTTGATGGTGGCAACATTCACCAACTACCAAGAGTTGGTAGATAAGGCTCTTATGATTGAAGGGAAGCAGCAGCAGATTGAGAGCCGTAAGAGGAAGTATGGACAAGGGAGGTATAGCTCAGGAGCTCAGCAGAAGCCTCGCCTAACCCCGAACTCGGGAGGACTTGTTCATAACCATGGAGGCCACACCCATCATGGAGGGAGTAACCATAATCATACTGGCCCTAGGAATGGGAATGGAGCAAGCAACAATCAGAACCGCCCAAATCCAGCCACACCCACCAAGAGGGACCTAAGCCACGTTTCTTGTTTCAAGTGCGGGAAGACTAGACACTATGCCACGGAGTGCCCTGAAGGGAAGAATGGAAACGGGAACGGGAGTGCTGGGAAGAAGCCCAACCCATTCAACAAATGACAAGTAAACCACGTTAATGTGGAAGAGGTTGAAGAGCATCCAAACGCGGTTATAGGTAAGTTTTTGGTTAAGTCATTTACCACTCTTGTTCTTTTCGATACTGGTGCATCGCATTCATACATATCAAGGGAATTCATGGATAAGTTTAAACTACCGACCCAAACCCTTAGGACCCCTCTGTTAGTAAGTTCACCTAGAGTAGAGTATATGGCTGGTCGATGGTGCGATCATATACCCTTAACCATTGGCAACCATGTTTTTCCGTCCAACCTAATTATCTTGGAGTCACAAGGATTGGATATGATATTAGGTATGGACTGGATGTCAAGTTACGGAGGAAACATTCACTGTGTTAGTAAGTCAATTTGTCTCACCACCCCGGAGGGAAAAAGGATCAAGTATGTATCTAGGCATGTGCCAAGAAGTAGCCAAGTAAATACCCTCACGGGAGTTGTTCAGGAGGAAGTGCATGTAGTAAAGGATTATCCAGATGTTTTTTCAGAGGAGTTACCAGGCATGCCACCGGCTCGAGATATCGAGTTTTTGATAGAGCTATTACAAGCACAGGGCCAGTATCCAAGAGACCCTATAGGATGCCCGCGAATGATCTGGAGGAGATTAAGAAACAGATCAAGGAGTTATTGGAGAAAGGTTATATCCGACGGAGTTCATCACCATGGGGAGCTCCAGTGCTATTGGTTGAAAAGAAGGATAAATCCCTAAGAATGGTTGCTGATTATCGGGCATTGAATGAAGTGACGATTAAGAACAAGTACCCATTGCCGATGATCAATGATCTATTTGACCAGCTGCAAGGAGCTAAGGTGTTTTCGAAGATCTATCTACGATCAAGATATCATCAGTTAAAGATACGAGAGAAGGATATACCCAAGACAGCCTTCACCACACGGTACGGGTTATACAAGTATATGGTCATGTCGTTTGGACTGACTAATGCCCCTGCCTATTTCACGAGCATGATGAACAAGGTGTTCATGGAGTATTTGGATAAGTTTGTTGTGGTGTTCATTGATGATATAATGCTATATTAAAAGGATGAAGAGGAACACAAGGAGCATTTGCGATTAGTTCTCGAGAAACTCAGGGAACATCAGTTATATGCCAAGTTCAGCAAATGCGAGTTTTGGTTGAAGGAAGCCGGATTCCTTGGACATGTTCTATCAGGAGAAGGTATAGCAGTAGATCCCACCAAGGTTCAGTCGGTCACTGAATGGTTGGCACCCACTTCAGTTAGCGAGATCCGCAGTTTTCTTGGACTCGCAGGATACTATCGGAGATTCATTGAGAATTTTTCCAAGATTGCGAAGCCCATGACAGAATTATTGAAGAAGGAAACCAAGTTTAAATGGACGGAAGATTGTGAGGCAAGTTTCCAAGAGCTGAAGAAATGTTTGACTACAGCCCCAGTGCTGACACTGCCAGATATACACAAGGATTTTCAAGTGTATTGCGACGCCTCTCGCTTAGGACTTGGAAGTGTGCTTATGTAGGATGGAACAGTTGTTTCATATGCCTCGCGACAACTAAAACCACACGAGTTGAATTATGCCACGCATGATTTAGAGCTAGCAGCCGTGGTTCATGCATTGAAGACTTGGAGACATTACCTTATTGGAAATCATTGTGATGTGTATACGGATCATAAGAGTTTGAAGTACATTTTCACCCAGAAGGAGCTGAACCTTAGGTAGAGAAGATGGTTGGAGCTTATAAAGGATTATGACATGAAGCTTCATTATCATCAAGGAAAGGCCAATGTCGTAGCAGATGCCTTGAGCCGGAAGAGCTATGCTAATACCCTAATAAGCACGGGATTGCCGAAGGAGTTAGTAGAGGACCTCCGGGAACTATGTTTGGAGATTGTTCCTAGAGGTTTTGTTGCAACAATGGAGGTGCAGTCTACATTGTTGGGAAAGATTCGAGAAGCTCAGAAGGATGACAAAGAGATTGCCAAGATAAAGGAGAAAATGAGCGAAGGAAAGGCCAGAGGTTTTCGTGAGGATGAGCACATGTAGGATCCAAAGTATGTCTAGAGGGGGTGATTAGACTAATTGACCAAATAAAAACTTAACCTTTTCCCAATTTTAGTTCTTGGCAGATTTTAGCTATTGTAGGACAAGTCAAGCAATCATCACACAATTCAAGCAAGCATGCAAAGAGTATATTGGCAGCGGAAAGTAAAGCATGCAACTTGCAAGAATGTAAAGGGAAGGGTTTGGAGAATTCAAACGCAATTGGAGACACGGATGTTTTTCCCGTGGTTCGGATAGGTGGTGCTATCCTACATCCACGTTGATGGAGACTTCAACCCACAAAGGGTAACGGTTGCGAGAGTCCACGGAGGGCTCCACCCACAAAGGGTAACGGTTGCGCGAGTCCACACAGGGCTCCACCCACGAAGGGTCCACGAAGAAGCAACCACCCACAAAGGGTCCACGAAGAAGCAACCTTGTCTATCCCACCATGGCCATCGCCCACACAGGACTTGCCTCACTAGAGGTAGATCTTCACGAAGTAGGCGATCTCCTTGCCCTTACAAACTCCTTGGTTCAACTCCACAATCTTGTCGGAGGCTCCCAAGTAACACCTAGCCAATCTAGGAGACACCACTCTCCAAGAAGTAACAAATGGTGTGTAGGTAATGAACTCCTTGCTCTTGTGCTTCAAATGATAGTCTCCCCAACACTCAACTCTCTCTCATAGGATTTGGATTTTGTGGAAAGAAGATTTGAGTGGAAAGCAACTTGGGGAAGGCTAGAGATCAAGATTCATATGGTAGGAATGGAATATCTTGGTGTCAACACATGAGTAGGTGGTTCTCTCTCGGAACATATGAGTTGGAATTGTGTATGTGTTCTGATGGCTCTCTCCACGAATGAAGAGGAGGTGGAGGGGTATATATAGCCTCCACACAAAATCCAACCGTTACACACAGTTTTCCAATCTCGGTGGGACCGAATCAACAAACTCGGTCGGACCGAAAAGGTAAAGCTAGTGACCGTTAGAGATTTTCGGTGGGACTGACATGCAACTCGGTAGGACCGATATGGTTAGGGTTTGGGCATATCGTAATCTCGGTGAGACCGATTACACAAACTCGGTGAGACCGATTTTGGTAATTAGCTAACCAGAGAGTTGGTCAGGCAAACTTGGTGGGACTGATTTGCTCTTTCGGTGAGACCGAAAAGTTACAAAAAGGAAACACTGAATTTACATTGCAATCTCGGTGGGACCGGTTCGCTCTTTCGGTGAGACCGAAAAGTTATGAAAGGGAAACAGAGAGTTTGCAATCCCATCTCGGTGAGACCGAGATCCCTATCGGTAGAACTGATTTGCTAGGGTTTGGCAGTGGCTTATGACAAGTGAAACTCGGTGGCGCCGGATAGAAAGAATCGGTATGACCGAGTTTGGCTTAGGGTTTAGGTCATATCTGGATATAGGAAAGTAGTTGAGGGTTTTGGAGCATATCACTAAGCACATGAAGCAAGAGGCTCATTAAGCAACACCTCATCCCTCCTTGATAGTATTGGCTTTTCCTAAAGACTCAATGTGATCTTGGATCACTAAAATATAAAATGAAGAGTCTTGAGCTTTTGAGCTTGAGCCAATCCTTTGTCCTAAGCATTTTGAGGGTTCCACTTTCACATCCATGCCATGCCAATCATTGAGCTTTCCTGAAATAATCATCTTGGAATAGCATTAGCTCAATGAGCTATATGTTGTTATGAATTACCAAAACCACCTAAGGATAGTTGCACTTTCAATCTCCCCCTTTTTGGTAATTGATGACAACATATAGATCAAAGCTTCGACAAATGATAATAAGCATGAAATATATCGTCGCTTTGAGAAGTATGTGACAAGTAAGAGCTCCCCCTAAATTTGTGCATAATTTGCTTTGGACTGCAAATGCACAAGGAGTTAGAGTCATGGGTTACTCTTCCATGTCACATATATCTTGGTGGAGCGCTTAAAATGATAAGAATGAAATACATGCACTCATCACCAAGAATAGTGAATGATCACATAAGATAGATAAGATGATAATATTTAAGCAAACATTAAGTGTAGCTTATGATCAAACACATGATCATCAATGTCTCACGAGCAATGACATAGTATCTCAAGCACTCAAAAGCAAACAAAGTTCGAAAAACCACCAAATAAAGCAAGAGAGAAAAAAGCAACTCTCTCTCTCTCGAAGCCTATGATCTATACATTTTTCTCCCCCTTTGGCAACAAGTTACCAAAAGTTCCTAGAAAATGCATAGTGCTAAGTCGACACTCAGGCTTGATCTTCAGGTGGTGGTGGAGTCCGGAGCACTCCAAGGACGAAGCCTTCTGTAGACGTGGTCGGAGTCGAGGCTGAAGTGGACGTTGGAGCTGGTGGAACTGAGGATGTAGCTACTGCAGAAGTGGTGGCTCGGGTGTCAGCAATTGGCACTGCATGTGATCTCTGAGCTCTTGGCACTTTGGCAAATGCATCAGTTGTAGTCTTGCCTCTCCTCTCCTACATGTCATCCTGAAGTTGTTCCACTACAGACTGAATCTCTGTTACTTTGACATCCAATTCATAGAACTTTTGTTCCATGATTCTCTCTAAGCTCTGCTGATTCTGAGTGAGGGTGGCCAGTCCTTGCTCAATCCTCAGTGTGGATGCAATCAAGTAGCCAAGCTGCTCTTGTTTAGTTTTCAAGAAATACTCAGATGCCTCCTCTTGAGTTGGCATCTTGGCAGCTTTCTCCTTCCCTGCCTTCTCCTTCTTGGCTTGTGCTTGAATGGACGATGGTTCATTCTCATGCATGACAACCTGATTATCTTCAAAATCTGGATGAATGGGTAGATGTTCCTTATCCAAAAGGTATATCCCCATGCCCATCTTGGAGTTAATGAGCTCCTGGATCTGAGGGGCATAACCACAACTCCTCTTCTAATCTGCTGCAGTCCTCTTGATAGTCTCTACTATGAGGCTCATGACCTTGAATTTCTGAGGCACATCAAATACATGAAGTAAATTGATTGCATGGCCTCTGATCATCTTGTGATCACCTGACTTGGGCAACAAGGTGTGCCTCAAAATCCAATTGATTGTAGGCAGACCTGACAGAAGATAATGCACTGAGCCAAACTTGAAAGTATCAAGTGCTTCATTTGGGATCTCCTTGTACATGTTTGACATTGAGTTATGCTCCATCTTCTTCTTGGCATATATGTCCAAGTCATCATCATGCTCCTCTGGGGCATTAATGAGCTGTGCCCACTCAGCAACTGTAGATTGGTACCTTGTACCTTCAGACATCCATGTTATCCTTCCATCTGGGTAGAAGTGTGCCGTGGAGTAGAATGCATAATGAGCTCCTCGTTCCACTTTGTGAGCTTCTGCCCAACAAAGTCTGCAACTCCACAAGCACTAAAGCTGTCAATCACACCAGGATAGTGTTCCTCATTTTCCTTCATGTAGGTCCAGTCAACCCATCTCATGTCACAAACAATGGGCTTCTTATCAAGCAGCACTGTCTCATAAAAGTCCTGCTGTTCCTTAGTGTGGAACCTGTAGTCAACAGCAGTCCTTCTCCTTGAAGCATACGGATCTGCTTCTCTCCACTTCCATAGCCCTGAGTCTCTCCTGAGCTTCATGTCCTCAGCCACAGGATGAGCATCACTATGGTCTGGGATCTTGGGCTTGAGCTTTCTGAGCACTTGACCTTCTTCTTCTTCAGCAATGTCAGGCACTGGGGCCTTGTTCTTTTCAGTTGCAGGTATGCTCCTCGTATTTCTCTTTGGTGCTGTCTTAGGATTGGAGGCAGCTTTGGGTGCTTCTTTGGGCTTGGATGCAGCAGCCCCTGATCTTATGGCATCACCCATTAGCTTGGGTGCCTTAGGTGCTGGTGCAGCAACCTCTTCTTCTTCCTCTTCTTCCATGATGGAAGCCTTTCCAAGCACTCTGGCTACGGTCTTCTTGACCCTTTCCTTCCTCTTCTTTCCCTCAGCAGCAACTAGCTCTATGGGAGTGGGCTTCTCAGTTGAAGCTCTGGCCTTTGACATAGGCTGCCTGCCTGCTGGCCTTTTGATTTTCAATCCTGGCTTTGTGCCCTGTGCTGGCTCAACTCTCTTTGATGTGGCTTCCTCTTCCTCTGCCACATAATCTTCATCCTCAGAATCTGAAGTTCTCTTCTTCTTCTGTCTGGTGGCAGCCTTTGGCAAATTGCTTGGGGTACTTCTGCTGCCATCATCTGAAGAGCTGGAGGGACTAGTGCCCTCACTCACCTGCACTTGCTCTTCTGACATGTTCTGGCTATCACTCTGGTCTGACATGATGAACAAGCTGACTGCTGACCCTGTGAACAGTTTATAGATGAGGTAGAATAGATGAGCATCATAAAATGCAGAGATTTTTGTAAAAGAATGACTCAAAATCTTAGTTTTAGTTTCCCACTGAAATCATCTCGGATCTACCGATTTTCAAACTCGGTGATACCGAAGCAGTCTTTGGAACCTAAACTAGTGAACTCGGTCAGATCGAGTCACAGTTCGGTGGCACCGAGACTGCTAGGGTTTCACAAAGTTCCAAAATCGGTCACACCGATAAGTAATTCTCGGTCAGACCGAGTCTGATTTGTGCAATGGCATAAGCCAAATCGGTGGGACCGAGTTTTTCAACTCGGTGGGTCCGAGATGGTTTCGGCGAAAACCTAACCCTAAAATTTTCGAATCAAAACTAATCTACGAACGCATTGACTGGATAGGAGTGTTTCAATCATGGCAAGAATCATGATGATCACAATGTGCTAAGAATCGGATTGGGGAATAGCACAAAGATCGAGTCCATACCCTAGTTCGGCGGAGACTCGCTACGGCGGCAACGGCGGGGTAGAATTCCCGTTGACGGCGACGGAGACCAGTGACTGGAGGCGGCTGGCGGCAAGGAGACGATCCGGAGACCACGTTGGCAGAGCAAGCTATCGCGCGGGCGAAGGGGTTCGGAGAAATTTCCAAATTTTTGCCCGTGACTATATATAGCCCGACCCTGTCGGTGTGACCGAGTGGAACAGCTCGGTGGCACCGAGATGCAAAACTGTATACAGTTGTTGCAACTCGGTGTGACCGAAAGGTTCAAATCGGTTGCACCGAGATCGAAAACCTAGATCAACTTAATGATCTCGGTAGGACCGAAAGTGGGGTATTGGTCAGACCGAGAATCATAAAGAGGTTTTGGAAGTTTAAGTCTATGACGAATCGGGGACTCCAAGCGCTCCTCACACAGAGTGGTTCGAATCTGACTTGATCAAATTTTGTGATGTAGCATGAATAGAGTTTGAGACGAGAAAAGCATAGATAGCTATAGGAGGTTCTTAGGCATCCTTGTCCATCCACTTGGCAAAAGGAAATAAAACCAAACAATCAAAACAACAAGTGGATGTCCTCGAATGAGTAAAATATGCAACCAGCATGCTCACACAATAAGATGGCAAATGAAATATGTGACAAGGCATGCACAACCAATTCTAGCATCTATCAAGCAATTTGCGATGACAAGGTCATCTATATATGAGTATATTGACTTAGGAGTCAAGTGAGAACACTTGATCATAGGTCATACTCATCGTTTAAGCTCAAGTGGGGTTACCACTTTTACATAAAGCATTGTTGTGTTCACATCTTTAGAGTTGCTTTAGCTCAAGTCTTAGAGTAAAGCTCCCCCTAGATGTGATATCCCCCCTTAGAGGGATGAACTAACCTCGGGTTTTGTCGATGATGACTTCATGTAGATGTTGAAGATGTGGATGCTCAATGTTGATGTAGATCACTTGGAGCTATCCATTTGAGTTAATTGCACTTTTAATACCTACATGGGTTAGTCCCACAAGGAACAAACAAGGATATCCATAGACATAGAGTGATGCACACACAAGATGATGTCCATGAAAACTTTTAGGTTACCTTGTCCCTTGTCTTACCAACAAGAGGGTTTATGACTCCTTGAACTAGTGCAAGATGTGGAAGTTGATTGCACTTGTTCTTGCCAAAATGATAAGAGTGAAGTATGTTGGCGGAGTCACCCTCAAGAACTCTCTAGTTCTTCTTCTTTTGGATCCACACCATCTTGATGGGAATCCTTGGAGTTGTAGTCGTACTTGATGAAGTGGAACTTGAAGTAGTCTTGGGAATCCACTTGACTAAGGTCTTAGGAGCTTCTTCAAATGCATCAATTTCCTCTTGAAGCTTGTCCTTGCCTTTTTGCTTGTAGTCTTGTGGTGGAAGATCATCTTGAGCTTGTGTCCCCTTGACAGAAGTATCATACTTCTCTTGTTGAGGAACAAACTTTGTCTTGGGGTATTGATCTTCTTCCCACTCAACTCCATTGGCATTGAACTTTCGTTCAAAACCAACACCTTGATTCTTCCGGTGCATTCCTTGCTTGCACACAATTTCCTCGAATTGCTTACTCCCGGCAAGGCTTTTGTACACTCCTTTCTCTATAATTCCCTTCAATAAGCTATTTTCTTGCTCAAGTGTAACTTGGCTAAGAGAATCATTAGTGGAATCAAGAGAACTACTAGAAGCAACAATATTGGATTTAGCATGATCATTATTACTGCTAGAGGAAGAATCTTTCTTGTTCTTGTTACTAGACTTGACTTGAGGCATGTAAGTGGATAAGAGTAAACGCTTGGCAATGTAAGAAGAACTTTTCTTGTGGAGATCATCATTGATTGCTATTAAGAACTCATGCTCTTGCTCAAGATTGAGCATTTCAAAGCGTAATTTCTCATGAGCTCTTAAAAGTTCTCGATGATCTTCGAAGATAGTTTCATGAGCTAACTTAAGAGTATTTAGTTCTTTAGTTAGAGCCTCAATCTTCTCCTTATCATTGTCATTCGTTTTATCTTGATTAGCATGATTAATTGACGTTTCATCATAGTATTCATCACTAGAGTTGTCAATAAGCAAATCATCACCTAACAAGTCGTCTTCATCACTATTGAAATCAACATACTCGGGGTGTGTTACCTTAGGACCTTTGGCCATGAAGCATCTTCCAATTTCTTCATTTGGTGAGTCAAATATGTCGTAGGAGTTGGTTGACACAAGTGCTAGACCGGCAACACCTTCATCTTGAGTATCTTCGGAGTCGGAGTGATAACTTCTCTCGGAGTGGCTGTCGGAGTCGGAGCCGGATACCCATTCACTAACATGAGCTTGATGTCTTCGTTTTGTGTAGCTCCTTGATGATTTTTCCTTCCTTTCCGAATTCTTGCTTCTCTGTGAGTATCTTCGTTCATAACGATCATCTCTACTCCTTCTCTCTCTTGGTGGTGATTCTTTGCTTCTTCTTTTTGGAGAATCTTCTCTTCTCTTGTGGGGAGCTGTACACTCATTGGAATAGTGTCCGGGTCTTCCACAACTGTAGCAGTTTCGCTCTCGACTAGAAGATCTTTTGTCATTGTAGGACCTTGACTTGAAGCTTCTATCTTTGCTTCTACTCTTGTAGAACTTGTTGAGGTTCTTCACCATTAAGCTCAATTCTTCATTGAAGTTTTGTTTCTCACTTGATGATGTAGGGGCTTCACATGAGGCTTTGTAGGCACCATTTGATTTGTTGTGAAGTTCCTCTTTATCCTTAAGTGACATCTCATGAGCAACAATTCTTCCAATCACCTCTGTTGGCTTGAGATCTTTGTAATTTGGCATCATTTGGATAAATGTGCACACGGTATCATATTTTCCATCCAAGGCTCTTAGAATCTTCTTGATGATGAATCTATCGGTCATCTCTTCACTTCCTAAGCCGGCAATCTCATTTGTGATGAGAGCAAGCCTAGAGTACATTTCAGCGACACCTTCACCATCCTTCATTTTGAACTTGTCAAGTTGACTTTGAAGCACATCCAACTTGGATTCCTTGACGGAGTCGGTACCTTCGTGCATATCAATCAAAGTGTCCCAAATTTCCTTTGCATTCTCAAGACGGCTGATTTTGTTGAATTCTTCGGGGCACAATCCGTTGAAGAGAATATCACAAGCTTGAGCATTGTATTGCAACATCTTCAACTCATCTGCGGTAGCTTCACGGTTTGGTTCTTTCCCATCAAAGAAGTCACCTTGCAAAACAACACACACAATAGCCCAAACGGCGGGGTTATGTCCAAGAATATGCATTTTCATTTTATGCTTCCAACTAGCAAAATTAGTACCATCAAAGTAAGGACCTCTACGGTGATAATTTCCCTCGCTAGACGCCATACTCTCCTAGGTTGTGAAACCAAGACTATGACCACCAAAAGCTATGGAGATCAAAGCAAATGGAGACCTAAGCTCTGATACCACTTGTAGGATCGAAAGTATGTCTAGAGGGGGGTGATTAGACTACTTGACCAAATAAAAACTTAAACTTTTCCCAATTTTAGTTCTTGGCAGATTTTAGCTATTGTAGGACAAGTCAAGCAATCATCACACAATTCAAGCAAGCATGCAAAGAGTATATTGGCAGCAGAAAGTAAAGCATGCAACTTGCAAGAATGTAAAGGGAAGGGTTTGGAGAATTCAAACGCAATTGGAGACACGAATGTTTTTCCCGTGGTTCGGATAGGTGGTGCTATCCTACATCCACGTTGATGGAGACTTCAACCCACGAAGGGTAACGGTTGCGTGAGTCCACGGAGGGCTCCACCCACGAAGGGTAACGGTTGCGCGAGTCCACGGAGGGCTCCACCCACGAAGGGTCCACGAAGAAGCAACCACCCACAAAGGGTCCACGAAGAAGCAACCTTGTCTATCCCACCATGGCCATCGCCCACGAAGGACTTGCCTCACTAGCGGTAGATCTTCACGAAGTAGGCGATCTCCTTGCCCTTACAAACTCCTTGGTTCAACTCCACAATCTTGTCGAAGGATCCCAAGTAACACCTAGCCAATCTAGGAGACACCACTCTCCAAGAAGTAACAAATGGTGTGTAGGTAATGAACTCCTTGCTCTTGTGCTTCAAATGATAGTCTCCCCAACACTCAACTCTCTCTCATAGGATTTGGATTTTGTGGAAAGAAGATTTGAGTGGAAAGCAACTTGGGGAAGGCTAGAGATCAAGATTCATATGGTAGGAATGGAATATCTTGGTCTCAACACATGAGTAGGTGGTTCTCTCTCAGAACATATGAGTTGGAATTGTGTATGTGTTCTGATGGCTCTCTCCACGAATGAAGAGGAGGTGGAGGGGTATATATAGCCTCCACACAAAATCCAACCGTTACACACAGCTTTCCAATCTCGGTGGGACCGAATCAACAAACTCGGTCGGACCGAAAAGGTAAACCTAGTGACCGTTAGAGATTTTCGGTGGGACTGACATGCAACTCGGTAGGACCGATATGGTTAGGGTTTGGGCACAACGTAATCTTGGTGAGACCGATTACACAAACTCGGTGAGACCGATTTTGGTAATTAGCCAACCAGAGAGTTGGTCAGGCAAACTCGGTGGGACCGATTCGCTCTTTCGGTGAGACCGAAAAGTTACGAAAGGGAAACAGAGAGTTTGCAATCCCATATCGGTGAGACCGAGATCCCTATCGGTAGAACCAATTTGCTAGGGTTTGGCAGTGGCTTATGACAAGTGAAACTCGGTGGCGCCGGATAGAAAGAATCGGTATGACCGAGTTTGGCTTAGGGTTTAGGTCATATGTGGATATGGGAAAGTAGTTGAGGGTTTTGGAGCATATCACTAAGCACATGAAGCAAGAGGCTCATTAAGCAACACCTCATCCCTCCTTGATAGTATTGGCTTTTCCTAAAGACTCAATGTGATCTTGGATCACTAAAATATAAAATGAAGAGTCTTGAGCTTTTGAGCTTGAGCCAATCCTTTGTCCTTAGCATTTTGAGGGTTCCACTTTCACATCCATGCCATGCCAATCATTGAGCTTTCTTGAAATAATCATCTTGGAATAGCATTAGCTCAATGAGCTATATGTTGTTATGAATTACCAAAACCACCTAGGGATAGTTGCACTTTTAGCACGACACCTTATGGTTTGAGGACCGTGTTTATGTGCCCAATAATGCAGAGATTAGGAAATTAATACTTCAGGAGGCACATGACTCACCATACTCGATACACCCCGGGAACACCAAGATGTATTTGTATTTAAAGGAACATTTCTGGTGGACAGGGATGAAGAAGGATATCACCGAGTATGTGGCCGTATGTGATGTATGTCAGAGAGTGAAGGCAGAGCATCAAAAGCCAGCAGGATTGCTACAGCCTATGTTGATACCCGAATGGAAGTGGGATAAACTTGGCATGGATTTTATCACCGGATTACCCAGGACCAAATCAGGATATGATTCTATATGGGTAGTAGTTGATCGTTTAACCAAAGTGGCACACTTTATCCCAGTGAAAACAACTTATACTAGTGCAAAGTTGGCCAAGATATATATGACTAGGATCGTATGTCTGCATGGAGTTTCGAGGACCATCGTATCAGATAGAGGGACACGGTTTACCTCAAAGTTTTGGCATCAGCTGCACTAGACCTTGGGAACCAGATTGGAGTTCGGTACAGCATTTCACCCGCAGATAGATGGACAGACCGAGAGAGTCAACCAGATTCTGGAGGACATGTTGAGAGCCTATGCGCTAGATTATGGATCTAGTTGGGATGACAATCTGCCTTACGCAGAGTTCTCATACAACAATAGTTACCAAGTCAGTCTGAAGATGGCACCGTCCGAAGCTTTGTATGGCCGAAGGTGCAGAACGCCATTGATGTGGGATGAAGTTGGAGACCAACAGTTGTTTGGACCAAACTTGATCAAAGAGTCCGAGGAGAAGGTCAAACTGATCCGGGATAGACTGAATATAGCCCAGTCCAGGCAGAAGAGTTATGCAGATTCAAAACGCAAGGAGGTAACCTATGAAATTGGAGACAGAGCATATTTGCGAGTATCACCTTTGCGGGGAGTGAAACATTTTGGAGTTAAGGGAAAGTTAGCCCCGAGATTTGTAGGACCATATCGTATTTCGGAACGGATGGGAGAAGTTGCATACAAGTTGGAGTTACCTGAAGGACTGTCAGGAGTTCACGATGTGTTTCACATTTCCTAGTTGAAGAAGTGCCATGCTGAGATGGCCGACATGCCACTAAGAGATACCATACCCTTGGAGGCGATTCAGTTAGACATTGACTTTACTTATGAAGAGAAGCCAGTCAAGATTTTGGAGTTTGCCAGTCGAGTCACCCGCAACAAGGTTATTAAGTTTTGCAAGGTTCAGTGGAGCCACCAAACCGAGGACGAAGCCACGTGGGAACGAGAGGATGATCTCCGCAAGGACCACCCGCACCTATTTTCTAGCCAACCCGAGTCTCGAGGGCGAGATTCATCTTAAGGGGGGTAGGTTTGTAACATCCCAAATTTTCAATTTGGAATGTTATACATAGATCATTCTTGCATATCATATTTTATTGCATTTTGTCTCGTGATCCTCGAAATCCTAAGCAACTCAAGGACCCTTGGAGAGAGTTGGGGATTTCCTAGATTTCATATTTGATTTTTATCAAATATTGAAACAACGACTTTTGGTTTTAATTATTTTTCTCTCCGAAAATATTTCATATTAAAATATATGAGAGGAGATAATATGACTTCTCCAAAATAATAGAAATATTGGAGGAAAATATTAAAATCAAATATTTGATTTTATTTGCATTAGAAAAATTGCACGTTTTCAAAATTGCATTTTAGGGCCAAGAAAATGTTCATCTCGTTCTAAATATTTTATTTAGACGGAGAAAATTTGTTTTGGCATTTTTAGATTTTTATTTTATTTTCTAGGATTTTTCTTAGTTTTGGCGAAAATATACTTAAAAAAAAGGTTTCCAGACCCAGCTGGGCCGAAGCCCAGCCGACTCGTCCCGGCCGTCTCCCTCGCGCGTGCGCCGCCGTGCGTAGCTCGGACGCCGAGGGGAGTTCGAGCCAAACTCCTTCCCGGGCGCCCCCTCGCCCAAGCAAGCCCCCGCCCCCGCCCCCTTTAAAGGCCGCCGCCGAGCCCCGCCACCACCACCACCCCGTCACCCCGCAGCCCGCTCCCGAGCCGCACCCCGCCGCCTCCCGCGAGCTGCTGCCGCCGCCCTCGCTGCCGCGCGCCGCCGCCCCCCGCTGCCCCGCGAGCCCTGCCGCCCCGCCGCCCGAGCCCCACCTCGCCGGAGCCACGCCGGAGGTACCTCGCCGTCGTTCGGTTTAAAAAAAACAATCCGTTTTTTTAGAAAAACCCTAACCTGATTTTTTTCGGTTCGTCGGTTTTTTCCGGGTTTTTTCGCGGACGTTCGTTTTAACGAACGGTTTTCGCCCGTTAGTTACAGACAACGAACGCTCATTCGTTAGCCTGTTCGTCAGTTTCCTTTTATCGGATTATTCCACGACTATTTCTGATCGCGATTTCTGATCCGATTTTCGTTCTAGTTTATCTTTTCGCTCGTTAATCGGAATCAGGCGATTCAAGCGCCTAGATCTTCGTCTCGAGACCTTCTTTCCGCTTAACCAACTTGCACAAGTTTTTGCTACTATAAAATTTGACCTAGGTCCAGATTAGTAAACGGATCTTGTTTCTTTCGCCGTTTGAGTTTCCTTGCTCCGTTTTTTTACTAACTACTGCAGGGCACAGCCCCACAGTCTTTTATTCCAAAGAAAGCAAGAGTCCAGTACAAATTAACTATATACAAAAAGAAACTAAAAAGGAAGGCCAGGGAGGTCAAACTTACCTATACCTACCTATACAAACTCAATGTAACCCATCCAACCAGTTTAGAAGGAGGGGTCTGACATGAGCCTTAACTCTATGGGAAAGCAAAGTTAAATCATGTACAAATTTACAACGCCAAGCACTAAACGTAGGTCTTTCCCCTCTGAATGTCCTTCCATTCTGAAGAATCCAAATGTTCCAAGCTGCCGTGAACACCACCTCAAAGAAGAAGCTTTTAGCAAATCTTTGCCTGGCCAAAGAAATGCATTGATGCACATTAGAGCCACCAGACCAGTCAATTTGTAAATAGGTCCAGATTATCAGCATATTGAAGTTACAAGAGAAGAACAGGTGTTGACGATCCTCATATATATGCTGGTGCCACAAAAAACAAAGATTATCAGCATCCCTAGCCTGCCAGTGCCTCCTGACCAGCAGGTCCTTGGTGTTGAGTCTGTCAAAGAATAATAGCCAAGCAAAAACCTTGATTTTCAGCGTGCATTGACTGCTCCATAACCATTTGTAGGGCTGAATGGTGGCCATATGAGAATGCATGATGGTATAGTAGCTCCTTGACGTGTAAGCTCCTGTGGGTCCCACCCAAGACCAAACATCATTGGTCAACGGATCCCTAGCCAAATTGTTCACCCAGGAGGTAAGTGAATCTAGTTCAAGAGCAGCCTGTTGGGAAATAGGCAGCTGAAAAAAGGAGGCTCTATCCTAACTGTCAAGGAAATCTGCCACTGAAATCTTATCATCCAAAGCAAAAGAGAACAACCGAGGCAGTCTTTGTCTCAAAGGCATCGAAGAACCCCCCAAATTCCAAGCATCAGACCAGAACAGAATTGAGTCCCCTTTGTTAACTGAAACAGAGGCAACAGCTCTGTAATTATCAGCTAGCTTGAAGATATCTTTCCACCAAAATGAGCCACATAGGACAGTGGCATGAGGGACAACTCCATCATAGTACGAATCCCACAACAAGGATACCCAAGGTATATCAGCTTTATTGTAGAATTTATGTAGGTGTTTAATGAGAAGCCCTTGGTCTACAAACCATATCCCACGCAACAAGGGATTTCCTAGGTGTATCAGAGTTCCCTCTCCAAAGACATTGATGCATAATCCGTTCTAATTGCTTGATGATGCCATGTGGAATAGATAGGGAGCAGAGGAGATATATAGGCATGGAAGAAAGAACTAATCGCAGCAACTGGAGCCTGCAACATTGGTTTAACATGGCTGAACTCGCAGTCAGACGCCTCTCAAGTGAGTCCACCAAAGGCATCAGATCAAGGATCGTGGGCTTGGTTGTTCCCAAAGGGAGACCAAGATAAGTGAAAGGCAAAGATCCGAGAGTACACTGAAAGACCCGAGAAAGCCGAAGGGCATCGGCTTTAGGGACATTGATAGGTACCATCATGGATTTAGCAAAATTAACTCTCAGACCAGTGGATTCAGCAAAAACATGTAACATGTCCCTGAGGGCTACTAATTGGGCTTCATCCGCAGGAAGTAGCAAGATTGTATCATGAGCGTACTGGATTATTGGAAAATCCTTGTCATTGCATTCAATCGGCAGAGAAAGAATACCATCAAGCAACATCTTTCGTTGTTTTGTTTGATTTGATTCTTTTTGTAAACCAGAGTTCTTAAGTTGAACTTTCTAGTTAGATCTTCTTATTTGAGATTTACCCGTGTTTCTTAGCTTGATTGCTTATGTAAGTTATTGTTTGTTTACGATAGAATTCCCGGAGTGCGAAGCGTGTTATTTGGAGTCTCTAGGTTTCGCGGATCGTCAGCAAGGCAAGTAACACTTTGATCATATCCCTTTATCACCCAGTTTTTATGCATTAGTTCCAATCCTCAAACATTGCATGGTTAGGATGTCATTAACATGTGGGTTGGGAAGTAGCTGATGAGGTAGAACCTATTACCCTGTTACATTCAAACCCCTGGGAGTTACTTCTACGCGTTGCTTATATTGCTATGCTATGCTCGTAGACGTGGGTTGGGTGAGTGAAATCCATGACAGACGTGAGATTGTTAATTAATGGTTCAACTTAAGGTGGCAACTTAAATACACATCTTGGTGGATTGATGCACCTGGAGTACCCAGTGTTGCTTGTATTTTTGGAAATCCCGGAGTACCCGTGTGATCTTCCTATGGAGCACCACCCAGGCTCAAAGGGAGCTGAGATTATTCATGCTAGAAACTTACGTGTGAAGCCACAAGCTATTATGGGCTCTAGCATAGTTGAGTAAGTTACGTGAAGATCTTGAAGAGGTGGATCAGCAGGTAGTGGGTTTGTAGGTTTTGTATGGTCTACCTGGAGTAGAGAGTTAATGTTTCTGAAAGACTGTGTCTCGGTCATCCGTTTCTCAAACACCCTGTAGTGCGAGAAAACCAACGGAGGATCGAGTCTTGCGGGGAAAAGTGCGCAAACCTCTGCAGAGTGTATAAACTAATCATGGTTATCCGTGTCCCCGGTTATGGACAATCTTGAGTATCTAGTACTTGGAGTATCTTAAGTATCTCATCACCCTAAAAATAATATTGTTGGGTTGTTAATCACCTTAATTGGGATTGATTTGGAGGAACCTTCTCAATGATGTTTCAACTACCATGATAGTTAAATTAAAATCTATTCCTTTGTCGTAGGGAAAAATTGGCTTTTCGCAAAACTATAACCATAGAGCTTTCCACCAGCCAAATATGCATGTAGTGATAGCATTATTCCATTCCTAATCTACTGTGTTATTTTGCCAGCATATTCCATGTGCTGGCCCGTTTTCGGGCTGCAACGTATTATGTTGCAGACTTTTTAGACGAGGAGTAAGGTTCCTTAGGTCGTTGCCATGCAGCTCAGCTATGCCATTGGAGTTGATGGACTCACTTTATCTTCCAAGCCTTCCGCTGTTATTGTATTAGATGGCCTTGAGCCATATTTATTGTAATAAGTTCTCTTTGGAGACATTCGATGTAATAAGTGTGTGATTGCTACTCTGTTATAAATCCTCGAGTACTGTGTGTGTCAGCATTACCGATCCAGGGATGACACTGAAGCACAGAGACTTGACCGTTTGAGGTCGGGTCGCTACAACAGAACGGCAAGGCTCGCTGATCAGGACACACCGGCAGTGGGTAAGAGCCGTCGCCGAGGACGACTGCGTGAACGTTGCACCTTCTCACCTTCTCTAGCAGAGAGGATCCGGCTGGATCTGTGACCAACGGTGAGCAGAGAGAGAGTGTGGCCACCGATGTCATGTTTAGATCTGGAGAGGACGAGACAATGTGAAGAGAGCAACACTAGGAAGCAAGGGCGGAGGCTCCTGCCTATATAGTGGAGTAGTTTTCTTTTGTCTACCAGAGCTGGCTTGACCTCGTCAATGACTGTTGAGAAGTCTTCATGCACGTGCCCCGGAGGCGTAGTTGTCGTCGTTTTGATCTGGAGCACCGGATTAACATATAACACGAAAAAATGCAACATGACAAGAAACCATAACCTCACTGCCCCAAGGAGACACATGAATCCCGATGGACAAACTAGACGAGGATCAATGCTCAAATTAAAGATAATCTCGTAGAAAAGGGGTCCATTGATAGATGTCCTAATTAATATAGTCGGCTTGACCTAGATGGCAGCCGAGTAGTCTTCGTGCATGTGTCCCAATGACCAGCGCCTTGGGGGAACTCAGTTGTCGCAGTTTAACCCTCGCAGTGATCCGAAGCACATGACACCTAATATTGCGAGATGACAAGAAACCTTTTTTAGATTTCTCATCAGAACTACATCCATGTACAACACAACCTGCACGATATGTAGACGATAGCCAATCCATCTGTGTCTGCTGGAGTCTGGTCACATGCATGGATGAACTGATCTTCCGTGTCATGCAGGGATCGTCCAAGCACCAACGGCTGTACAACATTGATCCAGTACTATCGCTCATCTCTCTCTTCTATTAACTCACCTGACTTGTGGGGCTGGAGAGTATGCCTATGGTCGATTCTCAATTGGGGTCGGTCCCACATGTGTGTGCAAATGCAATATGAAGCGCGTTCCATTCGGAGAGCGGCGTGCCAGACCGACCGACCGTCTGGGGTGCGACACAAACGTAACGGGCGTGTATACTCTGTACATGTGTACCGCTGTGTTCTTGAG
The DNA here is from genome assembly GCF_002162155.2 of Triticum dicoccoides. Taxonomy (NCBI): domain Eukaryota; kingdom Viridiplantae; phylum Streptophyta; class Magnoliopsida; order Poales; family Poaceae; genus Triticum; species Triticum dicoccoides. The sequence goes on along the minus strand of NC_041386.1, from coordinate 354,801,652 downwards.
GCTTTGCTCCATGGCGCAATCCATGGATACTTAATTATACTATATTATTTAAAAGTCGAGGGTGGGGATTTTGCCGCACGGTAGGCGGGGCTGTTCCGCCTAGTCAGTTCGACAGAGACGCGAGAAGATGAGGGAGAAGGCTGCTGCAAACATAGGGCTGTGTTATTTGACATCGAGTAACTGCTGGACAGGTGGGGCCCCGTGATTTGACTTGCCATTATCATTTTAACTGCGATGCTACGACCGGTGTGAGTCTCCCGATTCTTGACCACCTCCATGGTGTACAGGTGCCTCTCCCAATGCTCCACCATGTAGAGCATGGTTAATAGTATAGCCACTGCTGGTGCTGCATGAATATATAAACATGCCATGTTATCAAAAGTTAGTAGTTGTCGGTGTCAAAACCGGCGGATCTCGGGTAGGGGGTCCCGAACTGTGCGTCTAAGGCGGATGGTAACAGGAGGCAGGGAACACGATGTTTTGCCCAGGTTCGGGACCCCTTGATGGAGGTAAAACCCTATGTCCTGCTTGATTAATATTGATGATATGGGTAGTACAAGAGTAGATCTACCACGAGATCAGAGAGGCTAAACCCTAGAAGCTAGCCTATGGTATGATTGTATGTTGTCCTACGGACTAAAACCCTCCGATTTATAGGGACACCGGAGGAGGATAGTGTAATGCCCTCGATGCGGCTATATCTCCTACGTGTCGAAGCACGACTTAGAGGCATAACCGCATTGAAAGCAATGTCGCAAGTAAGGTAATCTTCACAACAACCCATGTAAATATATAAAAGAGGAAAGGATACATAGTTGGATTACACTCTCCATGTCACACAAATACATGAATAACATTACAATCATCCAATACACTCATGGTCCGACTACGGTACCAAAATAAAAGATCAACCCCAACAAGCGACATGGTCCCCGATCGCCCCAACTGGGCACCACTACTGATCGTCTGGGAAAGACACATAGTAACGGCGAGAGTCTTAATCGAACTCCCACTTGAGCTCAAGCGCATCGTCTGGAACGGTATCGTCGGTCCCTGCATCTGGTTTGGAAGTAATCTGTGAGTCACGGGGACTCAGCAATCTCGCACCCTCGCGATCAAGACTATTTAAGCTTATAGGTAAGGCAAGGTAATATGTGGAGCTGCAGCAAGCGACTAGCATATATGGTGGCTAACCTGTTCGCAAAAGAGAGCGAGAAGAGAAAGGCAAAGCACGAACAAAGAACTATGGTCAAGAAGTGATCCTATAACAACCTACGTCAAGCATTACTCCAACACCATGTTCACTTCCCGGACTCCGCCGAGAAGAGACCATCACGGTTACACACGCAGTTGATTCATTCTAATTAAGTTAAGTTTCATGTTATCTACAACTGGACATTAACAAATTTGGGAGGCATGAAAGCAAGTGGTAGGTATCGTAGCATAGGCATAGCAAAAGAGCGAGCATCTAGCAAGCAAAGATAGAAGTGATTTCGAGGGTATAATCATCTTGCGTGCAAAGTTGTCAGAGTTGACTTGATCCTCATAAGCGAACTCAACGGGCTCCTCGTTAGAGAACTCGTCTCCCGGCTCTACCCAAACAAGACAAACAAGCATCGGGAACACAATCAACCACGTGCAATGCTCAAACAACATGATGCGAACATGGTATGCTATGCGGGATGCGATATGGGATGCATATGCAAGATTTGACAAGGAATGATTGAACCTGACCTCAACTTGGAAATCCAAGAGTGCCACTGGAAATGTGAGGTGATTTCGGTTGAAATCGAGATAAAGATCACCGGAATCGGATGCACGGTTTGGAAATGGTAAGCAAAACAAATATGGCACCAGTCTGCGATAATCAGCAAGTAGCCATCTAAAAGCATCAAGATAATTATGCTACAGCACTCAAACATCACAACAAAATACATGGCAGGATCCACTCGTGATGCTTGACAAAATATGAACACTGAGCTACGGCAAATTCATCCATTAACAGGTTCAAACAATCATGGCAAAAGTGCAAATGATAACCGGTTTCAGACTTAGTGAAATTAACACAAGTCTGGAATTTAACATCAGGTAGCACACTTTGGAGCATGAAAACTATATGCTACAGGAACTTAACATGGCAAAGCAAGGCATGGCATGAAGCTACTCAAAGCACTTAACAAAAGTCCCTTAGTGACCTTGAGCCAAAAGGGATCATAAAATACAATTGCAAGCATGTGAACATGGCAAAAACATAAACAGATTCAGACTTGGTGAAAAACTGGAGCATGCAAAACAGTTAGCGAGTAGGCATGTTCACGAGCTCGATGCACTCACTACAGAGCATGGCATGACAAACTAAGCATACACCCATCAAGAATACATATCATAGAGGCTATACATGGCAAGAACAACAACATAGCATGCACGGATAAATAGCAACATCCTCGGCAAAATCGCTAACAAGTCAACAATCTGCCAGGATTCATGAAATAGCAAAAGTAGAGCTCGATTGACTCAAGCTAGGGTGCTCCATAAATGAAAACAAAGACACGGATGGATAGAGCACCACAATGTTAACAAATCATCCTTACCAATCATCCTCAAAAGAGGCACGGATCACTAGGAAACAACATAAACATATGGCATAATGACAAAATTAGGACAAGGACGAAATTCTAAGACCCTGAAATCAGCATTACCGAATATGCTACTTTGCAAGCTTGTGCTAGTCACCACAAATATCACAAAAATACATGGTAATCACCACTGTAAAGATGGCATTGCATATAACAAAACACATGTAGAGCTCAGGATCATATCATCCACACATTAATCATGGCAAAAATGACAAAATGCCATTTGCTGAAATAGATCTGACAAATTCCTCACATAGCCCTCTTCCAACAGCATTTCGGGCATCAAGATGTGCTCAAATTAAAATGATGCAATGAGATGAAATGATGTACTCGTCGAGGCGAACATTTTGATATGCTACACGCACAAATCGGAGCTATGGATGCAGAGATACGACATGATGAAGATTGCAAAAAAATAAGGGGAGAGGGGAAAGTCAACCCTAGGGTTTTTGGATCTGAGATCCAGATCGACTACTGTTCACCGGAGCACTGTTCACCGGTGCGTCGTGGTCGTCGGGGTTCGCCGGAGTCGCGGGATGAGGTGGTCGGAGCCGAGAGGACGGTGGCCGGAGCGGGGCGGCGCGGAGGAGGTCCGGCCTTTGCGGCGGCGAGCGGCGAGGAGGAAGGCGACGGGCGGCGAGGACGAGGTGGCGGCGGCGAGGTGCGACCGGCCGACAATGGTCTGCGGTGATGGCGGCGGTGGCCGGCGCGGCATGCGAATGCGGTGGGGCTGGAACGGCGTCGGGGCGAGGGAAGAAGAGGGCGCGGGTGGCGGCGCTTGGAGGTGGGCTCGGGGGCCCGAACCGGACCGCGCGGGCCGGCGTGGCGGGGAGCCCCGGCGGGACACGTGGTAGGCGGCGATAGGTCGGGCGGCGGTGGGCGGACGTGTCCGGTCCGATCCGGACGTGTCCGGCAGCGGGAGGAGGAAGAAGCTAGGGTTAGGGGTGGATTTTGCCCAAAATTTCGGGGGGAGGTCTAGTTTTATAGGTAGGAGGAGCTAGGAAGCTCAGAATGAGGAGCGTTTGTGGCCACGCGATCGTGATCGAACGCTCTATCGATGGATGGGTTTATGGTGGGTTTTGGGCCAAATTGGAAGGGTGTTGGTCTGCAACACAAACGAGGCCTTCTCGGTCCCTCGGTTAACCGTTGGAGTATCAAACGAAGTCCAAATGGCACGAAACTTTACAGGCGGTCTACCGGTAGTAAACCAAGGACGCTTGGCAAGTCTCGGTCCAATCCGGAAATGTTTAAGCCCCACACACGAGAAGAGGTAGAAAGGACCACCGAAGGAGATAGGAGCGCCGGAATGCAAAACGGACAACGGGGAAAATGCTCGGATGCATGAGACGAACATGTATGCAAATGCAATGCACATGATGACATGATATGAGATGCATGACAAAGGCAACAACACACGGAGACAAAACCCGAACCCGAGGAAAATAAAATAACTTAGGCCGGAAACGACAAGAGTTGGAGTACAGATAAGGTAAATTACATCCGGGGTGTTACAGATAGGGTTACACAAGGTCGGTTACAAAGGAGGAGATGTACATATCCGTATTGCCTAGCTTGCCTTCCATGCCAAGTAGAGTCCCATCCGGACACGAGACGAAGTCTTCCATCTTGTATCTTCATAGTCCAACAGTCCGGCCAAAGGATATAGTCCGGCTGTCCGGAGACCCCCTAATCCAGGACTCCCTCAATAGCCCCTGAACCAGGCTTTCAATGACGATGAGTCCAGCGTGTAGTATTGTCTTCGGCATTGCAAGGCGGTTTCCTCCACCAAACACATCACAGAAGAATTTGAATACAAGGATAGTGTCCGACCCTGCAAAATAAGTTCCACATACCACCGTAGAGAGAATAATATTTCCACAAATCTTAATCTGCTGACACGTTTTGGCAACATGACATCATGCCATGGCTCGGTGATTATTAGAACCATTTTTCTTCAACCAGCTCCACACATAACGCGAGGCAGTTTCTTGACACGTCTTACCAAAGCAGAGATCGTGTTCCCCTAATTACGGGATTCTCATCAATACGAGATTCTCATCAACCGTGTCTAGGACTCCTAGACTATAGGCAAGTCCCAAACGGCTATGGAGAGGACGCTTGATATTCACCCTCTTTATAAAGGGACAAGGCTTTTACCTTTTTTCCTCCCGTGCTCAATCGAATCCTTCCCCCGCCTCGAGTTCTAACACCCAAAGCCCAGGTCAGGTGCTTCGGACCTTCAATCATGTCTGGATCTAGCCTTCAAGGCCGGTGGGTGCCCTCCTCCGTTACGAAAGAGGATATCAAGAAGTTGAGGGAGGCCAGATACCTGACCGCCGAGGTTTCGCATCGGCTGCCTGCCCGAGGGCAGGTCGTCCCTACTCCTGAACCCGACGAGAGCGTCGTGTTCATCTCCCACTTCCTCCGAGGCCTAGGCCTCACTCTGGATCCCTTCGTTAGGGGTTTGATGTTCTATTACGGGCTAGATTTCCACGATCTAGCCCCAGACTCCTTTCTCCAAATCTCGGCATTTTTTGTCGTATGTGAGGCCTTCCTCCGCATTACCCCTCACTTCAGCCTGTGGCTCAAGACCTTTGACGTGAAGCCGAAGATGGTCGAGGGGCAGCATGTAGGATGCGGAGGCGCATTAATAAGGAAGATCGCTGGAGCTCCATGGCCGAAGGGTTCCATTCTAGAGGTGTCCAGATTATGGCAACGGGAGTGGTTTTACATCACAGCTCCCAGAAGTGCCAAGTGGGCGGCTGCCCCTGCTTTCCGCTCGGGCCCTCCACCACAACTGATGTCATGGATTAGCAGAGGGCTGAGTTGGGGTCCAGCCAAGGACGTGCATGTGCTGCAGAGCCACATTCAATATCTCTTCGAAGGAGATTTCAGTCTGGTTATGGTGGTGCAAGTCATGTTGGTTCGACGAATCCAGCCATGCAAACGCCGACCCCTCCGCATGTGGGAGTTCAACCCAGAAGGACCGCGCACTATTCAGAATTTCCTCGGCCTGACGCACGAGGAGATGTATAAATCATTCTTGGGACCCCAAATAGAGTGTCCGAACACTACCGAGGACGTGGGCCTGAGCAGCAACTGTAGCACCGACCAAGTAAGTAATCCTCTAGCCGAACACACCATCTTTCATTTATCATGATGTCATTCTGAGAAATTGCTCTTCGACCAGGACTGGCTAACAAAGGCGAAGATGATTCGGTGTTCGGCCCCCCTTCCTGAGGGTTTGGAAAATCTGATACTGGAAAAGATGCTCGAGCTAGCACCTTGCCCGGAGCCCTCAAAGGAAGATAAAGGGGGGAATAAAGAGGGCGAAAGCGGGCCTCCACTGCTACCTATTCCGACCGAGGGAACGGGCGCCTCCGTGAGGGAGGATAACCAAGGGGAGGAATTTGACATTCTCTCACCCCGGGCAAGGAAGAGGACTACCTCTAAAGATCCGGAAACCAAGGTTTCCAAACGGGAGAAGAAATGTCCACCAGAGGGTCCTGCCTTGGAGGGTGCTCTTGTCGCACAAAGTCCGTGCGGGGATCTGCCCTCTAACGAGTTGTAAGTAATCAAAAAGTACTTTAATAGTGAAGATATACTACCTTACCTCTGAGGAAAATAACCGAAGCATTTATCTTGCAGTTCGGATCTTAGCCCTTCTTAGTAGAGCTCGTCTTCGGGGGATCTTCTTCCGGAGATGATGGAGAGCGAAACGCCTCCCCCGGACTCCCCCGCTCAAGAAGCGGGCGACCTTGAAGTGTCGTCACGGAGGGCCTCTCCGAATCCGGTGAGGCCAGAAGATAATCCTATAGTCACCCAAAGTCCCCAGCATCCGGCTCTTGAAGAGAGCAAACAAAAGAGTCTGGCACCATCTGGTATGCAGTCAGACGTACTGAGGGAGCTGTTGGAGCGAGCGGCCATCTCAGAAGAACACCATATGTTGATGGGTACGGTGATGGAAAGAATTTCGTCCGCCGAAAGCAGATTTCATGAAGCTTTTATGAGTCTACTGACGGGCTTTGAGGTACGTGAAATGATATACTTTTTGATAGTACCGCACATTTTTAGGTGTGCCCTGTGTAGATAGTATCCCCTGAGACTCTGGTTGTCGTCGAGAACGGCGGCGAATAGAGGATGGCAGTCCCAGGTAATAACCAAACCGCCTTTATGTGGAGGTGGTGGAAGCTCTGGTGGCTACCCGAACTAATGAGTTTGCCGAACTAAAGCGGCAACTGGATGCGGCAGATGCCGACATCGAGCTTGTTAACAAGCGTCTTGACGAGGCACAGGGTAAGTAATGTTTTCTGGTGAATGTCACATAGTAAGAGCAGCATGATGCCAGTATCTTTAACATGTTGTGACCGCAGATGGAGCTGCCACCGTGGAGATCCTTCGAGCGGAACTTGCCCGAGCCAAAGAACAAGCAAGGAGTAGTAATGCGGCTGCATTGAAGGCGGCCGAAGAGTTGAGAGCCGAGAAGGCCGTGCATTGTGAGAGCAAAGAGAAAATGTCCAAGATGGTTGTAAAGTTAAAAGACACTGCCGACCGTTGCCAGTTCTTTGAAGAAGAAAACAGAGCGAAGGCGACGGACCTTGATAATGCCACAATGGCGACCAAAGACACCCGCTCTGCTATGAGAGCGAAGAAGGAGGAGTTGCGTGAAGCCGAGGATATTGCGGCTGGGAAGCCCTTTATGCTGCGGAGGAAGTTCGGAGATCCGCGGTATGCTCCTCTGGATCGGCTGTGGAGTTCGGCAGACGCATATATGGACTTGGCGGTGAGCGCTGTCGATGCGGCCGAATACTTCCGAGATCAAACAGATCGTGAAGTGGACAAGCTGTTCTGGTCGTAGTTTAACGTTCCAGAGCGTCCGCTTCCATTGACTGATCAGCTAGCCGAATGGGCCGAACTCAATAGGTTGTCCGGACTCGCCATGAGGTCTGTCGTAGATCATCTATGGCCGGAAAAACCGAAGCCGAACAGCTATTTCAGCTTAGTGCAGCAGTTCCTTGGAGCGGTGCCGTGCATCAATGGGATGAAGAGGTCGGCGTGTATAGAGGGCTCGCGGATGGCCCTTGCCCTTGTCAAAGCATACTGGGCAGAGATGGATGCTACCACTGTTGCGACGCAGGGTTCGGCAATAGGCTGAGTGGCTGTCGAGCACTATTTCAAAGAAGTTCTCAAGGGTGCTCGTTTGATAGAGGACCAGTGCTCGAAGAATATTATGTTTGAGTGGCATGTATTCCCATTATAAACACAATGTTTTTATGAAATTTATTAAGGCTGAATTTATACTTTTTCCTGGAAGTAATATGATGCCTCCTATGCGGCCGTTTATGTATATATGTATATAACCTGAAAGATTTCAGTCGTCGGCTTCAACCCCCACGCATATAATGCGGAGGTGCTCGCAGAAGACGCGTGTTCACACTTAATCCAACATCTTGGTCCTATTAAGGAGGTGATAGTGCAGCGAACGAGGCAACCGGACTATAATGCTTTAACACTTTCACTTAGCCATAGGAGTTTGATGGTGGGGCTACTATATAGCCCCCGGTGGCTCCGCACTCTCCCGAATTCGGGGTGCGTACATGCCTGGCCGGGAAACGGCCCTTCGTTAAGGCGGAGGAATTCTAACATTCCGATAGGTCATCGAGTGGTTGACCAGTCTCACGCTATATCATGACAGTCAGTTTTCGGCTTTCTCCACTAAGGTGCTCATCCGGATGAACCGCGGCACAATCGCAGTAGTTCTTCTAGTGCCGCCTTAGCCGATAGAGCGGAACGTAAGGCAGCAAAACACAGGAGCCGGGCAAACCCAACATTTGACCAAAGACATGATTCGGAGCTGATGCATATAAGGCCAAACTCGCGACGCCGAACACTCCCTAAGGGATTCGGTCTTTATGGTATAAACCGGGCCTAAACAGTGCCCTTTGTAAGAAGCCCCTGGTGTCCAGGTACGTGCATTATTCTAACGTGGCCACATGCCAAGACGTCAGCATCCTTCTCAATTGTACTGAGAATCCGAGGGATGTGTATCAACAAGAGACAGTAAAAAAGGTTTACGCATGGTCTTAATCTAAAAAGAATCCTTGGAACGGGTCCCCGCTGCACGTCTGTGCCTGCGTCTCTGTTGTGCCGTATCCTGGACGGGTGTAGCATGATGGTCATCTGTAAAAGAGAGAAACTTAGGTGAAAAGTTGTCGTGCAAAAAGGTAGGTTTAAAGAAACCATGTACAATTCAAGATGAGTAAAAATTGCCACTTGTCTGTGCGCGTTGAGCCCCTTGTATTTGTAATAGGGGTGTGGCCGTCAAATCTGTATGAATTACATATAGCTGCACCGGACTCATCTAACCGTGTCCATGGTCTTGACGACCTATCAAATGCTTTAGTTGGTGAGGCCGTTTTTAGTGTGCGGCTGCCAAGGCAGTCACACTCTCTTCGGCGCGCAAGGATCGCTCAATATTTCCATTCACTGTAATGATGCCACGTGGACCGGTCATCTTAAGCGTGAGGGAAGCGTAATGCAGTATTGCATTAAAGCGAGCGAAAGCTTCGCGTCCGAGTAGTGCTTGATAGCCACTTTGGAACAGAGCAATGTGGAATGTTAAATTTTCTCTACGGAAGTTATCGGGGAAGCCGAATATAACCTCTAGTAGCAGGGAGCCCGTGCAATGAGCCCCTGGGCCTGGCGTTACTCCTTTAAAGGTAGTATTGTTGTGGCAAATTTTCATTGGGTCTATCCCCATTTTGCGGATTGTGTCCTGATATATCAGGTTTAGACTGCTGCCATCGTCCATCAGGACTCATGTGAAATGGTATCCATCAATTATTGGGTCTAATACCAAGGCAGCCCATCCTGCACGCCGGATACTTGCTGAGTAATCCCGATGGTCGAAAGTGATCAGTTGAGACGACCAGTGGCAAGACTCCGCGGTGATAGGCCCTTGGGCATATTTCTCTGGGAGTGCCGCTTTGTTTCTCCCCTTGATCACGTGTAACACGTTCACTGTTTTCACTTCTGGTGGAAATTTCTTTTGTTCCCCAGTGTCTTGCCTGAGAGGCTCATCCTCGTCTTCGCTTGGTGTATCCTCCCCCTTGTGTACGGCGTTGAGCTTGCCGGACTGCTTGAAGACCCAACATTCTCTGTGGGTATGATTTGCAGGTTTATCGGGGGTGCTATGGATCTGACATATTTGGTCCAGAATTTTGTTTAGGATGGACAGTTCATATCTGGCGCCTTTAGAGGGCGGCTTTTGCTGACCTGGCCGAGAGCTTCTGAATCCGGCGTTTACCGCCGTGCTCTTCGGGCTGTCTTCTTTATTCCGGCGCTTATTATTTTTGCTGCATCGTGATTTCCCATTTCCATCTCTAACTTCGGATGTACTTGGGTCGCTGGTGCTGCATCTGGCTAGCCAGCTGTCCTCACCTGCGCAAAAGCGGGTCATGAGGCTTGTTAATGCTGCCACTGTTCTCGGCTTTTCTTGGCTGAGGTGTCTGGCAAGCCATTCGTCACGGACGCTGTGCTTAAAAGCTGCCAAGGCTTCGGTGTCCGGACAGTCGACTATTTGGTTCTTTTTAGTAAGAAACATGTTCCAAAGCTTTCGGGCTGACTCTCCGGGCTGTTGAGTTATATGACTCAAATCGTCCGTGTACGGAGGTCGGACATAAGTCCCTTGAAAATTTGCCCGAAAAGCACCTTCAAGCTCTTCCTTGCTTCCAATGGAGCTTTCGGGGAGACTTTTAAGCCAGTGCCGAGCTGGCCCTTTGAGTTTAAGGGGTAAATACTTAATGGAGTGGAGATCATCTCCTCGAGCCATATGGATATGGAGGATATAGTCCTCAATCCAGACCCCAGGGTCTGTTGTTCCGTCGTATGCCTCTAAGTTTATGGGTTTGAATCCCTTTGGAAATTCATGGTCCAGCACCTCATCGGTGAAACATAGGGGGTGTGCGGCACCCTTGTATTTGGGTGTACCGCATTGTTTGGATGTTTGTTGTGTTGTGTTGCATGCTGGAGCACGCTTGTGTGGTCCGTAGATGGATCTGGTTGCGCTGTCCTTTTGATGCGAGCCCTTGCGTGGATCGCGTGCTGGCTTGTGTGCGGCATCGGTTGCCACATTATGTTGGCCGTGAGGTCATCTATCCGGCCAGATGGCCATTTTAATTTTTGGTTGCGGGGGATCTAAGGCCTCCTCATTGAATTCACGTAGCAACTTCCGCTTCAGGTAGCTCTTGGTGGGGCGATTACCGCCGTACTTTGCTGCTATGTTGAGTACTTTACTCCATCTGATTCGGAGTGTGTCTTGCGCAGCCTTGAGCCTTTGCTTCTGCTTTTTTAGACTCCTCGCGGTGGCAACAAGCCTTTGACGGGCATTATGTTGCTCCGGGTGTCTGTCTGGTGTGATGTCGTCCGGACTATTATCTTTGACAGAGTCGGGTTGTTCGTTTTGATTCTCCATGTTGCCGTGGTCCGGCGATGGTTCACCCTGCTCTAACGCTGGGTCTATATGATCGTTGTTTCTGCCGAGGCGGGATTTGGAGCGGCGCTTATGCTGCCGCTTTGACTGCTTCTCGAGGGGACAACCCTTTGTTGCGTCCTTTCCTTCCTCGTCGTTGTCTTCTTTTGGTGTGTCCACCATGTATACGTCATGTGATGAAGTGGGCGTCCAGTGCCCTGTGGGCAGTGGTTCCTGTTCGTCTCCTGCATCATCGTCCATAACATGGATGTCTTCGGAGTCGGGGTCGAGCATGTCGGTTAAGTCATCGACAGTGGCTACTGAGTGGGTGGTGGGTGGGCGGCGAATTTCTTTGTCATCCGCATCCCAATCCTGCCGGACATATTTCGGCCAGGACTCTCCTGATAAGGAGAGAGACTTTAATGAATTCAGTATGTCGCGAAGGGCGAGTGTTGAAAGATATCCGTGGAGGTAAACTCCATGATCGGCGCCCAACCAGATTCGGTAGGAACGGGCGCAGGCGGTTCTGAGTCCGTGGCCGGGGAAGTATCCGGCAGTTTAACAACATGACTCTCGTGAAGGGTAAGATCGATATTTGGCTCGATCACCGTTGGGGATGCGGCCTCTGTGGTGGGGTCTATCCACCCGTCCATGGGAGGTGCAACTAGCTCCGAATTAAGGGTCGGAGCGGCTGCTAGTGTGATTTCTTGAACACTGTCCGATGGCAGAGCTAAATCATACTCATCGTGACCTCGTGACGCACAAGGCAGAGGCTCGAATCCGTTGAAGATCAAGTCTCCGCGGATATCGGCCATGTAGTTTAAGCTTCCAAACCTGACCTGGTGGCCAGGGGCGTAACTTTCGATCTCCTCCAGATGGCCAAGTGAGTTGGCCCGCAGTGCAAAGCCACCGAACACAAAGATCTGTCCGGGGAGAAAAGTCTCACCCTGGACTACATCGCTATTGATGATAGTAGGAGCCACCAAGCCTAACGGTGACGACACAGAGGAACTCTCAATGAAAGCACCAATGTCGGTGTCAAAACCGGCGGATCTCGGGTAGGGGGTCCCGAACTGTGCGTCTAAGGCGGATGGTAACAGGAGGCAGGGAACACAATGTTTTACCCAGGTTCGGGCCCTCTTGATGGAGGTAAAACCCTATGTCCTGCTTGATCAATATTTATGATATGGGTAGCACAAGAGTAGATCTACCACGAGATCAGAGAGGCTAAACCCTAGAAGCTAGCCTATGGTATGATTGTATGTTGTCCTACGGACTAAAACCCTCTGGTTTATATAGACACCAGAGGGGGCTAGGGTTACACAAGGTCGGTTACAAAGGAGGAGATATACGTATCCGTATTTCCTAGATTGCCTTCCACGCCAAGTAGAGTCACATCCGGACACGAGACGAAGTCTTCAATCTTGTATCTGCATAGTCCAACAGTCCGGCCAAAGGATATAGTCCGGCTGTCCGGAGACCCCCTAATCCAGGACTCCCTCAGTAGTGTTATTTATTAGTCATACAATATGGTTGGCTATAAGGTTTTTCTCACTTTCCCTATATCTCTCTCCTTGTATTAAATGCTTTTGTCTAAGAGCACTTGTAGAGGCTGGCTCTTGCATGAGAGCCCACTCCTCCACTTTTTCCTTGCCTCTCTCCTCCACATATGCAAAAATGTCATGTAAGCGGGCTTATAGCCCACTATTGTACTTGCTCATATAGGTGCTAAGCCTGCCACATAGGCATAAAGTCTGATGTGGCAAGTTAATTAAGAAGAGAGAGACTAGTTTGGTGACCCTAGGAAGAAACGGTGCTAAGCGCGTGTACCTAGCTGAAAAGAAAATTTTGAGTCTATAGCTAATTAAATGAAGCAAGCTTAGCAAAAAAACTAAGCACCTACTCCCTCCTTTTTAGTTTATAGGGCTCAACTATGAAATCTCATCAATCAAGGCACATGGTGAGTGGAGGAATGTATCTCGTACTTTAACAAACTACCCAAACTAAATTGATGCATTAATTGGGATTAATTGTAGTGCATGCATGCTTGGCCACTAGATGAGTTGTAGCATTACATGCATTGGTGAGTTCCCTTTTAATTCTTCCATGCATAGATTTAATGCACTTTGGAATCTCCAAAGGAGATGGAGATGAGCCCTTTAAATTGGAAAAACAAAAAAATTGAGATAAGCCCTATAAACCAAAAAGGGGGGAGTATGCATTGGGGACTTGAGTTGCTAAGCCATTTAATGCCCTTAGCACCTCATCTAAGCACCATTTCATTGGAAGAGTTCACTCCTTGGCAAATGCAATAAATACTACGAAGAAAGAGATAGAGAGAAGTAAAAAATACTCTTATAGCCAACCTTATAGCTAACCTTGTTGTATGAGTGACTAAGTGATGACTATGTATGACATGCCAACATCAGATAGCCTAACACACCATGTGAAATCTCCAAGGGCGCGACCGCACGTGCGAGACGACGGTCGTGCTAGGCGCGACCATGATAAGGGCTGCTGGCAGCCCTTGGATCTAAGATCGAACGGTTCAATGGATCACGCCATGCAACCGTTCGATCTCAGATCCAAGGGCTCTCGGAAGCCTGTATCATGGGAGAATGGAAAGCTTCGTATCACCTGTAATTTTCCCGACGCTTGACGTGTGAACATGCAGATGCATGAAGACATTTAATTGGGCGTCTAGTAGACATGACCTAATTGGGCCCCATAGTACTATGCATGAATCCATTTATCCACCACACAAGCCCACTACCCTGTCGTTCGCTCACCCCACTCAGCATTTTTACAATCGGAAAACCGCTAGCAGTTCGCTCCTACTCGTCCCCGGTCATCCTTTAACATTGCCGCAATTCGCTCCTAGTCGTCCCGTCCTTTCACATTACGGTAGTTCCACTAATCCCAACCCTCCACCCAAATCCATGGCGTCCCAAATCTCCTTGATCGGCGGTGAATACAAGGTTAGAACCATCACCGGTGATGAGTTTGACGTCATCTACACCCGTTCTTCCGTGACGGTGCAATGATGCCTTGCTCGCTTCAGATGCATCTTCGAAAAGTCAAATGATGAGTGGGTCGTTGGGCTAGATATTGAGACACCACAGTCCTGGGAAAAGTGAAGAATCTAAAGGAGGAAGAGAGGAAGAAGCTCGTCGTGATCCAGGTTTGTGTGCAAAACTTGTGCTTGGTCAACCACATATGCCATGACAATGTTGAGTGCGAGGATTTTAAGAACTTCCTCGGGGACGGCAAAGTCAAATTCATTTCTGTAGACTTTACGAACGACAAAGAAGTCCTGTGTCAGATAGGCCTCGTTGTAGGCGGGCCCTTTGACCTCCGGAAGAATGGACTGGTGACCTCCCGTGATCATCCTTCAATGCTCACCCTGGCAGGAGCCATGGTTGATCCTTTGTACGGTAAACTGATGAAACCTCCACCCAAGTTTCATCATGCATGGAAGTGGAATGTACTAGATATACACCATATCAATTACACTTCAATGGATCCCTACCTTTGTTTCAATATCTACAACGGTTGGATGAAGAGCGAGAGCCAAGTGTGCAGTTCAAGCAAAGAAGTATCGACCAAGAGGAAGAGGGACAAGGACGAAGTCGAGCATGTGGACGAAGAGTCCCAGTAAGGTGGCAGTGTTGTTACTCATGGTGGTTGTAATACAGTGTCTACCGGATTAGTTGCTTAGTTTAATTTCAGGTTGCTTAGTTTTATTTGAGGGGTGTGTTATGCTGAGCCCCCAACAGAACTATGTTATGTTCCTTCTCATTACTTTAACTATTCAATACATACATACTAGTATTTCTTATAGTTCATCTTGTAGTTGGTAATACTACCACTCATTTCTTCACATTATATACGTACAATATATATGGCCAACATCATATAGCCAGCAGTTTAGTTGTCAAAGAATTTCAGGGTGCTTAGTTTTATTTGAGGGGTGTGTTGTGCTAGACACCATTATTGTGAGTCAAATCTCTTTTGCCATGTTATAATGACATAAATACCTATGAACCAACATGCTACCTCTCCCTCTATCTCACTACAGTACAATAAAGTGTGGGGCCTACTTGATCCCAACAGCGTTCTTATTTTACTGTAAAATTATTCTCTTGGTTACTCCCGACAAGCGGAGCCACACTTATCATTGTGAGAATCTGCTTATTTTTGTCATATAACATGGTCAACGGGTTTAACGTGAAAATAACAATGTCTAATGGCATTTTTGAGCAAACATCTAACGAAACGATGCATTTTTTAGATATCTAATTGCATTTTTGTGCAAGCATCTCACAGATCGATGGCATTTCTGAGTAGTTGTAACTTCTAATGGAAAAACTGAGTAGTGATACACAACTAGTGGCATAAATAATAAGAACCCCAGAATTATATAGGTATGCTAATTTCTTTAATAGAATTTAGCACCCCATTCAAGCATGTACTAGCTTTTTTAATAGTACTATATGTATAATTTGGCGACGAGCACTCTCTATGTACCACCTTTTTTCTTTAATTTCATCTTGTTAGTTTTGCTCCATGGCGCCATCCATCGATACTACTATTATACAAAAGTAAACATTTTTTTAAGTCTAAAGGGCGGTTTCACGAGAGGCGAGGGCCTTTGTGATTTGACGGCTCGTTACTGTTGGAAGGCGGGGCCTTGTGATTTGATTTCTCGTATAAATGTTGTCGATGACCTAAGGAGGAGCAAAGAACCATGCGGTATACTCAAGTTTTTCACTGGAGTACTAGTACGATGGAGGAGCATGAAACACGGCAGCCCAATGCAATATGGCGATAAAAATGATCTAATTTGCTAGTCATCGATCCCACAGTGTCGCTCATCGTTAGCATTGTTCTATTCAAGCCTCACAGAGAACGTGACACGTCCGGCGAAACACCCAAAGCAAAAGAAGAAACACAGGAGCAAAAGAAGAAGGAAGATTATCACTCCAAAAAAGAAGGAAGACGCACACACACGTCTAGGGCGTTGCTCTCTACTACATGAAGGGTTGCTGGCCGCGGAGTCGTAAATGCTTCCTCATCGCCTCCACGCCCTCCATCTCCTTGCACATCTCCTCCTCCATCTTCTTCATTATGTCCATGATGAGGGATTTCTCGACGCAAGCCTTCATCATCTGTTCCACGGCCGCATTACGTACCTTGACAGCAGCTAGGTGATCGATGCGGAGCTTCGCCAACTCCTCCTTCTGTTCCATGACAAGGTCCTGCAGCATCTTCTTCGAGGAACTACTCTTCTCATGCAGCTTCTTCCAGCCGGCGTTCTCCTTCTTCAGCAGGTCGAGCTTGTGGCAGAGCTTCGCTTTGTCCTCCTGAAGTTGCAGGATTTCTCCAGTCGCCTTCTTATCCGAGGCAATGCTCTTCTTCAGCAGCATCATCAAGCCGGCGGTCAACTCCCCCTGCTCATTAAGGTCAGCGGGCATGTCGTCGAGGCTCTCCTTCAGCAGCTCCACCAAGCCATCGATGAACTCCTCTTGCTTATTGAGCTGATTGGGCATGTCGCCAAGGGAGAACGACTCCAGCGCTACCAGCTCGGCATGTTCGCCTCTGCGGCTAGGGCGCTCTTGGGAGCCCTCGCCTGCTCGTGAGAGATCTTTCGAGGTCTCTGTGAGGCGGCGAGCCCTCTCTTTTTTTCCGCAGCCTTCGTTGCCGCTCCCTTGTAACGAGTAGTTCTCGACCTAGAGCTCTGCACACCGTCCATGCAAGGACGGACGAACAAGAAAGACTTATGAGGAGGAAGAGGTAGACTGATTTTTGGCTTGGTACTAGTTCCCTTTTTTATAACCTAGTACTAGCACCAGTACTAAAACCTGCATAGTAGGAACACGTTCAGGTTTGATACATACTAGGTGTGAGCAGGTTTGCACTTAATTATACTATACACTTTGGACTGTGATGGGAATAAGCTAAAGATTAATTGATGGTTTTGATTTCGAGGCCCGAAACGGCTCCCAATGAGTTTCCTGGAACAAAAATTTCAAGTACTACTTCTCAAATATGGTCGCACAAGTCAGTCATGTAACTGGTCGTACATGTCAGACCAAGCCGATGTGTGTCGCGGGTCCGACTGACCGTCTATAGGCGCGACCGACCGTAAGTATTATGCGATGGAGACTTCTGGTTGTGGCTTCGGTTATTCAGGACCATCCATTCAAAAACTAATGATAAATCAATTACCATCTTTTTCCAAACGACCAAGTATTTTCACGGGAATATAATACATATAGACGGAGTGCTTGGCACGGTTGCAAATCGCCATGGCGCCGCAAGTTCAGGCAGCAGCAGCCGAGTAGGTCACTACATCACCAGCGGGGAAGGAGGGTAGATCACCTCGCCTACGATGCAATCCCAGCGGCTCCGCCGCAACTTGTTCCGCGATTTGGCTTCTCCTACCACCCATTTGAGCAGTTGCACCGGCTGCTCATGCCATTCCACAGGCATGTGCATTCTTTCCTCTGCAGTTGACTCCGTGAATATGATCTCTGCCATTAGCCCTAGCTCAAAATCAACACGATGCTGCCAGATGCTGACATCCCTCGGCATCTCTCCCCTGAGATTGACTCGCGCCTCTGCCTTGTACTGCGCCACGCGCAACTCCTTAGAACTTCTCTCCAATCGATGCGACGCTTCCTCGATCCGATTTGCCCTTGCTGCCCACCACCTGAAATGCAGCCCCAGCATGTCCTCCGGCGCCACCGGTCTGTCATTCCAGAGCAATGGATCCCCTCTAAAACACATGTGGGTTTCGCTCAAAGGCGGCAGTGCTGCGGGCCGTAGTGAGAGGGTAGCCCGTAGGATCCTCGGATCTAAGGGATTATCCATGGTGGGATCCTCCATGGTGGGACTCGGTGGGCGAGGTGGGGAGGCGAGCCTAGGCGCTGGGAGATCCCTACGAGGCTAAGATAAAGATAGTACTACTCCACTCCGTCCATATTTAAATACAAAGGCCACCAACAGTAGCCCTGGCAAAAATTGATCATGCTGCCTACGTCCTAGTTTATTGGCCCCCTTTTTTGTGCCACTTTCTATGACATGCATAAATATTATGTTACTTAAAATATGGTCAAAAATTGGCACAAAATACGAAGGAGATCAATGGAAGTAGCAACCCATGATTTAACTACTCGCATGCATGCAGTGGAGTAGTAATGTCTTTCTCAACTACTTCCTCCCTCACGTCCACTCAATTTGCATGCGCTGTATTAATTAACCATCAATGAAGTGAAGGACTTTACACGCGTCAAATTACCACATGGGGTGGATCTTCATGCAAAAATGCGTCCCACCATGTACCAGTGTGTGCGTGTGAGGGAATGAGTGCGTCCGTGCACATCTTTGCTCCGTGTATGTACTGCCAGTGTGCCTAAGAGAGGATGAGTACATTCTTCTGGAACCAGCAGCACGTCACTGTGATCGATCCACAAAAGGAGGTCGCGACAACGCCTCCACATGTGCCACGTGGCTTCATGAATTGAAAGAGAGACACTGTGTAGCGTGCCATTGGAATTCTATTTTACATGTTTTGCACATATTGGAAGTACTAGTAAGGTACACGTGCATTGCACGCATCGGATTTGGCAACCAAATTATGAATAAATACCACACTATAACATGTAAGCTTTGAGTCATATATGCATGATGTAGACGTTCGTTCAATTATTAAAGTTCATCTCATTCAAAATCAATTAGTTTTTATAAAAAAGTTAGGGCCTCTTTGATTCGTGGGATTTCCAAAACGTGGGAATATGAAAAAACATGGGATTAGAGTGGAATGTCGTCTTGAATCCAACAGGATTGTACGAGTGTTTGATTGTGCATAGAAAAAACATAGGATTCTTTCAAAGAGGCTTGAGTGGATGGAAAGTTTCCTATGAAATCTAGTGCAAATTAATCCAATGGAAAAATTCGTATGGTTTACAATCCTACGAATCAAACAACCAAGATAGGAAAAATTCCTAAGGATTAGAATCCTCCAAAATTCCCTTGAGAAGCCTTTGAATCAAAGAAGCCCTTAGTCTATTTTATGATTCATGGAATTGTGCATTGTAAAGCATAAAGTAAAAAAATAATGGAAGTTCAACTAGAAAAAAAGTTTGGGCAGTTATGATATAGAAGATTCTAGAACAAAGGAGAAGCACTTGTGTTTTGAGGTTTGTGCATTATGCTTAAGTTCAACCATGGAGTCTACTAGATTGTACATGTGGCAAAATCCGGTGGGGGCTAGAAGATGGTGTGAGGGGCCAAGTGGAGGGAGACTATGAAGGAGTGCATAAGTGCGAGATCGATATTTAAAGAGAGGGGGCGAGAACATGCGCTATTGCGTGTAGTGGCAAAGCCATGAAAAATAAATGAGCTAGGGGGCCAAGCATTGCTAATCCTTTACGAGGAGGGCCAATTCATCAACTTAAACCATTTTACCAGCAATTGATCTAATGATCAAATTCATATTTTCCTCAATATATAGTGATGTTAGGGGGGCAGGTCCCTTGCTGCCCCCTATCTTCGCCACTGTGCGCGTGACTGAGTCTCTGAGAGATGAAGTAGAAGGCATGAATGATGAGAGGGGGACGTTGGATAGATAATTGATGTGGGTGTATTAGCTATGTAATCCTATATAGAGGTGTAGATTGATTGATGTGTACGTGGGAAAGAGGGTGAGACCTCACTAGATATATAGATTGATCGGCTCGTGTGGAAAAATGGGAAAGACCTAGCTATATATACACACATATAGAGGAACATCGATCATTGCACATGCACGTGAGAGATAAAGAATGCCCGATATGATGAAGATGGGGAGGTGTGTGTGTGTGCATGCATGGGAGACCGACCTGAAGAAAAAAGATTGCATGTGTGCGATGGACAATGGCAAGTGGTAGTGTGTGTGCATGCATGCACGAGAGGAAGTTAGTGGTACAATTATAAAGAGAAGGCGACTGTGTGGGTGTAAAAGACTAGGTGAGGTCATAATCAATATAAAGTTGAATTCAAATATTTGAATGAGAGATCATGATGTTTGAAACCCATGCATGCAAGAATATAACTAAGATATGTGTTGTGTGGTTTGGAAACGAGCATGCCATACTGTATACACATTGAACAAGGTCAGACTTAATTGAATTTGAGATACCGATGGCAGACATCGTTTGGCAACATTGCATCCGTGCATGGACATACTATTCTAATTGGATATGATGGGTGACTTTCGCATCACATATCTATATCTATACCCCTATATATTATATTTTACTAGGAAAATTGCTCGTGCGTTGCAACGGGAGAAAATAGCATCCCTACATTATCCTTCCTTCAACTAAAGTAACATAGCTTGCAAGGCACGAGAATCAGGTTGTGCAGATGTGGTAGACATGAAACATTTTTTCTGAATTCTCGAGTGCGGAAGTTCGTCGGCTTGTTTTCGAGCGCCCTCATATTGAGTTGGTGCCTAGGTGATGTAATCTTTAATGGGGTCTAGTTAACATGGAAACCGTTGAAGAGGAGGTAAACATGTGCCACAAAGAGATAATTATTTTTCAACAGAAAAATTGCTAGTATTTTCATGGCTTGATTTTCTAAGGCGCAACTGTGAAATATTCTTTTACCAAGCAGTCTCGTGTTGTTGATGGACCCTACCCAATTTAGGCAGATGAATCATCCACCTTGTCTTGACCTAGACATATACATACTTTGTTCCATGACCAGTAAAATAGTAAGTTACTAACCAGTCAAGCTGTGAAATTGGACAAGACAAAACCATGTGTGGAGGCAAATTAGGCTTTTAGTTTTTGCTATCTCCATGATGATCTCTCATTGTGCACACATCCATCCTATAACATCAACAATCAGAACCAAGTAGTTGTTTGAGATCATCAACATTGACATGCAGAACCAACAAACCAAGGTACATGAAACTATGTTGTGTTCAGTTTTGCCCAAGTTTACACATGTACATAGTTCTAGGACAAATCGATCCAGTCTTGCTTTCCTATAAGATTTGCATGCAGATCAAGCTGGTATATGCAGAACCTAGCTCGTGTACCTTGCTATAGGAAACTTAATGAGATTGAGCTTTGCACAGCAACACACATGCACACACCAAGGAGGAAACTGAAAAGAGTACAAAAGAGTCGTTTTTCATTGTATTTGGTTAGGATCCAAGCAGGGCCGGATAGCGGCCGCCCTCCACGCCAATTACAGGAAGGCCCTCCACACAAATACACTCGGGTGCCTTAGAAAAACTCTCCTTTAATTAGGGGGTTTCTTGGCTTTTTCTTGAACAACCACCAATTAGCAATTTCACCTAATCTCCTTTAATACTTGTTTTCTTAAACGCCCTCTTCAAATTTAGGCAGCAAGCATGGCATTATGAATCTCATTAATTTCCCACAAGTTAATTAGCCCGAATTTCGTCTAGTTAGTCCACATAGGACGCACTGCATCATTCTTTTACTTCCTTCCAGTATAATTAGTGCCCAAGTAGTATGGATATTCCTTCCTTCCTATTTTAATTGGCCCACCATATTTCTTTCCTTCCCAGAACTCATTTCCCACTAATTTTCTTCCTTCCTTCTTTCTTCGTTTCCTTTTAATTAGCCCACATAGTATGGATGTATATATCTTTCCTTCCCTGGACTCATTTTCCTTCCTTCCTTAGCCGACTTATCGAGCTGGTTGATAAAGTGTAACTCTATGACGTATATATCTTGGTGCTTTCAGTTGTAAGGGGGCGAGGTGGTACTATTGAATAAGAAAAGTAAACGTCTTGAGTACACATGAGCTGATATTGCTTAGTTGGTAGGTGTGTGTGGTATGGTTTGAGAGATCGTGAGTTCAATTCCTGACGAAAGTAAATGTCCCTTTTTGCCAAAATATCCGACCAGGCCCACCTTGGCCCATGCGGGGATGCACAAAATAAGCTATGTGTGGCCCATGCGAGGAATTTTGGTTGAGACAGACGGACGGAGCGAAGACCGACAAAAATTAGGGAGTAACCAATTAGTACCACCTCGCGTATATATTTTATATTTATAAACTGACAGCGTAAATTCACGAAAAGAAGCGTATTGTGATGGTGAACCC
This sequence comes from Triticum dicoccoides, assembly GCF_002162155.2. Classification (NCBI taxonomy): domain Eukaryota; kingdom Viridiplantae; phylum Streptophyta; class Magnoliopsida; order Poales; family Poaceae; genus Triticum; species Triticum dicoccoides. Next base: position 354,779,416 of record NC_041386.1, on the reverse strand, counting down.
ACGGAGTCAATCCGTGCTTTATTATTATTAGGGAAATATATTTTTTATATAGTGTGCGAATAACTTTTAACTTTGAAAGATGGTTGTTAGATGAAGCCAATTTGATGGTGCAGAGATGGAAAATTCGAGCACTACTGGCCGTTGGATATCATCTACATTCCACCAGATTTTGCCACATGTACAATCTAGAAGACTCCATGGTTGAACTTAAGCATGATGCACAAACCTTAAACCACAAGCACTTCTTTTTGTTCTAGAATCTTCCGTATCATAATTGCCCAAATGTTTTTCTACATGATTTGCCATTATTTGTTTTTACTTTATGATTTACAATGCACAATTCCATGAATCTTAAAATGGATTAGCTTTCTCATAAAAACTAGATGATTTTGAATGAAATGAACTATAAGAATTAAACGAACATCTACATCATGCATATATGACTCAAAGCTTACATGGTATAATGTGGTATTTATTTATAATTTGGTTGCCAAATCTCACGCGTACAATGCACGCGTACCTTACTAGTCTAAATGGTGTTTGTGTGTGTTGTGCGTGTTAAACACATTGTACGTAGTATCATACATAGTTTAGATTCTGAACATCTAGCTAGAGCATACATGTACTATGATTTGAATTCAACATAAAATGGATACATATATTTGAATTTGAGATCGTATGTACATGTAGTTCGTATTTATATATGAATTTACTAATCCTATATTCATGTCATGTGTTGTGAACATAATATTTAGGTGGTTGTATAACTAACCCGAGTACAATCCCATTCAAACAAGGAAAATGTAATCAAATTTAGTCCATATGCTAGACTACACGAATTGTTCTTTTATTGTTGAGGGAAGTGCAAATTGATTTGGTACTCTACATGTTATGTTTGTTGTCTTGATTTTTTAGTTTTTTTGTTGTTGTATTTGAATGCATTTCTAGTAATATAGTAAAACAGGACATGGCTCTCTCTAGTGATGAGGTGTGAATTTTCCTTTTTTTGTACACGTTAAGCTTGTTCTTCCGAAATTTCAAGCCGCACCTTGTTATGCCGAAATTTCAAGCTAGCATCTCTGTCTATCGTGATGCGAAACTCCCGCCTCTTCAACCCGCGCCTTGTTACCACGAAATATTTAACATATATCTTTGTCTCGTTGTGCTCCGAAAACTCCCTCCATCCCAACCCATGCCTTGCTATCCCAAAATTACAACGCGCATGAAAACTCCCACCTCCTGCGAAATCCCGACACGCGAAATGCCCGTGATACCCCTGAAACGAAAGAACTTCCTAGCTCAAATCGGTGTGGGTACTTTCATAACTTACCCCACATTTCGGACAAGCACGTCCCTAAGCCATGGTTCCCCCTCCCATCCCATCCGCCCACCCATTCATACACTGAGGCCGCGAAAACTTGTGAAGCCCCACACCCTCCTCCGTCCACCACCCAGCCGGAGCATCTTCCCCGATGACGTCATCCACAGCAACACCTCGATGTCCCTCATCCACCGCACCGGATGAGGATCCGTCATTGATCTTGTCATCCTGCCAGTTTAGCCACCCCGTCCTCCACCTCCAAGGAGTTGCCCCGATGTTCCCCTCATCTTTTGCACCACCTCCATTCGAACACCGCCGTCTTCACCTGCACCACTGAAAGAGCAGCATCATCATCGTTTCCTCGGATGAAGCTGAGGCCTAATCGCCGCCACCAAAGAGGTTCTACACTAATCGCGCATTTTCTTCTTGATTCGATCTCACGGTGCTGTCGGCGCTCGGTCCTGAGCCGACATGGCGCGGCTCCATCCATGGCGGCATCACCGGCAACTTCCTCCACGGCCTCGCTCCCTCGGTGGCGACATCCACATTAGTAGGACCTGCTGCTGCTTTGGCTCTCGCTCGCACTGTTGCTCTGCTCTTGATCTCGGTCCCCTACCTGGTCTGCTTTTGCTCTTGCTCTTGCTTATGCTGCTGCTCTCGCTTTAGCTACACTTCAGTTGACTGAATCAACTTTTGGGTCAATCGATTTTCAGGGGGTGGGGGGCT
>NC_041386.1:354723581-354777272 GCF_002162155.2 Triticum dicoccoides | reverse complement strand
CGGGAAGGGGGGCTCGCCGGAGAAGTACCCCACTATCTATCTTAAGGTTCAGGGTGGGGGTGGTGGTCACCAGCGGTGGTGGGGAAGTGGCGTGGGGATCACCGGAGAAAAAGCTTAGCACGGAGGGGGCTAGAGGGATGGTTGGGGCGGTGGCGGACCGGCGGTGGGGAGTGGTTTCGAGGCGTGCGGGGCGGCGCGCCGCCGGCCGCGAGCAGCGGGGGCTGGCGGTTTGGCCGGTGGTGGCTGGCGGCTCAGGAGGTGGAGGTTGAAGATGAACTGCAGGCCCTGATTTCGTATCCAACGGCTAGAAAATCAACTTGCCAGAGATGAAAAAGTCAGTCGACTGACGTGTAGCCTCACCCTGATGCTGCTACACGACCAGCTGCCCCGGCTTTCGCACGCGCTACTGCTCTGGGCGCTGCTGCTGCTCCTGCTTTTTTGGTACTAGTGCGTTCAGTTTCGAAAGTAAAATTCAGTTTCGACAGAAAAATTCAGTTTTGACAGTTAAATTCAGTTTCGATAGTTAAATTCAGTTTCGACAGTTAAATTCAGTTTCGACAGTTAAGTTCAGAGGTGAGAGGCTGATGTATTTTATATCTAGCACTTTGTCGTTATGTATTTTACGTCATCTACTGGAGATGCTATCAGAATTCTACTCAGGTTAACGTTGTCTCTCTTGTCCTGCTTCAGCCTCGCCGTTATACAACTCACCCGAGCTGCTCCAACGATGAAACCCTCCATCACAGCAGAGCAGTACCCCGGGCTCCATCTCCAAACGCCTAAGATCTTCGTCCCCTCCTCCGACATCCAAATCAGCCGGAGCATCCTCACCAACCAACCCAATCATGCTGAGATCGACATGGCTTCACCAAAGAGGTTGTATACTTGTTGCATCTCTTTTTTACTCTACATGTTATATATATTGTCCACTGAGCACACGTGGTAACATGAAATATGATTAGTTTCTCCTACTATATGACAAGAAGTGAGGTGCCAGGCAACTTAGCTATCAGTGATGGACTATCTTGAATGCCATCATTATTTATCTCTACGCGTTTGAGGTGTGCATTTGTAGACGGGCCTGGGAGTTCAGCTAGCAGGGTAGTGGCCTGGGTCTAAGGTAGTAGAAGTAGCACAAAAACATTTTTCGAGTGTAGGATTTTCCCTGCTCAAGCTTGCCTACTCGAATCACCAGTGCTTGGAAGGAAAAGTGAAGAAAAAACATTGGAATTGGGAAGTTTCCTATGGTACTACTATTCATGCATTTGGTTCAAAGGAATGGAGCAAAGGAAAACTGTAGGATTTGTTCCTTTAGTGTCTCCTTGAAAGAAAAACCGTATGAATTTTAATATCCACTTGTCCTCCTTTTCAAATTCCTATTCATGATGCACAAGACTAAGAGATAGTATCATAATAGCATTATAACCATACATTTTCTTGTGGTTTGACTTAATATCACCATGCTTCTTTGCATCCTGTGATCTTCCAATTCTTGTGAACCAAACACCCAGATTGGAAAAAATCCTGTGTTTTTAAATTCTCTGTTTTACATGTGCATTCCTATCCTATTCCTGTGTATTTCCTATCCCTGCATTGTTAGAATCCTCAAATTCAAGCAAGCCCTTAAACAATTACTTCTGTTACAGATATGTGTCAAAGAAAACCCTGTGTGGTTTGTCTTGCTCCTGTTGCGCTGTGTTCCACCCCAGCATAGCTGCTCCAACGATGAAAGGGTTCACCACAGCAGGGATCCGCTCTCCAGACTATCTTTCGCCGCCTCAAATCTTCTTGCCCGCCGCCGACAGCCACGACAACTGCATTAACATCATCAACTGAGCAGATGACCTTGAGTACTACACGGGTCCGCAGGAGAGGTCGCACTCTTCTGTGTCTGCTTACGTTATGCATCGCTTAATATGATGACATGCTACTTTATCGTCGTGTTCACCTATTAGACTCTGAGTCAGGTCTAAACAAATGTTGAAACTTGAGTTTTTAAATGGTTGTGGGGTACATATTGGGGCGGTAATCAGTACTATTTGTCTACTATCTGGTTAATCTCGGGTGTCTACTATGAGTTTCATGTTGGGTGCAAACAAACATTAAAGGAGCCATTATCTGTATTTTTTACTAAAGCTATTATTTGCCTGCTATCATTGGTTTTGGCTCTATCCACAGTTTGCTACCATCACTCTAGATTTGTGCATGCACTCCTTACATAATCTCACTATGTTTTATTCCTATGCATGTCGGTTATTGTACACAATGGAACTAATCATGTAGAGAAAAGAGACGAGCCTTTCGTGGTAATAAAATTTCATGTAGACGTCGCTGCATGGTGGGTAAAAAGGCAGCCCCCCTCCACCCATTTCGGATTGTAATCAAGAGGAAGATAACTGTTCCGAGGGGGATTCAGAAGGAGAAGACCACTCCTATTTACCCCCTGAGGTCTTCACTTTAACTTGGCATGCTAATGTTGGTAATATCATGCATATGGTGCCTTGCATTGCTTACTTTATACATCAAAAATGTCATCTGCTTAGTTTAGACATGCTTTGTGTGAATGCCATATGTTTAGTTTCTTTATCGTATATGTGAATCATGCAATGCCATATTGTTTAGCCAAGCATCATATATGTGAATTTTGCAATGCCACCCTGGTTAGCCAGTCATCTTATATGTGAATTATAGCATGCCATCATTTTTTTTATTATGTATTCAATTTGTCAACAATTTTAGTACATTCAATTACTCTTCTTGTGCATCAGCCATTCGACACGGTCATGGAAAAATCTAGAGTGGAAACAAGGTCTTCAGAGCATACGATGCTATTTGACGAAGCGCATGTCTTGCTGGTTACAGATAGCTCCTCAGAGGAGGATTCAGAGACAGATGACCAGTCCTATTATCCCCCTGAGGTGTATGCTCAAACTTGGCAGGGTTATATTACTCATAGCATGCATATGTTGTATTTCAGTGCTTAGTTTTTACATCATATACACAATATTGAATGCCATCTCCTTAGTTGACACATCATATATGCGATTGCCCTCTGCTCACTTGCTTAGTATATAAATCATATATTTGAATTATATCATGCCATGATGTTTACATAGACAGCATGTATCTGAATTATGGCATGCCAACCCATTTTCTAAAGACATAATATAGTTATATCATCTCATCATGTTTAGATAGTCATCATATTTTGAATTATGTCATTCTATCCGTGAATTATATCATGCCATCATGTTTCCATCGACGGCATGTTTGTGAATTATTGCATGCCAACCACTTTAATGGACACATCGTATAGTTATATAATGTCATCCTGTTTACATAGTCATCATATTTTTAAGTATGTCATTCTATCATGTTTAGTTAGCCATCATACAGGTGAAATTGTATCATGCTATCATGTTTGATTAGAGATCATATATGTGAAATTATGTCAAGCTATTCTATTTGGTTAGACAACATAAATCTAAGCTATTTCATGCCCTATTTTCTTCCCTACTATCCATTGCACCTGTCTATCCTACAATGTATGTACATTCAATTAATTTTCTTGTTTATCAGCCATTTGAATTGGAGGGGTGATGGCAGTATCTGTGGGAGTAAAAACATGGTCCTCAAAAAAGATCGTGCTACATGTCGATGTAGATAGAACCATGGTTGTACTTGCCCAAGAACCAGCCCCACCACACATAACCCAGACTCACGCAGATTTTACCCCTACCTAGTTGGACAGAGAACCAGCTACACCCCTTCTAACCCCAATCCCAATAGATAGTAACCTAGTTCCAGTTGACACAGCATTGTCTCCACCACAGAGCACCCAAACACGAGCAGTTAGTAAGGCAACTGCAGTGCCCAAAGCACGAGGACCACCACTCCAAACCCCAAGTCAACGCTTAAAGAAGCAGAAGAATTGTTCTCAGGTCAGGTTCCGTAGCTATGGTTCATAATCCTTTGCTCTTGCATCACTGTATTTACTCATACCAAGTAATTTCAACTTTTGAAGGATGCAATTGAAACTCCAATGGCGCAACAGGTATGTTTTAAACCTGTTTCTTTAACGTGTTTGTTGTTGTAACTTGCTCTATGTAGATTTCAGTTTGAATTGAATAAACAGTTATGTTCTCATGCCATGCACATTGCAAGTGTTCTTATTGTTGTGTAGTTTACCGCGCTTTATATTCTATCTATGCTGCTTTGTCTTATATAGATATGATTTGAACTGTCTCTATCTTGATTTGGCAACATAAACTAGAATGATATAGACCATACAGTGACCATGCTACATAGATATATGTTTGTTTCATGTTGTTATCCTGTCCACCTTACTACTGAACTGGTTTACCAAAATGAGTTTTTCATATACAACATGGTAAACCTGTGATGTCTCTATTTGTTACTCTTTTAGAATGCGGATAAAATATAAGAGAAGAGTACCCCGTTATGCAATGGTAAAGGAAGTAATGCAGATAAGGTTCAAGATAGTGAGACATCCCTGTTGGTCTCGAAGAAAGCTGATAAAAACTATATTGAAGACACTGAGACAACCCCAAAGTCATGTCTTGATGTAGTGTTCGAGTTACTAGCCACTACTGCTGGCACCAGCTCTTCGAACTCACTGCCTGAATCAGTTCGGCTTCTTGAGTCTCAACTTCAAGTTGAAATACATCGATCAGATGTTCTGCGACGGGAAGCCGAAGGACTGAGGAAGTCCCTGTAGAATTCAGATGCATACTTTCTAGTGCAACAGCAAGTGTTGGAGGATTTAAGCGCCAAACAAGAGAAAGTTAATAAGCTTTCTAAGCATCTAGCCAGCATTATGGGTAGCTAGGATATTGTTTCTAGAGCTCTTCTGAAGTGGTTTTAGTTCTGGCCTTGTTTTGCTGTGGCGTTTATTTGCACTGGTCACCAACTTTGACAACCAGTATATTTGATATGCTGCTTTGTTCTCTATATTTGCATCGGTGGGGAACTTTCATGCCTAGTGTATGTAATATGTGTAATAGTCATGATAGCCTAGCGTAAGTTGCTTGCTTACTTATTTCCTTGTTGTTTTGTTTATTTGTTTGCTTGTAGTCAGTGCAGTTCTTTTTCCGTGGTTTGCTAATGGCCATAATAACCTATTTTTTAAAACTAGGCTACAATAACAATGGGCTACATATTTACAGTAGTGACCCTGGGCCTCCTATAGGCCATAGAAACAATGGGCCTTCTACAGTCCGTAGAAACAATGGGCCTTTTACGGTCCGTAGCATCAATGGGCCTTCTATGGGTTGTATGATCGATCGTCCAAACATGGGCCAATAACAGACCGCATTATGGGCCATAAACGGGCTAGAGTTGGAATCGTCCGTTCATGGGCCGACCATAACAGGTCGTTGTTAATTGGACGTATTTGATGATGCTATGAAAAGGCCCAACAGATTAACGGGTCGATTGTAACCACGGGTTGAATTTGTCCCACAAGTAGAAAAGGCCAGTAACGGGCCGTAAGTAATCGAATGTTGGAAATGAGCCCAACAATAAATGGGCCCTGAGAAGGTCGAAAGATAACACGAGTTGGAAACGGCCAATAGAATAATGGGCTGTTAATTGGTATAAAGCGGTACATTGTTCATTACGGGCCAGTTTCACCATGGGTCGTTAATGGGCCAAGAGTTATAAAGGGCCTCATATGGGCCAAAAGACATCATGGGCCATACATGGGCTAAAAGTTACAATAGGCTGGAATCATATTGGACGGCCGAGATGAAGCTACTGGGCTTAATTCCGATAGGCCATAATGGGGTGTGAGTTAGCAGGCCGTAAATGGGCTATATACAAACAGGCCGTTAACAGGCTTTCCGTGGGCTGGCCCGTTACCTTTTGACCAAGTCAAACGGGCCGGCCTTTTCATCGAAATGGGCCTCTGTTGGGTCGTGCCATGTGTCGATGTATCATAGGCGCCTCCTGTCCAATGAGTGGATGACATCTGTCCCAACGGTGATCCAACACGTGTTTCCTCCGGCCAATTAGAATTTTACACATGGTAAATCCCCATCGGTCCGGGATGTTAACGGGTTATCGGATCCAAAACCGGACCTGATAGCTTAACAGCGACCCATTACGGTGGATGCCACGTGTCGATACCTTGGCGAAAACACTTCCATGACGCACCATTTATCGTTATGGAAGTGGAAATTTCCGTGATGATAATTTTGGTAATGTCATGGAACACTTCTACGACAGCACAAGTATGACTATATTGATTCTGTCATAAAATTTTCATGGATGTACATGCATGATAGAAAATGTGACCTACTGTGACAAACACGTATCATCACAGAAGTGTATTTATTTGTAGTGGAGCAGGCATGAGTTGACGGGACACATGCGTGCAGGTGTGTGATTTGACAGAGGCGTGCTCGTTACGTAGTGTCATAGGGAGGCGTGCGAGTAGCTGTGTGAAACGACGATAGGCATGCCAGCAGTCCGGTGCGCAGGCTCACCGGGAGGCGAGCCAGCGGTTTGACCGCCGCCCGCCTTTCTCCCACTACTCCATATTAATGGTGCACCCAAGTAGTCGCACCCCCATCCTCGCCACACACACACACAATCCTTTCTCTTCGCTTGCAACCTCGATGCTGCTCTCATTCCTCAAAGTCGTCCATGTATGAGGATGCCGCCGAAGCACCCCATCGGAGGGAATGGCGACGCCGGGGCTGCTGAAGCACCGGAGCACAACGTGGAGATGGAGACAGAGGTTGTCTTCACCGCCGGCGAGTTATCGCTGCACCCTGAAGTCGTCGACGGCATCGAGCTTCCACAGCCGGAGGCGGAGTTCCACACCGGCTCTGGTGATGACTCGGGCGACGACCCCGGCGACGACTCCAACGACCACTCCGGCGACTTCTCCGACGACGACAGACAACTGGTTAGTCATCTATACCCATTTATGTGTCAAATAGATCTTAGGGTTTGTCTGGTTACTCCTGCCTCCCCCTTTTTGGAATAGAAATCCTATGGTTATGTTCTCCCAATCCATGAAAACTGAGTAAGTTTTGTTAGATCCATGTAGTGCATTGATTGTTTGAATCTTACAAGTGATAAGTGATTAGTTGTTTCATCTATGCAAATGATTTCTGCTAGTAATCCGACTAGGGTTAGTGTTTGTGCTAATAATTCCTAGCCAGGACTTGAGATTTGATTTTGAATGACCTACATATATGTTTGTGCCATTATTTTCTTCAAAGATTGGTATGTACATAGATGATTGTGCTTAAAAATCGAACCATAATCTCTAGATATGTATAGATAAATAGCCATAAATTCCTAATCCTACTTCATGGCATGTAAACATTGATTTGATGCCAAATTTGTTTTACTATTTGTATAGGTGATGTCTGACGATGTGGACAGCGAGGATGAAGATGCCCAGAGGAGGTACAAGAGGCAAATCTTGAGGGAGATTTATTGGGGAATGCATAACAGGCATATTAGGACCTGGAACGGCGGCTATCGATGCCCATTTTCCAACCACAACCTTCATGACGCGTATCTAAGTATTCTGGCGCATGCAAGACGATGGGCTGTTGGCTCCTTCAAGCAGAAGTATTCTCGTAGGGTGGCGCACGGCGCGTATGCTAAGTACCTAGAGAAGCTTCAGGATCGTGTCGGCATGTGTGATGAGATGTGGGATCGAACTATGTATGCTTGAGTATGCTTAATGACGGTTGAACTATGCTTGTGTACATGTACGCTTATTATCTATGTCTGAGTATGTTTCATATATGTTTACTTATGTATAACTGTGGGATATGGATGCAATCAGTTCGGTTGATGGACTCTACCTCCGCCCTGGTTTATTGGTCCCCTTTGTAATTTGTGTTAAATTTTGACAAAAGATTTAACTAACAAATGTTAGTGTAGGTTAGCAAAAATTATATCATTCGATGGGTATTTGAGCATAGTGTTCAATGATATAATTTTTGGTGACATGCATAAACATTTCTTAGTTAAATATTTGGTCAAAATTTGGTACAAATTACAAAGGGGACCAATAAACCAGGACGAAGGTAGTACGTCAATCACACATGGTTCCCAAAATTGGAACCGTGTGCAATGGCTTCCATTTTGCTTGTTGCGTCAATCACACATGGTTGGCTCTAGCAAACCGTTGCCTCCGAAATTCTTTGTGGGACAGAAAACGCATACAACCCAATTCAAAAAAGGAAAAAGAAAACCCTCACCATCCACACGTCACAAAAACCTCACCCCGCCCGCCACCCCCTCCGGTCCCCATCCCATTCACACCTGCACAAGCTCCTCCGCGTCTATGCATGGCACCGCCTATCACGGCGGTAACCGCTTAGCTCGATGCCTGCCGCCGCCAGGTTGTCGGCAAAGCCCACCGCATTTTTCCACTTTGCTTGCCACTGCCTATCGCCACCGACTTTCTCGATGCTGCTCGCGGTCGACCCAGTTTCGCTCAGTTGGGGAATTTGTCGTACTGGGGGTTCTTTCTCATGGACAACAAGGTAACTAATTTAATGAGATATTATCTCATCTCTTATCCCAGTTCATCTACCTCCTTTAAGCACCCAGCCAAAATCACCGTGAATTCATTTTTATTCCAACTGATTTGAGGGTTTTCTTCCATTCATAGAGTGTACAGTGCATGGACACATCAGGACTTTGCGGCCTCCGCTAGACATTCCACTTCACCGTACCAGATGACTTGAGGATGCGTGCGATATGTTCAATCTCACCCTAAATCGGTTGGCATGGCCTACTTTCCTGAACATATTCTAAATATTGCTACAGTTGGATAAAAGGTGACAGATGCACCATATACGTCAAAGGGGATTTTCCCTCTTCTTTCTATATTAGGAAAATTAATGATCTATTGTTCTTTCGATCACTCTCATATTTCCATGACATCATGTTTACCATATCTGTTTAATTATAGACTTTTGTCCTTCGATTTCAACTATTGTACAGTTCTTTCAATTTGGGCCCATATTTGCATGTTACCATATTTTTTAACAATCCTACCATTTTCTATAGCGCATCGCTTGCTATGCAACAGAATTTGTAGTGCACAATCTTTCCCTTTACATAAATCAAGACTGCAGGGATGTCATACTGAACACAAACCATGGATTTACAATCGTTGCTACTATAAGACTTGATGAACGTGGTGACTCCTATTTTGGCACTGGCCTTTGGAAAGGGATTTCTAAGTTTTATGTACTCAAATATGGCACTATAATTACACTGCACATAAAAGGGCCAGGTCATGAGATATATGCTAACTTCCCTGGCGATATCATCCGTCCAGACTTTGTTCGAAGTAAGTTTTCTTTTCAAGTATTTGCATGTTGACTTACCCAGCAATATCAAATGAATTGTGTAGTATTTAAGCAACCAATTGTTATTCCATTTTCTTACTATATTCCTACCTAATAACTTCTAGTTATCAATACACTTTTCTATTGCCATGTTTTAACTAAATATTCCCTGTACTCCCACTTCTATCAGAAAGCACCACTGACAAGGAGACTCCGGAGGTGGAGAACGTGGCTGCCAATAAGCGGAGGCGGGGCGAGCAAGAACCGCAAGCGACTCTAGCAAGCTTAGACTTCATCAGTAACCTCCTTGGTGATATGTTTATAGTCATCATCTCCCTCCTCCCAATCAAATATGGGGCACCAAAAACCGTCCTTTCCCGGCGGTGGCACCCCTATGGAACTCCACCCCTCTCGACCTCATCGACAATCACAAGCTCTGCCATGGCTATCCCAAAAGCTTGGATGCGTTCTCCAACATCCTCGATAGTCACCTTGGCCCAACCAGAAGCCTTAGAATGGGCAAGTTCCGTTCCAACAGCAAGGACCGAGCCAAGCTTGACGACTGGTCCTGATCCCCGCCCTAGATCAGCTCGAGGAGCTCACTTTTGATGATGGGAATATGCGCTCACTACCAACGTCTGTGCTCCGCCTCGCACCCACGCTGCGCGTCGCCAAGTTCAGAAACTGCCATCCCCCTTAATGACGCGCCCACTCTTACTCTACCTCAACTGAAGCACCGCGAGCTCGTCGCCATCAGCCTCCCAAACGATGACATGGAGCTCCTGCTCCATGGCTGTGCTGCACTCGAGTACCTTCATCTTCAGGCAATCAATGGGTTGAGTAGCTTCCACATCACTTCCATGACTCTTCGGACTATTTATGTGTGTTCCTGGTGCGACAGGAAGACATCACAAGATGTGCACCACGGTATGGTCATTGAGGACACACCTACACTTGCGAGATTACTTGTACTTGATCAAGAAGGTCCAACAAGAATCAATGTCATTTCTGTGCCGAAATTGATAGCGGTTGGCTACTTGTCTGACAAATACTCCGAACTTGTTAATGGATCCACACCCGTTGAGGTACAATAGCCGCCTTCTACCTCTCCTTCTACAAATTAACATTATTCCTAATTTTGAAGATGTTTGTTCATCTATCATCCAGAAAATGATTCCGACAAGCTTGACCCCAAAACTATGCATAGTGAAGGTCTGGGCACTAGAATCTATCGGCCCTAACCTCGAGCAAGTTGTCAGTTTCCTGAGATGCTTTCTGTGCCTGGAGAAGCTATATATTCAGGTGATGTTTCTTTCGTGTTAAATGTTAACCATAAGGGAGTTCAATTTGTGACACCTTTTTCCAAGTTTACAATGACAAAGTACTATGATTTCTGAAGGATTCTTTTGGAGGATTTCAGTACATACATGCCCCCCCATATTGGTTGCTTGATCCATATGGTTACAATCCATAAGCATTTCTTCTTTGAATTCATATGTACTAGTTTTCTTAGGGAACTTTTCATCCAATCCAACCTCTTGTGAAGAAGGCTACATTTTTCTAGAATGTAATCAAATGCCCATGTTAATCATGTCAGATCGAAGATGGCATATTAGGGCATTTTACATATCCTCCAAACCAAATAGGCATGTAGTAGTGTTCAAAACTACATGTAGGCACTAACATGTTTTCTTCTTTTGAAGATAAGATTAGACCCAGTTGTGGATAATGTGATACAAAGTAACAATCACGTCGAATGCCTAGATTTGCATCTCTCAAAAATTACTTTGAACTCCTACCTAGGGACCTTACCGGATATTATATTCGCCAGGGTCTTTGTTGTCAGAGCAAGGGTGCTGAAAGTATTGAGGTTTGCCCTACATTTATTTCACACAAATGAATGGTTTGTTGATCAGCGTCGGCGCCAGCGGCTTAATGGAATAGGCGCCGAAAATGCTAAATTTCATTTTGGAACTTCACATGACAGAGTAATTGGAAGTCATCGTGTCAACCCCATACATGACTTCTCAGTGGCTGACCCCTTTGCAAAAATTATGATGTTTAGAAACCAGACTTGGAAGTGGTAATATTAGTTTGAACCTCTCTAATATCCATGTTAAGCGGTTCAGCGCGAGCGTTTGCAGCTAATGAGCTGAATTTCATTTCTAATATTAGTTTGAACCTTGTAATCTTCGAATTTGAGCCATATATCTCTAGAATTTGAACCTTGTAATATTTCGAGCTTTTGTGGTACAATCGTTGAAATGGCATCGTATGAGACTCGTATATTGGTAGCACTATTTTGACCTTAATATGAAATGGGCTTAGATTTTATTAACCATTCTCGAATATGTTTACCTTGTCAGTCTAACAGCACATGATATTTATAGCTAACTCGACTGTGATCTTCAACATTATTGCACACAGTTGTTTTTTTCAACCACGCGCCCTGTAGAGCACAGAATTAATTATCGCACTCGAGTGTCCATCATCACCCTTCTGTGTAACTTTGACCTCATCACCTACGGGTAAACTTATGACCGAAGTCATTCGACACACTTCGTTTTTACAAAGATTTTTGCCAATAAATGCCCATGATTTGTCCCTCTTCTAGCCAATGCGTGGCCAAACTAGCCGGGCGGGAAGCTTGCACGGTAAACTGCACAGTAGTGTGGGAACAGGCTCACCGACGATATATTTGGCGCCTCTTCGAGCCTACAACTGGTCAAACGAAACGCGTGTGGTGCGGTGTTGTCAAGCGTGCACTGGAATTCTCCGCTATGAACGACGTGACAAGACATGACGATTACAGGCCGGCCGACCCCATTTATTACAGAAGCCATTTAACCCTTGTGTCTCCTCAACCTTTCGATCGCGCCCAACCATTGCAAGAAGCAAACCCACCACGACAAATTCTTAGAGGGTATCCTGCACGGCTCCAATGGCGCTTTGAGCGGCTGCCGATGACGAGCAGCAGTTCACCATGCATGTTGTGGTGGACACCCACAGAAGGTTTATGGACCTCTCAGTGGTGTACACCAACGACCCGGTCTGGGTGGAGCACTCCATCCACATCATGGAGTTGTTTCTCGCCAAGGAGAAGTACAAGGTGATCGGGTTCAAACTTGAGTACACCCGCGCTCGTGCTAGGTGAGGGAGTCCTGGATTAGGGGATCCTCGGACTGCCGGACGATATACTTTGGCCGGACTGTTGGACTATGAAGATACAAGATTGAAGACTTCGTCACGTGTCCGGGTGGGACTCTCCTTTGCGTGGAAGGAAAGCTTGGCAATTCGGATATGCAGATCTCCTCCCTTGTAACCGACTCTGTGTATCCCTAGCCCCCTCCGTGTCTATATAAACCGGAGGGTTTAGTCCGTAGGACAAGAACAATCATAATCATAGGCTAGCTTCTAGGGTTTAGCCTCTATGATCTCGTGGTAGATCAACTCTTGTAATACTCATAGCATCAAGATCAATCAAGCAGGAAGTAGGGTATTACCTCCATCGAGAGGGCCCAAACCTGGGTAAGCATTGTGTCCCCCGCCTCCTGTTACCATCTGCCCTAGACGCACGGGAACCCGACATTGGTGCTTTCATTGAGAGTTCCACTGTGTCGTCACCATAAGGCTTGATGGCTCCTTCGATCATCGGCAACGATGCGATCCAGGGTAAGGTTTTTCTCCCTGGACAGATCTTTGTATTCGGCGCACTGCGGGCCAACTCGCTTGGCCATCTGGAGCAGATCGAGAGCTACGCCCCTGGCCGTCAGGTCAGGTTTGGAAACTTAAACTACACTGCCGACATCCGCGGAGACTTGATCTTCGACGGATTCGAGCCCATGTCAGGTGCGCCGCACAGCCACGACGAGCATGACTTAGCTCTGCCGCCGGATAGTGTTCGGGAGATCACACCTGTGGCAACTCCGGCCCTTGATCCAGAGAAAATCATGCCATCCGAGGACGGGTGGATGGACCCCGCCACGGAGGCCGCACACTCAGCGGCGACAGAGCCGAATACTGACTTCACCTCCTACGAGACCTGTGTTGCCGGACCCTTGGATTCATCCCCGGCCACGGGCTCCGAACCGCCTGCGTTTGTGCCTATCGAATCTGATTGGGCGCCGATTATGGAGTTTTCCTCCGCGGATAACTTTCAGCACTCGCCCCTGGGCGACGCGCTAAATTCATTAAGGTCTCTCTCCTTATCACAAGGCCCTTGGCTGAACTATGTCCGGCTGGAGTGGGAAGCGGACGACGAAGAAATTCGTTCCCCAGCCACCACCCACTTAATAGCCACTGTCGACGACTTAACCGACATGCTTGATTTCGACTCCGAAGACATCGACGGTATGGACAACGATGCAGGAGAGGAACAGGAACCACCGCCCACAGGGCGCTGGACAGCCACTTCATCACATGATATATACATGGTGGATACACCCAAAGAAAACAATGATGAGGAACGGAAGGATGTAGCGAAGGATAATCCCCTCGAGAAGGAACCAAAGCGACGACGTAGGCGCTGCTCCAAATCCCACCTCGGCAAAAACAACGATAACAACGCAAGAAAGAATAATACCCCGGTCGACTCCAAAGAAAACGATGACCACATGGACCCAGCGACAAAGCAGGATGAACCAGCGGATGGCGAACATAGTACGGAGCCGCTGTCTGATCACGGTGATGCCGAGGGTAAAGCTCATCAACCTGTCATCGAAGAGGAGAACAGTCCGGACGATGATGCACACATCATCCCGAAAAGGCACTCGGAGCAAGAGGACCTCCACAGAAGGCTTATTGCCACCGCGAGGAGCCTGAAGAAGCAGAAGCAAAGGCTTAAGGTTGCGCAAAATACACTCAATAGTAGATGGAACAAAGTGCTCGACACTGAAGAAAAGTACGGTGGCAGCCGCCACACAAAGAGCTTTCCAAAGAGCAAGCTGCTACCTGAATTCAATGACGAGGCTTTAGAGCCTATACTGCCGAAAAATAAAACGGCCGATCAGCCGGATCGACCACCCCGTGGCCGCGATAGGGCGGCTAACGATGTCGCACATAAGTCAGCACACGATTTACATGAGGACTTGCACCAAAAAGACGGTATGACCAGGTCCATCTACGGATCTAGGAAGCGCGCTCCGGCACAGAATCAAAACCGAACACTACAACTGTCAGAATGCCATCCAAATACAGGGGTGCCGCGCACCCCCTATGCTTCATCGATGAGGTTCCGGATCACGGATTTCCAGAAGGATTCAAACCCGTGAACATAGAGGCATACGACACAATGACAGACCCTGGGGTCTGGATTGAGGACTTTATCCTTCATATCCACATGGCTCGTGGAGATGATCTCCATGCCATCAAATACTTGCCCCTCAAGTTGAAAGGACCAGCTCGACACTGGCTGAAGAGCCTCCCCAAAAACTCAATTGGAAGTTGGGAGAGCTTGAGGATTCTTTTAGGGCTAATTTTCAAGGGACCTACGTCCGACCTCCGGATGCAGACGATTTAAATCATATAATTCAACAGCCCGGAGAGTCGGCCTGAAAGCTCGGGAACAGATTCCTCACTAAGAAGAATCAAATTATCGACTGCCCAGACACCGAAGCCTTAGCGGCTTTCAAACACAGTGTCCGGGACGAATGGATCGCCAGACACCTCGGCCAGGAAAAATCAAGGACAATGGCAGCCCTAACAAGCCTTATGACCCGCTTTTGCGCGGGCGAAGATAGTTGGCTGGCCCGTAGCGACACCAGCAACCCAGGCACATCCGAAGTTAGGGATGGCAATGGAAAACCATGACGCAATAAAAGCAAGCATAGAAACAATGAAGACAGCCCAAACAACACGGCGGTAAACACCGGATTCAGGGGCTCTCGACCCGGTCAACGGAAAAAAGCATTCAAAGGCAGTAGAGATGGGCCGTCCAGCCTAAATAAGATTCTAGACAGATTATGTCAGATTCATGGCACCTCCGACAAACTAGCAAATCACACCAACAGAGAATGCTGGGTCTTCAAGTGGGCTGGCATGCTAAACGCCGAACACAAGGGGAGGGAGACACCAAGTGAAGACGAGGATGAGCCTTGCCAGCAAAACACTAGGGGATAGAAAAATTCCCACCAGAGGTAAAAACAGTGAACATGATTCACGTAACGAAGAACAGGAGCAAACGCGCACTCCGAGACGTATGCGCTGTGGAGCCCGTCACCCCCAAGTTCAATCCCTGGTCGGCCTGCCCGATCACTTTTGATCGCAGGGATCACCCGACTAGTATCTGGCACGGAGGATCGGCTGCCTTGGTACTAGACCCAATAATT
This sequence comes from Triticum dicoccoides, assembly GCF_002162155.2. NCBI lineage: Eukaryota > Viridiplantae > Streptophyta > Magnoliopsida > Poales > Poaceae > Triticum > Triticum dicoccoides. Next base: position 354,761,599 of record NC_041386.1, on the reverse strand, counting down.
GACAGATACCATCTCACCTGAGTCCTTATGGACGGCGGAAGTAGTCTTAATCTGATATATCAGGACACAGTTCGCAAAATGGGGATAGACCCGACAAGAATCAGCCAAAGCAATACTACCTTTAAAGGAGTAATGCCAGGCCCAGAGGCCCGCTGCACGGGCTCTCTAGTACTAGAGGTTGTATTCGGTTCTCCCGATAACTTCCGAAGTGAAAAGTAAACCTTTGACATCGCTCCGTTCCGAAGCGGCTATCAAGCACTACTCGGAAGAACGGCCTTTGCTCGTTTTAATGCAATACCGCATTACGCTTATCTTAAGCTTAAGATGCTCGGTCCATGTGGCATCATCATAGTTAGCGAAAACACAGAGCGTTCCTTAGTGCGGAAGAATGTGTGGCGGCTTTAGCAGCTGAACACTGAGCGGCCTCTCCAACCAGAATAAATGATCGGTCGTCAAGACCGCGGACACGGCTAGATGAGTCCGGCGCACCACTAGCTGTAACAGCTCAGATAAACCTAAGACTGGGTCGATGGATATACCCCCATAGGTGGTGCTAGGGGCTTCCCACATGTAAAAAGGACTATAGTTCGGCTTGACCTTATTTAGATTGAATTTTAATGGTTTTTTAAGAATAACCAATTTTTCGCACGAAAACTTTCACCTGGGCTTTTCTCTCTTACAGATGATCATCGTGCTACACCCTTCCAGGATACGGCACAACGGAGACACAGGCGCAGACGTGCAGCAGGGCCCCGTTCGAAGGTTTCTTTTTAGATTAAGACCCTATGTAAACCTTTTTTACTATCTCTTGTTACTTCACAACCTCCGGATACTCAACATAACAAAGAGGGATGCTGGCGTTATTGGCATTTTGTCACGTCAGACTAATGCACGTACCTGGAAATTTAGGGCTTATTATAGAGGGTGTTACTCAGCCCAGTATACGTTGTAAAGACCGAATACCTTAGGGAGTGTTCGGTGTCGCGAGTTTGGCCTTATATGCATCAGCTCCGAATCATGTCTTTGGTCAATAGTTGGGTTTGCTCGGCTCCCATGTTTTGCTACCTTACGTTCCGCTCTATCGGCTAAGGTGGCACCGGGAGAACGATAGCGATTGTGCCTTGGTTCATCTGGATGGGCACCTCAGTAGAGAAAGCTGAAAACTGACTGTCATGATAAAGCGTGAGACTGGTCAACCACTCAAGGACTCGGCGGAATCTTCGCGATTCCTCCACATTAACGAAGGACCGGTTTCTCGGTCATGTATGTACGCGCACCATATTCGGATAAGCGCGGAAGTACCAGGGACTATATAGTAGCCCCACTGTCAAACTCCTATGGCTAAGTGAAAGTGTTAAAGCAATATAGTCTGATTGCCTTGTTCGTCACGCTAACACCTCCTTAATGGACCAAGACGTTGGATCAAGTGTGAATACACGCTTTTCTAAACACCCCCGCATTATATGCGTGGGGGCTGAAGCAGAGGACTGCAAACTTTCAGGTTATATACATACATAAACGGCCGCACAGGAGGCATCATAATACTTTCAGGCAAAAGTATAAACACAGCCTTTATAATCCAAACAACATTGTTTTTACAATTGGGATACATGTCACTCGAACATGATACTCTTCGAGCACTGAGCCTCTATTAAATGAGCGCCTTCTAGGACTTCTTCAAAATAGTGCTCGGCCGAGACCTGGCCTACGGCCGGACCCCGGGTTGCAATAGCGGTGGCATCCATCTCTGCCCAGTATGTCTTAACATGGGCTAGAGCCATCCGCACACCCTCTATGCACGCCGACCTCTTTACAGCGTCGATATGCAGCACAACACGAAGGAATCGTTGCACTAAACCAAAATAACTATTCGGCCTTGGTCCTTCCGGCCAAAGATGATCCACGACAGACCTCATGGCAAGCCCGGACAACCTATGGAGCTCAGCCCACTCGGCCATTTGCTCATTTAACAGCAGCGGACACGTTGGAGCACTGAACTGCGACTAGAACAACTTTTCCACTTCGTGATCTTTTGGATCTTTGAAAAACTCAGTCGCATCAGCAGCACTTGTTGCCAAGTCCAAGTCCGCGTCTGCAGCACTCCATAATTGATCCAGAGGGGCATACTTCGGATCTCCAAACTTCTTCCGCAACAAAAAGGGCTTCCCAGCCGTGATATCTCTGGCTTGACGAAGCTCCTCCTTCGCCGCTCTGATTTTAGAGCGGGTTTCCTTGGCTGCTACCATGGCTTTCTTCAGGTCCGCCATTTTCACTTGGCTTTCCTTTTCAAGAAGCTCATACCGGGCGGCGGCATCCTTCAGCTTAACAGCCATCTTGGCTATTTTATCTTCGCTCTAGCGATGAGCAGCCCGTTCGGCTCTTAACTCTTCGGCCGCCTTTAGGGCGGCCGCATCACTTCTCCTGGCTTGTTCCTTGGCTCGGGCAAGCTCCGCCCGAAGGGTCTCCACGGCTGTAGCTCCATTTGCAGTCACAGCATGTTGTAGATACTAGCATCATGCTCCTCTTAATATCTGTTGACCACTGGAGAATACATACCCTATGCCTCGTCAAGCCGCTTGTGCACAAGCACGATGCCGGCATCTGCCGTATCAAGCTGCCGCCTTAGTTCAGCAAACTCACCAGTCTCGCCAGCCACCGAACCCTCAGCCGCCTGCACATGTGAGCAGCATGATCGTTACCTGGGACTATGATCCTCTGTTTGCCGCCTTTGGGCAGGAACCAGAGTCTCAGGGGCTACTATCTGTATAGGGCACACCTAGCGTGTGCGGCAAAAAATATATATATTACTTTGCGTACCTCAAAGCCTTTTAGCAGGCTCATAAAAGCTTCATGCAACCCACTTTGGGCGGATGAAATCCTTTCAACCACCGTACCCATTAAAGTACGATGCGCCTCTGAGATAGCCACTTGCTCCAGAAGCCCCATCAGTGCGTTCGGTCGTGCACCGGACAGTCCCGGACTCTTTCTGTTGCTCCCCTTAGGAGCCGAACACTCCAGACTTTGGGTGGCCGAAGGGTTACCTTCTGGCCTTGGCGGATCAAGAGAAATCCTCCGTGACGACACCTCGGGTCGTCCGCCTCATGAGGCGGGGAGACAGGGGGAGGCGTTTCGCTCTCCATCATCTTCGGAAGAAGATCCCCCAAAGACGAACTCTGTCGAGAAGGGCTACGATCCGAACTACAAGACATACGTCTCGGTTATTGTTCTCGGAGATGAAGCAGGATATATTTACCAAAAGTACTCTAGTCCACTTACAGCTTGGTGGAGGGCTGATCCCCTTGCGGGCAATGTGCGGTAAGAATGCCCTTCGGGGCAGGGCCCCCTGGTGAAGGTTTCTTCCCTCGTTTGGAAACCCTCATTTCCAAATCTTCAGAGGCGGTCCTCTTCTTTCCTTGAGGAGAGGGAATTTTAGATTCTTCTCCCCGGTTATCCTCCTTCTTGGAGACACTAATTCCCCCGGTTTGGATGAGTAATGCGTGAGGCTCGCTTTCGGCTTCTTTGTTCCTCCCTTTATCTTCCCCTGATGGCACTTGATAAGGTGCGAGCTCAAGCATCCTGGCTAGTACAGGATCCGGTGAGCCTTCAGGAAGGGGGCCGAACGCCTGATCATCTTCGCCTTTCTTATATAGTCCTGGCCAAGAGCAATTTTTTCAGAATGATGTTATGACAAATGAAAAGATGGCGTGTTCGGCTGCAGAATTACTTACGTGGGTATCTGGACGATTGCAGTTTAGACCCGCATCCTCGATGGTGTCCGGACACTTTATTCGTGATCCGAAGAACAATCCATACATCCCTTCGAGCGTCACACCGAAGAATTGCTGAATAGTTCGCGGTCCTTCTGGGTTGAACTCCCACATACGGAGAGGTCGACGTTGCCATGGCAGGACCCAACGAACTAGCATGACTTGCATTACCTTGACAAGGTTGACATCTCTCTTGAGGAGATCTCGGATGCGACTCTGCAATGTCGGCACGTCATTAACTGGCCCCCAATCCAGCTCCTTGTTGACCCATGATGCCAGTTGTGGCGGGGGGCCCGAAAGGAAGGCGGGGGCAGCCACCCACTTAGTACTTCGGGGAGCTGTGATGTAAAACCACTCCCGCTGCCATAAATCGGACATCTCCGGGAAGGAACCCTTTGGCCATGGAGCATCGACGCCTTTACTTATTATGGCGCCTCCGCATTCTGTGAGTCGCCCATCAATCATCTTCGGCTTCACATTGAAGGTCTTAAGCCATAAGCTGAAGTGCGGGCTGATGCGGAGGAAGGCCTCACACACAACGATAAACGACGAGATGTGAAGGATGGGATCTGGAGCTAGATCATGGAAGTCGAGCCTGTAATAGAACATAAGCCCTCTAACAAAGGGATCAAGACTGAAGCCTAGCCCTCGAAGGAAGTGGGAAACAAATACGATACTCTCATGGGTTCGGGAGTGGGGATGACCTGCCCTTGAGCAGGCAGCCTATGCGAAATTTCGGCGGTCAGATTCCTGTCTTCTCTTAGCTTCTTGATGTCCTCCTCTATGACAGAAGAGGCCATCCACCGGCCTTGAAGGTTGGATCCATACATGATTGAAGGTCCGAAACGCTTAGCCTGAGCCTTGGGTGTTGGAATTCGAGGTGGGGGAAGGGAAGGATCGAGCACGAGAAGAAAAGGACAGGCCTTGCCCCTTTATAAAGAGGATGAATATCAAGTGTCCTCTGCGTGGCCGTTCGGAACTTGCCTAAAATCGAGGAGTCATACCAACAGGCGTGATTGGGTTACCCACACCCATATTGATGATAATTCGTACAAGATGTGCCAAGAAAACCGCCTCGCAATATGTGCAGTTGCTGGTTGAGAAAAACGGTTTGAATAATGATCGGGCCATGGCATGATGTCACGTTATAAAAAGTTGTCAGCAGATTAGATTTGTGGAAATATTATACTCTCAATGGTGGTATGTGGAATTTGTTTTGCAGAGCCGGAAACTATCCTTATGTTCGAATTCTTCTATGGAGTATTCGGAGGAGGAACCCGCCTTGCAATGCTGAAGACAATCTGCGCGCCGGACTCATCGTCATTGAAACCTGGTTCAGGGGCTACTGAGGGAGTCCTAGATTAGGGGGTCCTCGGGCTGCCGGACTATATACTTTGGCCGGACTGTTGTACTATGAAGATACAAGATTGAAGACTTCGTCCCGTGTCCGGGTGCGACTCTCCTTTGCGTGGAAGGCAAACTTGGCAATTCGGATATGTAGATCTCCTCCCTTGTAACCGACTCTGTGTAACCCTAGCCCCCTCCGGTGTCTATATAAACCGGAGGGTTTAGTCCGTAGGACAAGAACAATCATAATCATAGGCTAGCTTCTAGGGTTTAGCCTCTACGATCTCATGGTAGATCAACTCTTGTAATACTCATATCATCAAGATCAATCAAGCAGGAAGTAGGGTATTAACTCCATTGAGAGGGCCCGAACCTGGGTAAACATTGTGTCCCCCGCCTCCTGTTACCATCCGCCTTAGACGCACAGTTCGGGACCCCTTACCCAAGATCCGCCGGTTTTGACACCGACACCAGGTCTCGTCCCAAGGTCGTCGTCGCCTAGATGTGCGTGCGCCACCACGTCCTCGTCTACCACTACCACCTGGCCACAAGGCATTGCGAGTGTTTTGCCAGGTTTGTCAACAGCCCCCACTACATGTTCGCTACGGTGGACATCACCAACGATATAAAGGCGCTCGAGAATTCGGGCATCGCCTGCCAGAATCTTGTCGACATCCAAGGCCAATACAAGATCTGTGGCAGCCAGGAGCATGAGAAGGACTCACTAGTTTACCTCGACGAGGCCGTCATCGACCCATACTACAGAGACATGAAGGATTCCTGCAACAAAGACAAGCATGCCTGGCACTCGGCCTGGATGGAGATACGCAACGAAGCTCACATTGTGTACGCAGCCAAGGGCGTACAAGATCTACGACATGTACAAGCGGAACGTTGACATGAGGAAGAGCCTCCTTCCCCAAAACGGCCAGAGATCCAGCTGGAAGCAGAGCAATGGCAAGCGTCATCGCAACAATAAGTAGATGATTAGATCCTCATTTCTCCTAGTTTAGTATGCATGTAATTGCTTACTTTGGTGTGTGGAAATGTTATGTGTGTAGTCACTGATGTCTACTACGTAACTTTATTCTTGTAGACACGTGTTGGGCCGCCAAGCGCAGAGTTTTGTAGGACAATAGCAATTTACCCTCAAGTGGATGACCTAAGGTTTATCAATCCGTGGGAGGTGTAGGATGAAGATGGTCTCTCTCAAACAAGCCTGCAATCAAATACAAGAAATCTCTTGTGTCCCCAACACACCCAATACAATGGCAAATTGTATAGGTGCACTAGTTCGGTGAAGAGATGGTGATAAAAGTGTAATGTGCATTGTATAAATATGTTTTTATAATCTGAATAAGTAAAAACAAATAGGTAGAAAATAGAAAACGGGGACAAAAACAGTATTGCAATGCTTGAAAATGAGGCCTAGGTTCCGTACTTTCGCTGGTGCAATATCTCAACAACGCTAATATAATTGGATCATATAACCACCCCTCAAAGTTCGATGAAGAATCACTCCAAACTTCCTATCTAGCGGAGAACATAAGCAGAAATTGTTTGTAGGGTATGAAACCACCTCGAAGCTATTCTTTCCGATCGATCTATCCAAGAGTTCGTACTAAAATAACACCAAATAATTTCAGATTCATAATACTCAATCCAACACAAAGAACTTCAAAGAGTGCCCCAAGATTCCTACCGTAGAAACAAAAGACGAGAACGTGCATCAACCCCAATGCATAGATTACCCCAATGTCACCTCGGGAATCCGTGAGTTGAGTGCCAAAACACATATCAAGTGAATCAATGTGATACCCCATTGTCACCATGAGTATCCATATGCAAGACATATATCAAGTTCTCTCAAATCCATAAAAGTATTCAATCCGATAACAACGAAATCTCAAAGGGAAAAACTCAATTCCTCACAACAAGATAGAGAGCGGAAAACTCCATATGATCCGACTGTATTAACAAAGCTCGCGATACATCATGATCGTGAGATCTCAATAACATGAGAGATAAAGATTAAACACATAGCTACTGGTACAAACCCTTAGCCCCGAGGGTGGACTACTCCCTCCTCATTGTGGTGGCCGCCGAGATGATGAAGACGGCCACTGGAGATGATTCCCCCTCCGGCAGGGTGCCGGAACGGGGTCTAGATTGGTTTTCGGTGGCTATAGAGGCCTGCGGCGGCGGAACTTCTGATCTAGGTTAACGCCGAGGGTTTTTGGAATATTTGGGAATTTATAGGGTAAATAGGGGGTGCGGGAGGCCACCCAGGTGGGCACAACGCCAAGTGTTGCTCTAGCCCATTGGTGGTCTTCTGGTCCATAAAAAATCCACAAAAGTTTTGCAGTGTTTGGACTCCGTTAGATATTGATTTCCTGCTATGTAATAAACATGCAAAAAACAGCAACTAGCACTTGGCACTATGTCAATAGGTTAGTAGCAAAAAATGATATAAAATGACTATAAAATGATTATAAAACATCCAAGAATGATAATATAACAGCATGGAACAATAAAAAATTATAGATATGTTGGAGACGTATCAGCATCCCCAAGCTTAATCCCTGCTTTTCCTCGAGTAGGTAAATGATAAAAACAGAATTTTTGATGTGGAATTCTGCCTAACATGTCATCTCATATTCTTTTCTTTGTAGCATGGACATTTGGACTTTTATATGGTTCAAAGCAATAATCTAGTTTTGACATGAGGACTTAAATATTCAAGCATACCAACAAGCAACCATGTCTTTCAAAATATCAATGCTAAAATAAGTTATCCCTAGCCCATCATGCTCAATCATTGATCCATTCATGAAACACACCCACATATTAGTGACGCCCAATGCTCAAGTACGATCATAGTGCCCCTAGTTGGTGCTTTATAAGAGAAGATGGACACTCAAAATAAAAATTCCATAAATTAAAAGAAAGGCCCTTCACGGAGGGAAGTAGTGATTTGTAGAGGTGCCAGATCTCAAAGCGAAAATTGAGAGATAAAAACATTTTGAGAGGCATACTTTTCCCACCAACAAAAACGACTTAGAGCCCCCAACACTTTCCATGCTAGATATATTATAGGCAGTTCCCAAACAGAAACTAAAGTTTATTCCTTTTTCAACCATACTTTCACTTTCCATGGCTAACCGTATCCATGGGTGCCCTCCATACCAACACTTTCCAAGGAATTTATTATTTGACAACATAAAGTAAATTTATTTTTCATTTCGGGAATGGGCATCCCTAATACTTTGCCTTACTCTCATGCAATGATAAGTGAATAAACACTAATCATGAGAATAACATATCTAGCATGGAAAATATTGGCCACCCCTCACCGCCTCGTGAGCGGTACGAGCACACAAAAGAGAAATTTATTTTGAAAATTAGAGATGGCACATACAAATTTGCTTAGAACGGAAAGAATACCGCATATAGCTAGGTATGGTGGACTCATGTGGCAAAACTGGTTTAAAGGATTTTGGATGCACAAGGAGTGATCATACTTAGTGCAAAATGAAGGCTAGCAAAAGATTGAGAAGCGACCAACCAAGAAATGAATAATCTCATAAGTGAGCATTGAGCATAATTAACACCGAATAATGCACCACAAGTAGGACGTAATTTCATTGCACAACTATTGACTTTCATGCTTGCATAGGGAATCACAAACCTTAACACCAACATTCTTACTAAAGCATAATTACTCATCAACATGACCTGCATATCACATCATCATATCTCAAAACTATTATGAGGAATCAAGTTTATTTTGTCCAATGATCTTCATGAAAGTTTTTATGATATCCTTCTTGGATATCTATAACTTTGGAACTAATTTTCCTATATTCCTTTTGAGAAGCTCAAACAAATATAAGTGAAGATCATGAGCATAATATTTCTTTATCTCAAATTAACTTAAGTGAAGCAAAAGATAATTTCTTCAAAAATACTAAAGCACGCGGTGCTCAAAAAGATATAAGTGAAGCACTAGAGCAAATGACAAGCTACTCCAAAAAAGATATAAGTGAAGATCAAGCAAGTAGTTAAGTAAATAGGTACCTATTTGAGGACTCTCTCTTATCCAAAAACTTTCAGATCTAAGCATTTTATTAAAACAGCAAGCAAAAAAAATGACATTCCAAGAATAGCACACATCATGTGAAGAAGCAAAAACTTAGGCTCAACCGATACTAACCGATAATTGTTTAAGAAAAGAGGTGGGATGCCTACTGGGACATACCCAAGCTTAGATGCTTGAGACTTCCTGAAATATTATCTTGGGATGCCTTGGGCATCCCCAAGCTTGAGATTCTGTGTCTCCTTAGTTCTTCTAATATCACGGTTTTCCTAAATCTCAAAAGCTTCATCCACACAAAACTCAACAAGAACTCATGAGAGAAGTTAGTATAAACCAATGCAAAAACCTTATCACTCTCTACTGTAGAAAATCACTAAAATTATTATTCAACATTGCATACTAAATGCCTCTGCATATTTAATACTCCTATCCTCAAATAGGACCATTAAACAAGCAAACATATGCAAATAATGCAAACATAACAACAATATGCCAAAACAGTAAAGTCTGTAAAGAATGCAAGAGTATCTATACTTATTAAACTCCTAAGATTATGAAAATTTACCACACTGTAGAAAACTTTTCAGAGCTTATTTCGCAAAAAAAATCAACATTTTATCACATTTTGACTTTTCTAGGGAATTTTGGCAACAACGGTAAACTTTCTGTTTTCAAACAGCAACATGTAGACTTGCAAAACAAGCATGGCAAAGGCTATACTTGACATTTTTATTGAAAATAAAGATGCAAAACATTATTCTAAATAACATCAAGCAAATCCTAACAAAAGAAAATGACGCTTCAAGAAAAACACATATCATGTGACGAATGAAAACATAGCTCCAAGTGAGGTTACCGATAATGTTGGAGACGAAAGAGGGGATGCCTTTCGGGGCATCGCCAAGCTTAGTTGCTTGGATATTCCTTGAATATTACCTTGGGGTGCCTTGGGAATCCCGAAGCTTAGGGTCTTGTCACTCCTTGTTCTCCTCATATCGACATCTCACCCAAAACTTGAAAACTTTAATCACACAGAACTTAACGGAACTTTGTGAGATAGGTTAGTATGATAAAGAGCAAACCATTTCACTTTGGTACTGTCAAATACAAGATTAATAATTATTTCCACACAATGCCTACTGTAGCACATCATTTCCACAATTTATATGCAATATAAGCCATAGAAACTAGAAAACAAGCAAACTATGCATTGAAAACAGAATCTGTCAAAAACAGAACAGTTTGTGGTAATCTGTACTCCAACCATATTTCTTCTACTCCAAAAATTCTTAAAAATTAGGAAAACCTGGGTAATTTTTCTATTAATCTTCTGCAAAAAGAATCTGAATTTTATCACGCATCTGTTAAAAATGAGAATTTTTTTCCTAAGCATAGAAGTTTTTGTTTTTCAGGAAGATCAAATCAACTATCACCGTAAGCCATCCCAAAGGTCTTACTTGGCACTTTATTGAAACGAAAGCAATAAAACATGATTACTATACTAGCCTAATCATGTGAACACACAAAAACAGTAGGTAAAAGTGTTGGGTTGTCTCCCAACAAGCGCTTTTCTTTAATGTCTTTTTAGCTAGGCATGATGATTTCAACGATGCTCGCATAAAAGATAAGAATTGAAACATAACAAGAGCATCATGAAACACATGGCAAGCACATTTAAGCCTAACCCACTTCCTATGCATAGGGATTTTGTGAGCAAACAACTGATGGGAACAAGAATCAACTAGCATAGAAAGGCAAAACAAGCAAAACTTTAAGATTTTCCACACATGGAGAGGAAACTTGATATTATTGCAATTCGTAAAAGCATAAGTTTCTCCCCCATAATAATTTTCAGTGGCATCATGAAGAAATTCAACAATATAACTATCACATAAAGAATTCTTTTCAGGATACATAAGCATATAAATTTTGTTACTCTCCACATAAGTAAATTTATTCTCATCGATAGTAGTGGGAGCAAACTCAACAAAATAACTATCATGAGAGTGAAAATAAAAATCATCATGACAAGTTTCATGGTTATCATTATTCTTTATAAGATACATGTCCTCACCATAATCATCATAGATAGCAACTTTGTTATCATAGTCAATTGAACCCTCATCCAAAATGGTGTATTCCGCACTAAATAAGGTCATGACCTCTCTGAATCCACTTTCATCATTATAATCATCATAAATAGGAGGCATGCAATTATTATAACAAATTTCCACATCAAATCTTGGGGTACTAAAAATATCATCTTCATCAAACATAGCATCCCCAAGCTTATGGCTTTGCATATCACTAGCATCATGGATATGCAAAGAATTCACACTAACAACACTGTAATGATGCTCATCATTTATACCAAACATTCTGTTGAATTCTTCTTCTATCAATTGAGCACAATTTTCCTTTCCATCATTTTCACGAAATACATTGTAAAGATGAATAATATGATGCAACCTCAATTCCATTTTTTGTATTTTTCTTTTATAAACCAAACAAGTGATAAACAAAAAACTAAAAGATTCAATTGCAAGATCTAAAGATATACCTTCAAGCGCTCACCTCCCCGGCAACGGCGCCCGAAAAGAGCTTCGTTCACGGGATGTGAGTGCCGCTTACCTAACCTCCCCGGAACCACCGCCAGAAAAGAGATTGATGTCTACTACACAACTTTATTCTTGTAAACACGTGTTGGGCCTCCAAGCGCAGATTTTTGTAGGACAGTAGCAATTTTCCCTCAAGTGGATGACCTAAGGTTTATCAATCCGTGGGAGGCGTAGGATGAAGATGGTCTCTCTCAATCAAGCCTGCAATCAAATACAAGAAATATCTTTTGTCCCGAACACACCCAATGCAATGGCAAATTGTATAGGTGCACTAGTTCGGCGAAGAGGTGGTGATAAAGGTGTAATATGGATGGTAGAAATATGTTTTTATAATCTGAATAAATAAAAACAACAAGGTCGCAAATAGTACACGGGCACAAAAATGATATTGCACTTCTTGAAAACAGTATTGCAATGCTTGAAAGATGCAAAACATTATTCTAAATAACATCAAGCAAATCCTAAAAAATAAAATGACGCTTCAAGCAAAACACATATCATGTGACGAATGAAAACATAGCTCCAAGTGAGGTTACCAATAATGTTGGAGACGAAAGAGGGGATGCCTTCTGGGGCATCCCCAAGCTAAGTTGCTTGGATATTCCTTGAATATTACCTTGGGGTGCCTTGGGCATACCCAAGCTTAGGGTCTTGTCACTCCTTGTTCTCCTCATATAGACATCTCACCCAAAACTTGAAAACTTTAATCACACAGAACTTAACGGAACTTTGTGAGATAGGTTAGTATGATAAAGAGCAAACCATTTCACTTTGGTACTGTCAAATACAAGTTTCATAATTGTTTCCACACAATGCCTACTATAGCATATCATTTCCACAATTTATATGCAATATAAGCCATAGAAACTAGAAAACAAGCAAACTATGCATTGAAAACAGAATCTGTCAAAAACAGAACAGTTTGTGGTAATCTGTACTCCAACCATATTTCTGCTACTCCAAAAATTCTTAAAAATTAGGAAAACATGGGCAATTTTTCTATTAATCTTCTGGAAAAACAATCGGAATTTTATCACGCTTCTGTTAAAAATTAGAATTGTTTTCCTGAGCGTAGAAGTTTCTGTTTTTCAGCAAGATCAAATCAACTATCACCGTAAGCCATCCCAACGGTCTTACTTGGCACTTTATTGAAACGAAAGCAATAAAACATGATTACTATACTAGCCTAATCATGTGAACACACAAAAACAGTAGGTAAAAGTGTTGGGTTGTCTCCCAACAAGCACTTTTCTTTAATGTCTTTTTAGCTAGGCATGATGATTTCAACGATGCTCGCATAAAAGATAAGAATCGAAACATAACAAGAGCATCATGAAACACATGGCAAGCGCATTTAAGCCTAACCCACTTCCTATGCATAGGGATTTTTTGAGCAAACAACTTATGGGAACAAGAATCAACAAGCATAGGAAGGCAAAACAAGCAAAACTTCAAGAGTTTTTAACACATGGAGAGGAAACTTGATATTATTGCAATTCATACAAGCATAAGTTCCTCCCCCATAATAATTTTCAGTAGCATCATGAAGAAATTCAACAATATAACTAACACATAAAGCATTCTTTTCATGATACATAAGCATATAAATTTTCTTACTCTCCCCATAAGCAAATTTATTCTCATCGATAGTAGTGGGAGCAAACTCAACAAAATAACTATCATGAGAGTGAAAATAAAAATCATCATGACAAGTTTCATGGTTATCATTATTCTTTATAACATAGATATCCTCACCATAATCATCATAGGTAGCAACTTTGTTATCATAGTCAATTGAACCCACATCCATAATGGTGTATTCATCACTAAATAATGTCATGACCTCTCCGAATCCACTTTCATCATTATAATCATCATAAATAGGAGACATGCAATTATTATAACAAATTTGCACATCAATTCTTGGGGTACTAAAAATATCATCGTCATCAAACATAGCATCCCCAAGCTTATGGCTTTGCATATCACTAGCATCCTGGATATGCAAAGAATTCATACTAACAACACTACAATGATGCTCATCATTTATACCAAACATTCTCTTGAATTCTTCTTCTATCAATTGAGCACAATTTTCCTTTCCATCATTTTCACAAAATACATTGTAAAGGTGAATAATATGATGCAACCTCAATTCCATTTTTTGTATTTTTCTTTTATAAACCAAACAAGTGATAAACAAGAAAGTAAAAGATTCAATTGCAAGATCTAAAGATATACCTTCAAGCACTCACCTCCCCGACAACGGCGCCCGAAAAGAGCTTCGTTCACGGGATGTGAGTGCCGCTTACCTAACCTCCCCGGAAACGCCCCAGAAAAGACATTGATGTCTACTACACAACTTTATTCTTGTAAACACGTGTTGGGCCTCCAAGCGCAGATTTTTGTAGGACAGTAGCAATTTTCCGTCAAGTGGATGACCTAAGGTTTATCAATCCGTGGGAGCCATAGGATGAAGATGGTCTCTCTCAAACAAGCCTGCAATCAAATACAAGAAATCTCTTGTGTCTCCAACACACCCAATACAATGGAAAATTGTATAGGTGCACTAGTTCGGCGAAGAGGTGGTGGAAAAAGTGTAATATGGATGGTAGAAATATGTTTTTATAATCTGAATAAATAAAAACAGCAAGGTCACAAATAGTAAACGGGCACAAAAATGGTATTGCACTACTTGAAAACGGTATTGCACTGCTTGAAAGATGCAAAACATTATTCTGAATAACATCAAGCAAATCCTAACAAAAGAAAATGACGCTTCAAGCAAAACAAATCTCATGTGACGAATGAAAACATAGCTCCAAGTGAGGTTACATATAATGTTGGAGACGAAAGAGGGATGCCTTCCGGGGCATCCCGAAGCTTAGTTGCTTGGATATACCTTGAATATTACCTTGGGGTGCCTTGGGCATACCCAAGCTTAGGGTCTTGTCACTCCTTGTTCTCCTCATATCGACATCTCATCCAAAACTTGAAAACTTTAATCACACAGAACTTAACGGAACTTTGTGAGATAGGTTAGTATGATTATGAGCAAACTATTTCACTTTGGTGCTGTCAAATACAAGTTTCATAATTGTTTCCACACAATGCCTACTATAGCATATCATTTCCACAATGTATATGCAATATAAGCCACAGAAACTAGAAAACAAGAAAACTATGCATTGAAAACAGAATCTGTCAAAAGCAGAACAGTTTGTGGTAATCTGTACTCCAACCATATTTCTGCTTCTCCAAAAATTCATAAAAATTAGGTAAACCTGGGTAATTTTTCTGTTAATCTTCTGCAAAAAGAATCGGAATTTTATCATGCTTCTGTTAAAAATGAGAATTGTTTTCCTGAGCGTAGAAGTTTCTGTTCTTCAGCAAGATCAAATCAACTATCACCGTAAGCCATCCCAACGGTCTTACTTGGCACTTTATTGAAACGAAAGCAATAAAACATGATTACTATACTAGCCTAATCATGTGAACACACAAAAACAGTAGGTAGAAGTGTTGGGTTGTCTCCCAACAAGCGCTTTTCTTTAATGTCTTTTTAGCTAGGCATGATGATTTCAACGATGCTCGCATAAAAGATACATAACATGAGCATCATGAAACACATGGCA
The DNA here is from genome assembly GCF_002162155.2 of Triticum dicoccoides. Lineage (NCBI taxonomy): Eukaryota > Viridiplantae > Streptophyta > Magnoliopsida > Poales > Poaceae > Triticum > Triticum dicoccoides. Next base: position 354,746,136 of record NC_041386.1, on the reverse strand, counting down.
AGCACATTTAAGCCTAACCCAATTCCTATGCATAGGGATTTAGTGAGCAAACAACTTATGGGAACAAGAATCAACTAGCATAGGTAGGCAAAACAAGCAAAACTTCAAGAGTTTCAACACATGGAGAGGAAACTTGATATTATTGCAATTCGTACAAGCATAAGTTCCTCCCCCATAATAATTTTCAGTAGCATCATGAAGAAATTCAAAAATATAAATATCACATAAAGCATTCTTTTCATGATACATAAGCATATAAATTTCGTTACTCTCCACATAAGCAAATTTATTCTCATCGATAGTAGTGGGAGCAAACTCAACAAAATAACTATCATGAGAGTGAAAATAAAAATCATCATGACAAGTTTCATCGTTATCATTATTCTTTATAACATACATGTCATCACCATAATAATCATAGATAGCAACTTTGTTATCATAGTCAATTGAACCCTCATCCAAAATGGTGTATTCATCACTAAATAAGGTCATGACCTCTCCGAATCCACTTTCATCATTATAATCATCATAAATAGGAGGCATGCAATTATTATAACAAATTTGCACATCAAATCTTGGGGTACTAAAGATATCATCTTCATCAAACATAGCACCCCAAGCTTATGGCTTTGCATATCACTAGCATCATGGATATGCAAAGAATTCATACTAACAACACTGCAATGATGCTCATCATTTATACCAAACATTCTGTTGAATTCTTCTTCTATCCATTGAGCACAATTTTACTTTCCATCATTTTCATGAAATACATTGTAAAGATGAATAATACGATGCAACCTCAATTCCATTATTTGTATTTTTATTTTATAAACCAAACAAGTGATAAACAAAAAACTAAAAGATTCAATTGCAAGATCTAAAGATATACCTTCAAGCACTCACCTGCCCAGCAACGGCGCCCGAAATGAGCTACGTTCACGGGATGTGAGTGTCGCTTACCTAACCTCCTCGGAAACACCTCCAGAAAAGAGATTGATGTCTAATACACAACTTTATTCTTGTAAAAAAGTGTTGGGCCTCAAAGCGCAGATTTTTGTAGGACAGTAGCAATTTTCCCTCAAGTGGATGACCTAAGGTTTATCAATCGGTGGGAGGCGTAGGATGAAGATGGTCTCTCTCAAACAAGCCTGCAATCAAATACAAGAAAATATCTTATGTCCCCAACACACCCAATACAATGGCAAATTGTATAGGTGCACTAGTTCGGCGAAGAGGTGGTGATAAAAGTGTAATATGGATGGTAGAAATATGTTTTTATAATCTGAATAAATAAAAACAGCAAGGTCGCAAATAGTAAACGGGCACAAAAACGGTATTGCACTGCTTGAAAACGGTATTGCACTGCTTGAAAGATGCAAAACATTATTCTAAATAACATCAAGCAAATCCTAACAAAAGAAAATGACGGTTCAAGCAAAACACATATCATGTGACGAATGAAAACATAGCTCCAAGTGAGGTTACCGATAATGTTGGAGACGGAAGAGGGGATGCCTTCCGGGGCATCCCCAAGCTTAGTTGCCTGGATATTCCTTGAATATTACCTTGGGGTGCCTTGGGCATACCCAAGCTTAGGGTCTTGTCACTCCTTGTTCTCCTCATATCGACATCTCACCCAAAACTTGAAAACTTTAATCACACGGAACTTAACGGAACTTTGTGAGATAGGTTAGTATGATTAAGAGCAAACCATTTCACTTTGGTAATGTCAAATACAAGTTTCATAATTGTTTCCACACAATGCCTACTGTAGCATATCATTTCCACAATTTATATGCAATATAAGCCATAGAAACTAGAAAACAAGCAAAGTATGCATTCAAAACAGAATTTGTCAAAAACAGAACAGTTTGTGGTAATCTGTACTCCAACCATATTTCTGCTACTCCAAAAATTCTTAAAAAATAGGAAAACCTGGGTAATTTTTCTATTAATCTTCTGCAAAAAGAATCGGAATTTTATCATGCTTCTGTTAAAAATGAGAATTGTTTTCCTGAGCGCAGAAGTTTCTGTTTTTCAGCAAGATCAAATCAACTATCACCGTAAGCCATCCAACGGTCTTACTTGGCACTTTATTGAAACCAAAGCAATAAAACATGATTACTATACTAGCCTAATCATGTGAACACACAAAAACAGTAAGTAAAAGTGTTGGGTTGACTCCCAACAAGCGCTTTTCTTTAATGTCTTTTTAGCTAGGCATGATGATTTCAACGATGCTCGCATAAAAGATAAGAATTGAAACATAACAAGAGCATCATGAAACACATGGCAAGCACATTTAAGCCTAACCCACTTCCTATGCATAGGGATTTTGTGAGCAAACAACTTATGGGAAAAAGAATCAACTAGCATAGGAAGGCAAAACAAGCAAAACTTCAAGAATTTCAACACATGGAGAGGAAACTTGATATTATTGCAATTCGTACAAGCATAAGTTCCTCCCCCATAATAATTTTCAGTAGCATCATGAAGAAATGCAACAACATAACTATCACATAAAGCATTCTTTTCATGATACATAAGCATATAAATTTTGTTACTCTCCACATAAGCAAATTTATTCTCATCGATAGTAGTTGGAGCAAACTCAACAAAATAACTATCATGAGAGTGAAAATAAAAATCATCATGACAAGTTTCATGGTTATCATTATTCTTTATAACATACATGTCCTCTCCATAATCATCATAGATAGCAACTTTGTTATCATAGTCAATTGAACCCTCATCTAAAATGGTGTATTCATCACTAAATAAGGTCATGACCTCTCCGAATCCACTTTCATCATTATAATCATCATAAATAGGAGGCATGCAATTATTATAACAAATTTGCACATCAAATCTTGGGGTACTAAAAATATTGTCTTCATCAAACATAGCATCCCCAGGCTTATGGCTTTGCATATCACTAGCATCATGGATATGCAAAGAATTCATACTAACAACACTGCAATGATGCTCATCATTTATACCAAACATTCTGTTGAATTCTTCTTCTATCCATTGAGCAGAATTTTCCTTTCCATCATTTTCACGAAATACATTGTAAAGATGAATAATATGATGCAACCTCAATTCCATTTTTTGTATTTTTCTTTTATAAACCAAACAAGTGATAAACAAAAAACTAAAAGATTCAATTGCAAGATCTAAAGATATACCTTCAAGCACTCACCTCCGCGGCAACGGCGCCCGAAAAGAGCTTCATTCACGGGATGTGAGTGTCGCTTACCTAACCTCCCCGGAAACACCGCCAGAAAAGAGATTGATGTCTACTACACAACTTTATTCTTGTAAACACGTGTTGGGCCTCCAAGCGCAGATTTTTGTAGGACAATAGCAATTTTCCCTCAAGTGGTTGACCTAAGGTTTATCAATCCGTGGGAGGTGTAGGATGAAGATGGTCTCTCTCAAACAAGCCTGCAATAAAATACAAGAAATATCTTATGTCCCCAACACACCCAATACAATGGCAAATTGTATAGGTGCACTAGTTCGGCGAAGAGGTGGTGATAAAAGTGTAATATGGATGGTAGAAATATGTTTTTATAATCTGAATAAATAAAAACAGCAAGGTCGCAAATAGTAAACGGGCACAAAAACGGTATTGCACTGCTTGAAAACGGTATTGCACTGCTTGAAAGATGCAAAACATTATTCTAAATAACATCAAGCAAATCCTAACAAAAGAAAATGACGGTTCAAGCAAAACACATATCATGTGACGAATGAAAACATAGCTCCAAGTGAGGTTACCGATAATGTTGGAGACGAAAGAGGGGATGCCTTCCGGGGCATCCCCAAGCTTAGTTGCTTGGATATTCCTTTAATATTACCTTGGGGTGCCTTGGGCATACCCAAGCTTAGGGTCTTGTCACTCCTTGTTCTCCTCATATCGACATCTCACCCAAAACTTGAAAACTTTAATCACACGGAACTTAACGGAACTTTGTGAGATAGGTTAGTATGATTAAGAGCAAACCATTTCACTTTGGTAATGTCAAATACAAGTTTCATAATTGTTTCCACACAATGCCTACTGTAGCATATCATTTCCACAATTTATATGCAATATAAGCCATAGAAACTAGAAAACAAGCAAAGTATGCATTCAAAACAGAATTTGTCAAAAACAGAACAGTTTGTGGTAATCTGTACTCCAACCATATTTCTGCTACTCCAAAAATTCTTAAAAAATAGGAAAACCTGGGTAATTTTTCTATTAATCTTCTGCAAAAAGAATCGGAATTTTATCTTGCTTCTGTTAAAAATGAGAATTGTTTTCCTGAGCGCAGAAGTTTCTGTTTTTCAGCAAGATCAAATCAACTATCACCGTAAGCCATCCAACGGTCTTACTTGGCACTTTATTGAAACCAAAGCAATAAAACATGATTACTATACTAGCCTAATCATGTGAACACACAAAAACAGTAGGTAAAAGTGTTGGGTTGACTCCCAACAAGCGCTTTTCTTTAATGTCTTTTTAGCTAGGCATGATGATTTCAACGATGCTCGCATAAAAGATAAGAATTGAAACATAACAAGAGCATCATGAAACACATGGCAAGCACATTTAAGCCTAACCCACTTCCTATGCATAGGGATTTTGTGAGCAAACAACTTATGGGAACAAGAATCAACTAGCATAGGAAGGCAAAACAAGCAAAACTTCAAGAATTTCAACACATGGAGAGGAAACTTGATATTATTGCAATTCGTACAAGCATAAGTTCCTCCCCCATAATAATTTTCAGTAGCATCATGAAGAAATGCAACAACATAACTATCACATAAAGCATTCTTTTCATGATACATAAGCATATAAATTTTGTTACTCTCCACATAAGCAAATTTATTCTCATCGATAGTAGTTGGAGCAAACTCAACAAAATAACTATCATGAGAGTGAAAATAAAAATCATCATGACAAGTTTCATGGTTATCATTATTCTTTATAACATACATGTCCTCTCCATAATCATCATAGATAGCAACTTTGTTATCATAGTCAATTGAACCCTCATCTAAAATGGTGTATTCATCACTAAATAAGGTCATGACCTCTCCGAATCCACTTTCATCATTATAATCATCATAAATAGGAGGCATGCAATTATTATAACAAATTTGCACATCAAATCTTGGGGTACTAAAAATATTGTCTTCATCAAACATAGCATCCCCAGGCTTATGGCTTTGCATATCACTAGCATCATGGATATGCAAAGAATTCATACTAACAACACTGCAATGATGCTCATCATTTATACCAAACATTCTGTTGAATTCTTCTTCTATCCATTGAGCAGAATTTTCCTTTCCATCATTTTCACCAAATACATTGTAAAGATGAATAATATGATGCAACCTCAATTCCATTTTTTGTATTTTTCTTTTATAAACCAAACAAGTGATAAACAAAAAACTAAAAGATTCAATTGCAAGATCTAAAGATATACCTTCAAGCACTCACCTCCGCGGCAACGGCGCCCGAAAAGAGCTTCATTCACGGGATGTGAGTGTCGCTTACCTAACCTCCCCGGAAACACCGCCAGAAAAGAGATTGATGTCTACTACACAACTTTATTCTTGTAAACACGTGTTGGGCCTCCAAGCGCAGATTTTTGTAGGACAATAGCAATTTTCCCTCAAGTGGTTGACCTAAGGTTTATCAATCCGTGGGAGGTGTAGGATGAAGATGGTCTCTCTCAAACAAGCCTGCAATAAAATACAAGAAATATCTTATGTCCCCAACACACCCAATACAATGGCAAATTGTATAGGTGCACTAGTTCGGCGAAGAGGTGGTGATAAAAGTGTAATATGGATGGTAGAAATATGTTTTTATAATCTGAATAAATAAAAACAGCAAGGTCGCAAATAGTAAACGGGCACAGAAACGGTATTGCACTGCTTGAAAACGGTATTGCACTGCTTGAAAGATGCAAAACATTATTCTAAATAACATCAAGCAAATCCTAACAAAAGAAAATGACGCTTCAAGTAAAACACATATCATGTGACGAATGAAAACATAGCTCCAAGTGATGTTACCGATAATGTTGGAGACGAAAGAGGGGATGCCTTCCGGGGCATCCCCAAGCTTAGTTGCTTGGATATTCCTTGAATATTACCTTGGGGTGCCTTGGGCATACCCAAGCTTAGGGTCTTGTCACTCCTTGTTCTCCTCATACCGACATCTCACCCAAAACTTGAAAACTTTAATCACACAGAACTTAACGGAACTTTGTGAGATAGGTTAGTATGATTAAGAGCAAACCATTTCACTTTGGTAATGTCAAATACAAGTTTCATAATTGTTTCCACACAATGCCTACTGTAGCATATCATTTCCACAATTTATATGCAATATAAGCCATAGAAACTAGAAAACAAGCAAACTATGCATTCAAAACAGAATTTGTAAAAAACAGAACAGTTTGTGGTAATGTGTACTCCAACCATATTTCTGCTACTCCAAAAATTCTTAAAAATTAGCAAAACCTGGGTAATTTGTCTATTAATCTTCTGCAAAATGAATCGGAATTTTATCACGCTTCTGTTAAAAATGAGAATTGTTTTCCTGAGCGCAGAAGTTTCTATTTTTCAGCAAGATCAAATCAACTATCACCGTAAGCCATCCCAACGGTCTTACATGGCACTTTATTGAAACCAAAGCAATAAAACATGATTACTATACTAGCTTAATCATGTGAACACAAAAAAACAGTAGGTAAAAGTGTTGGGTTGTCTCCCAACAAGCGCTTTTCTTTAATGTCTTTTTAGCTAGGCATGATGATTTCAACGATGCTCGCATAAAAGATAAGAATTGAAACATAACAAGAGCATCATGAAACACATGGCAAGCATATTTAAGCCTAACCCACTTCCTATGCATAGGGATTTTGTGAGCAAACAACTTATGGGAACAAGAATCAACTAGCATAGGAAGGCAAAAAGGGCAAAACTTCAAGAATTTCAACACATGGAGAGGAAACTTGATATTATTGCAATTCGTACAAGCATAAGTTCCTCCCCCATAATAATTTTCAGTAGCATCATGAAGAAATTCAACAACATAACTATCACATAAAGCATTCTTTTCATGATACATAAGCATATAAATTTTGTTACTCTACACATAAGCAAATTTATTCTCATCGATAGTAGTTGGAGCAAACTCAACAAAATAACTATCATGAGAGTGAAAATAAAAATCATTATGACAAGTTTCATGGTTATCATTATTCTTTATAACATACATGGCCTCACCATAATCATCATAGATAGCAACTTTGTTATCATAGTCAATTGAACCCTCATCTAAAATGGTGTATTCATCACTAAATAAGGTCATGACCTCTCCGAATCCACTTTCATCATTATAATCATCATAAATAGGAGGCATGCAATTATTATAACAAATTTGCACATCAAATCTTGGGGTACTAAAAATATCATCTTCATCAAACATAGCATCCCCAAGCTTATGGCTTTGCATATCACTAGCATCATGGATATGCAAAGAATTCAGACTAACAACACTGTAATGATGCTCATCATTTATACCAAATATTCTGTTGAATTCTTCTTCTATCAATTGAGCACAATTTTCCTTTCCATCATTTTCACGAAATACATTGTAAAGTTGAATAATATGATGCAATCTCAATTCCATTTTTTGTATTTTTCTTTTATAAACCAAACAAGTGATAAACAAAAAACTAAAAGGTTCAATTGCAAGATCTAAATATATACCTTCAAGCACTCACCTCCCCGGCAACGGCGCCTGAAAAGAGCTTCGTTCATGGGATGTGAGTGCCGCTTACCTAACCTCCCCGGAAACGCCGCCAGAAAAGAGATTGATGTCTACTACACAACTTTATTCTTGTAAACACGTGTTGGGCCTCCAAGCGCAGATTTTTGTAGGACGGTAGCAATTTTCCCTCAAGTGGATGACCTAACGTTTATCAATCCGTGGGAGGCGTAGGATGAAGATGATCTCTCTCAAACAAGCCTGCAATCAAATACAAGAAATCTCTTGTGTCCCAAACACACCCAATACAATGGCAAATTGTATAGGTGCACTAGTTCGGCGAAGAGGTGGTGATAAAAGTGTAATATGGATGGTAGAAATATGTTTTTATAATCTGAATAAATAAAAACAGCAAGGTTGCAAATAGTAAACGGGCACAAAAACGGTATTGCACTGCTTGAAAACGGTATTGCACTGCTTGAAAGATGCAAAACATTATTCTAAATAACATCAAGTAAATCCTAACAAAAGAAAATGACGCTTCAAGCAAAACACATATCATGTGACGAATGAAAACATAGCTCCAAATGAGGTTACCGATAATGTTGGAGACAAAAGAGGGGATGCCTTCCAGGGTATCCCCAAGCTTAGTTGCTTGGATATTCCTTGAATATTGCATTGGGGTGCCTTGGGCATACCCAAGCTTAGGGTCTTGTCACTCCTTGTTCTCCTCATATCGACATCTCACCCAAAACTTGAAAACTTTAATCACACAAAACTTAACGGAACTTTATGAGATAGGTTAGTATGATTAAGAGCAAACCATTTCACTTTGGTACTGTTAAATACAAGTTTCATAATTGTTTCCACACAATTCCTACTGTAGCATATCATTTCCACAATTTATATGCAATATAAGCCATAGAAACTAGAAAACAAGCAAACTATGCATTGAAAACAGAATCTGTCAAAAACAGAACAGTTTGTGGTAATCTGTACTCCAACCATATTTTTGCTACTCCAAAAATTCTTAAAAATTAGGAAAATCTGGGTAATGTTTTCTATTAATCTTCTACAAAAAGAATCTGAATTTTATCACGCTTCTGTTAAAAATGAGAATTGTTTTCCTGAGCGCAGAAGTTTCTGTTTTTCAGCAAGATCAAATCAACTATCACCGTAAGCCATCCCAACGGTCTTACTTGGCACTTTATTGAAACGAAAGCAATAACATGATTACTATAGTAGCCTAATCATGTGAACACACAAAAACAGTAGGTAAAAGTGTTGGGTTGTCTCCCAACAAGCGCTTTTCTTTAATGTCTTTTTAGCTAGGCATGATGATTTCAACGATGCTCGCATAAAAGATAAGAATTGAAACATAACAAGAGCATCATGAAACACATGTCAAGCACATTTAAGCCTGACGCACTTCCTATGCATAGGGATTTTGTGAGAAAACAACTTATGGGAACAAGAATCAACTAGCATAGGAAGGCAAAATAAGCAAAACTTCAAGAGTTTCAACACATGGAGAGGAAACTTGATATTATTGCAATTCGTACAAGCATAAGTTCCTCCCCCATAATAATTTTCAGTAGCATCATGAAGAAATTCAACAACATAACTATCACATAAAGCATTCTTTTCATGATACATAAGCATATAAATTTTGTTATTCTACACATAAGCAAATTTATTCTCATCGATAGTAGTTGGAGCAAACTCAACAAAATAACTATCATGAGAGTGAAAATAAAAATCATCATGACAAGTTTCATGGTTATCATTATTCTTTATAACATACATGTCCTCACCATAATCATCATAGATAACAACTTTGTTATCATACTCAATTGAACCCTCATCTAAAATGGTGTATTCATCAGTAAATAAGGTCATGACCTCTCCGAATCCACTTTCATCATTATAATCATCATAAATAGGAGGCATGCAATTATTATAACAAATTTGCACATCAAATCTTGGGGTACTTAAAATATCATCTTCATCAAACATAGCATCCCCAATCTTAGGGCTTTGCATATCACTAGCATCATGGATATGCAAAGAATTCATACTAACAACACTGTAATGATGCTCATCATTTATACCAAACATTCTGTTGAATTCTTCTTCTATCAATTGAGCACAATTTTCCTTTCCATCATTTTCACGAAATACATTGTGAAGATGAATAATATGATGCAATCTCAATTCCATTTTTTGTATTTTTCTTTTATAAACCAAACAAGTGATAAACAAAAAACTAAAAGGTTCAATTGCAAGATCTAAATATATACCTTTAAGCACTAACCTCCCCGGCAACGGCGCCTGAAAAGAGCTTCATTCATGGGATGTGAGTGCCGCTTACCTAACCTCCCCGGAAACGCCGCCAGAAAAGAGATTGATGTCTACCACACAACTTTATTCTTGTAAACACGTGTTGGGCCTCCAAGCGCAGATTTTTGTAGGACAGTAGCAATTTCCCCTCAAGTGGATGATCTAAGGTTTATCAATCCATGGGAGGCGTAGGATGAAGATGATCTCTTTGAAACAAGCCTGCAATCAAATACAAGAAATCTCTTGTGTCCCAAACACACCCAATACAATGGCAAATTGAATAGGTGCACTAGTTCGGCGAAGAGGTGGTGATAAAAGTGTAATATGGATGGTAGAAATATGTTTTTATAATCTGAATAAATAAAAATAGCAAGATCGCAAATAGTAAACGGGCACAAAAACAGTATTGCACTGCTTGAAAACGGTATTGCACTGCTTGAAAGATCCAAAACAATATTCTAAATAACATCAAGGAAATCCTAACAAAAGAAAATGACGCTTCAAGCAAAACACGTATCATGTGACGAATGAAAACATAGCTCCAAATGAGGTTACCGATAATGTTGGAGACAAAAGAGGGGATGCCTTCCGGGGTATCCCCAAGCTTAGTTGCTTGGATATTCCTTGAATATTGCCTTTGGGTGCCTTGGTCATACCCAAGCTTAGGGTCTTGTCACTCCTTGTTCTCCTCATATCGACATCTCACCCAAAACTTGAAAACTTTAATCACACGGAACTTAACGGAACTTTGTGAGATAGGTTAGTATGATAAAGAGCAAACCATTTCACTTTGGTACTGTCAAATACAAGTTTCATAATTGTTTCGACACAATGCCTACTGTAGCACACCATTTCCACAATTCATATGCAATATAAGCCATAGAAACTAGAAAACAAGCAAACTATGCATTGAAAACAGAATCTGTCGAAAACAGAACAGTTTGTGGTAATCTGTACTCCAACCATATTTCTGCTACTCCAAAAATTCTTAAAAATTACGAAAACCTGGGAATTTTTTCTATTAATCTTCTGCAAAAAGAATCGGAATTTTATCACACTTCTGTTAAAAATGAGAATTGTTTTCCTGAGCGTAGAAGTTTCTGTTTTTCAGAAAGATCAAATCAACTATGACTGTAAGCCATCCCAACGGTCTTACTTGGCACTTTATTGAAATGAAAGCAATAAAACATGATTACTATACTATCTTAATCATGTGAACACACAAAAACAGTAGGTAAAAGTGTTGGCTTTTCTCCCAACAAGCGCTTTTCTTTAATGTATTTTTAGCTAGGCATGATGATTTCAACGATGCTCGCATAAAAGATAAGAATTGAAACATAACAAGAGCATCATGAAACACATGGCAAGCACATTTAAGCCTGACGCAATTCCTATGCATAGGGATTTTGTGAGCAAACAACTTATGGGAACAAGAATCAACTAGCATAGGAAGGCAAAACAAGCAAAACTTCAAGAGTTTCGACACATGGAGAGGAAACCTGATAGTATTGCAATTCGTACAAGCATAAGTTCCTCCCCCATAATAATTTTCAGTAGCATCATGAAGAAATTCAACAATATAACTATCACATAAAGCATTCTTTTCATGATACATAAGCATATAAATTTTGTTAATCTCCACATAAGCAAATTTATTCTCATCGATAGTAGTGGGAGCAAACTCAACAAAATAACTATCATGAGAGTGAAAATAAAAATCATCATGACAAGTTTCATTGTTATCATTATTCTTTATAACATACATGTCCTCACCATAATCATCGTAGATAGCAACTTTGTTATCATAGTCAATTGAACCCTCATCCAAAATGGTGTATTCATCACTAAATAAGGTCATGACCTCTCCGAATCCACTTTCATCATTATAATCATAATAAATAGGAGGCATGAAATTATTATAACAAATTTGCACATCAAATCTTGGGGTACTAAAAATATCATCTTCATCAAACATAGCATCCCCAAGCTTATGGCTTTGCATATCACTAGCATCATGGATATGCAAAGAATTCATACTAACAACACTGCAATGATGCTCATCATTTATACCAAACATTCTGTTGAATTGTTCTTCTATCAATTGAGCACAATTTTCCTTTCCATAATTTTCATGAAATACATTGTAAAGATGAATAGTATGATGCAACCTCAATTCCATTTTTGTATTTTTCTTTTATAAACCAAACAAGTAATAAACAAAAAACTAAAAGATTCAATTGCAAGATCTAAAGATATACCTTCAAGCACTCACCTCCCCGGCAACAGCACCCGAAAAGAGATTCGTTCACGGGATCTGAGTGCCGCTACCTAACCTCCCCGGAAACGCCGCCAGAAAAGAGATTGATGTCTACTACACAACTTTATTCTTGTAAACACGTGTTGGGCCTCCAAGCGCAGATTTTTGTAGGACAGTAGCAATTTTCCCTCAAGTGGATGACCTAAGGTTTATCAATCCGTGGGAGGCGTAGGATGAAGATGGTCTCTCTCAAACAAGCCTGCAATAAAATACAAGAAATCTCTTGTGTCCCCAACACACCTAATACAATGGGAAATTGTATAGGTGCACTAGTTCGGCGAAGAGGTGGTGATAAAAGTGTAATATGGATGGTAGAAATATGTATTCATAATCTGAATAAATAAAAACAGCAAGGTCGCAAATAGTAAACTGGCACGAAAACGGTATTGCAATGCTTGAAAATGAGGCCTAGGGTCCGTACTTTCGCTAGTGCAATCTCTCAACAGTGCTAATATAATTGGATCATATAACCAACCCTCAAAGTGCGATGAAGAATCACTCCAAAGTTCGTATCTAGCGGAGAACATAAGAAGAAATCATTTGTAGGGTATGAAAACACCTCGAAGCTATTCTTTTCGATCAATCTATCCTAGAGTTCGTACTAAAATAACACCAAATAATTTCAGATTCATAATACTCAATCCAACACAAAGAACTTCAAAGAGTGCCCCAAGAATTCTACTGGAGAAACAAAAGGCGAGAACGTGCATCAACCCCTATGCATATATTACCCCAATGTCACCTTGTGAATCCACGAGTTGAGTGCCAAAACACATATCAAGTGAATCAATATGATTCCCCATTGTCACCACAAGTATCCATATGCAAGACATATATCAAGTGCTCTCAAATCCATAAAAGTATTCAATCTGATAACAATGAAATCTCAAAAGGAAAAACTCAATTCATCACAACAAAATAGAGAGGGGAAAACTCCATATGATCTGACTATATTAACAAAGCTCGCGATACATCAAGATCATGACATCTCAAGAACACGAGAGAGAGAGAGAGAGAGATTAAACACATAGCTACTGGTACAAACCCTCAGCCCCGAGGGTGGACTACTCCCTCATCATTGTGGCGGCCGCCAGGATGATGAAGAAGGCCACCGAAGATGATTCCCCCCTCCGGCAGGGTGCTGGAAAGGGGTCTAGATTCGTTTTCGGTGGCTACAGAGGCCTGCGGTGGCGGAACTTCTGATCTAGGTTAACCCCGAGGGATTTTGGAACATTTGGGAATTTATAGGGTAAAGAGGGGGTGTGGGAGGCCACCGAGGTGGGCACAACCCACCTGGGCGCGCCTGGGCCCTAGGCGCGTGCTTGTGGGTTGTGCCCCCCTCAAGGCTCCCCCAGGTGATGCTCTGGCTCATTGGTGGTCTTCTGGTCCATAAATATCCACAAACATTTTCGTGGTGTTTGGACTCCGTTTGATATTGATTTCTTGCGATGTAAAAAACATGCAAAAAAACAACAACTGACACTTGGCACTATGTCAATAGGTTAGTACCAAAAATGATATAAAATGACTATAAATGATTATAAAACATCCAAGAATGATAATATAACAACATGGAACAATAAAAAATTATAGATACATTGGAGACTTACCAGTCACTTGTGTAATTGTATGCTTAATTTGGTTTTGCAATGTTTTCTTTTTAAGTATATATGTTGATGCTCTGTAGATAGAGAAAATCACATCGCACATAGACTAAACAATGGAACCCGTCGGTGATGATTTCATTAACCGCTGACAATTGTATACCAGCAAATGTTTGCTCACAACACACACAACTTGTTAACAGGAATCGTCTGTGTTGTTATCGGTCTTCCCACACGTTTCTGATTACAAACATGTTTGTCGCGTATCACACACATCTTGTTAAGTTGAACCATTTCTGTTCTCTTGGCTCAACACAAATAGTTCATCCGATTGAACTGTATGCAGTATATCGCACACACCGTGATCTGGCTGACAGTTTCTTTTGTGTTGCCTAATCACAAATAGTTCATCCGAGTGAATCGTATGTTGTATATCGCACACACCTTCATCTGGCTGCCCATTTCTTTTGTTCCTCCTCATCGCAAACAATTAATTGAACTGAACCGTATGCCTGATGTTGCTTCAAGCTACGTCGGTATTTCCCCAAAGATGAAGGGATGATGCAGCACAACGGCGGTAGGTATTTCCCTCAGATATGAAACCAAGGTTATCGAACCAGTAGGAGAACTAAGCAACACAACGTAAACAGGCCCTGCACACAGATAACAAATCCGCGCAACCCGACGTGTTAAAGGGGTAGTCAATCCCTTTCGGGTAACGGTGCCAGAAATTAGTGCGTGACGGGAAAAAGGTTATAATGGATTGGATAAATAGATCGCCAATAAAATAAAGTGTAGCAAGATATTTTTGGGGTTTTGGATTAATAGATTTGAAAATAAAAGCAAATAAAAATAGATCGCAAAGGAAAATAATACGAGAAAGAAGACCTGGGGGTCGTAGGTTTCACTAGTGGCTTCTCTCGAGAAAAATAGCAAAGCGGTGGGTGAACAAATTACTTTTGGGCAATTGATAGAACTTCAAATAATTATGGTGATATCCAGGCAATGATCATTATATAGGCATTACATCCAAGATTAGTAGACCGACTCCTGCATGCATCTACTACTATTACTCCACACATCGACTACTATCCTGCATGCATCTAGTGTATTAAGTTCATGGAGAAACAGAGTAATGCAATAAGAACAATCACATGATGTAGACAAGATCTATCTATGTAGAGATAGACCCCATCGTTTTATCCTTAGTAGAAACGATACATATGTGTTGTTTCCCTTTCAATCACTGGGATGAAGCACTGTAAGATCGAACCCACTACAAAGCACCTCTTCCCATTGCAAGATAAATAGATCAAGTTGGCCAAACAAAACCCAAATATCGGAGAAGAAATATGAGGCTATAAGCAATCATGCATAAAAGAGATCAAAGAAACTCAAATACTTTCATGGATATAAAAAGATAGATCTGATCATAAACTCAAAGTTCATCGGATCCCAACAAACACACCACAAAAGAGTTACATCATATGGATCTCCAAGAGACCATTGCATTGAGAATCAAGAGAGAGAGAGAGATGAAGCCATCTAGCTACTAACTACGGACCTGAAGGTCTACAAAGAACTAATCACGCATCATCGGAGAGGCACCAGTGGAGGTGGTGAACCCCATCCGAGATGGTGTCTAGATTGGATCTGGTGGTTCTAGACTCTGCGGCGGCTGGATGAATATTTCGTCGACTCCCCTAGGGTTCTGTAAATATTGGGGTATTAATAGAGCAAAGAGGTGGTCCGAGGGGCACCCGAGGTGGGCACAACCCTCCAGGGCGCGCCTGGGCCTCCTGGCACGCCCTAGTGGGTTGTCCCCTCCTTGGGACTCCCATAGGTGCAACCAGGGCACAACATGTTCCTTCTAGTCCATAAAAATCTCCGTAAAGTTTTATGGCATTTGGACTCCGTCTGATATTGATTTTCTGCGATGTAAAAAACACGAAAAAACAGGAACTGGCACATGGCACTATGTCAATAGGTTAGTACCCAAAAATGATATAAATTGACTATAAAACATCCAATATTGATAATATAATAGCATGGAACAATAAAAAATTATAGATACGTTGGAGACCTATCAATGCCCTACATCGCACACGCAACTAAAATCTGAACCGTGTTTGATGCATCCGTCATCGCAAATGTTTTGCACCTTTTTATGGGTTTTTTACACCACCGTTTGCGATTATTGGATCACACAAAGTTTCGTCAAAGGGTCTCTAATCATAGTGTCGCGTTAGCAGCATCCTGCAGTAGTGATAGTAATGAATCTAGAAGCTGACAAAGATAAAATTGTTTTATAACGCTTGACTTGTTACAAAAATGTTTTATGATCAAATTATCTATGAATATAGTTTGAGTCTTTTCTAAACTCTTTTATGCATGATTAAGATATCTTTGTATTTCTCTTCAAACTATCGGTTTGGTTTGGCCAACTAGATTGGTTTTTCTTGCAATGGGAGAGGTGCTTAGTTTTGGGTTCAATCTTGCGGTGTCCTCTCCCAGTGACAAAAGGAGCAGTGAGGCACGTATTTTATTTGAAAGTGTGTTATATCGACTAGAGGGGGTGAATAGGCGATTTTTACAAATTCGTCACAGAAGAATTTCTACTTGAGGAATTTGCTAAGTGACGAACTTGTAACGCCCACGATGCGGCTATAACTCCCACGTGTCGAAGCACGACTTAGAGGCATAACCACATTGTAAGCAATGTCGCAAGTGGGGTAATCTTCACACAATCCATGTAATGAATAAGGGAAAAAGATACATAGTTGGCTTACACTCGCCATGTCACACAATAGCATAAATATCATTACATTCATCCAGATACAATCAAGGTCCGACTACGGAACCAAAATAAAGAACAACCCCAAATGCGACCAAGTCCCCAATCACCCCAACTAGGCACCACTACTGATCGTCTGGAAAAGAAACATAGTATCATCCCGAGTCCTCATCGAACTCCCACTTGAGCTCAGTCAAATCTCCTGGAGCGGTATCATCGGTCCCTGCATCTGGTTTTGGCAGTAATCTGTGAGTCACGGGGACTCAGCAATCTCACACCCTCGTGATCAAGACTATTTAAGCTTATAGGTAGGGA
Source organism: Triticum dicoccoides (assembly GCF_002162155.2). Lineage (NCBI taxonomy): Eukaryota > Viridiplantae > Streptophyta > Magnoliopsida > Poales > Poaceae > Triticum > Triticum dicoccoides. The sequence goes on along the minus strand of NC_041386.1, from coordinate 354,728,980 downwards.
AAAAGGTATGAGGTGGAGCTGCAGCAAGCACTAGCATATATGGTGGCTAACATATGCAAATGAGAGCGAGAAGAGAAGGCAAAGGCACGATCGATGAACTATGATCAAAAAGTGATCCTAGAACAACCTACGTTCAAGCATAACACGAGACCGTGTTCTCTTCCCGGACTCCGCCGAAAAGAGACCATCACGGCCACACACTAAGTTGATTCATTTTCATTAAGTTAAGGTTAAGGTTATCTACAACCAGACATTAACAAATTCCCATCTGCCTATAATCGCGGGCACGGCTTTCGAAAGTTCAAATCCCTGCAGGGGTGTCCCAACTTAGCCCATCACAAGCTCTCACGGTCAATGAAGGATATTCCTTCTCCCAAGACGATCCGATCAGACTCGGAATCCCGGTTACAAGACATCTCGACAATGGTAAAACTAAACCAGCAAAGCCACCCGAATGTGCCGACAAATCCCGATAGGATCTGCACATATCTCGTTCTCAGGGCACACCGGATTGTCCAAGGTTCTGGTAGGCCAGCCCAGAGTTGCCCCTGGTGGCCACCGGCAACTGCCAGGTTGGACCAACACTCAGAGGAGCACCGGCCCGGGGGTTTAAAATAAAGATGACCCTTGAGTCCGCGGAACCGGAGGGAAAAAGAGGCTAGGTGGCGAATGGTAAAACCAATGTTGGGCATTGCTGGAAGAGTTTTATTCAAGGCAAACTATCAAGGGGTTCCCATTATAACCCAACCGTGTAAGGAACGCAAAATCAAGGAACATAACACCGGTATGACGGAAACTAGGGCGGCAAGAGTGGAACAAAACACCAGGCATAAGGCCGAGTCTTCCACCCTTTACCAAGTATATAGATGCATTAAAGTAGATCAAGATATAATGATGATATCCCAACAATAAACATGTTCCAATAAGGAACAAACTCCAATCTTCACCTGCAACTAGCAACGCTATAAGAGGGGCTGAGCAAAGCGCTAACATAGCCAAACAATGGTTTGCTAGGACAAGGTGGGTTAGAGGTTTGACATGGTAATTGGGAGGCATTATAAGCAAGTGGTAGGTATCATAGCATAGGCATAGCAATAGAGAGAGCATCTAGCAAGCAAAGATAGAAGTGATTTCGAGGGTATGGTCATCTTGCCTGCAAAGTTCTCCGAGTTGACGTTAGCTTGATCCTCGTAAGCGTACTCAACGGGCTCCTCAATCACGTACTCGTCTCCTGGCTCTACCCAAAGCAAGAACACAATCAAAGGGAGTCACAATCAACCACGTGCAATGCACAAGCAACATGATGCAAAACATGTCATGATATGCGGGATGTGATATGCGATGCATATGCATGTTTCGGAAAGGAATGATTGAACCTGGTCTCAACTTGGAAAACCAAGAGTGCCACTAGAAAGATGAGTTAATTTCGGTCGAAATCGATATAAAGATCACCGGAATCGGATGCACGGTTTGCAAATGGCAAGCAAAACAAACATGGCACCGATCTGCGATTAACATCACGAGGCCATCTAATTGCATCAAGAACAACATGCTACAACACTCTAACATAGAAACAAAATACATGGCAGGGATCCACTCAAGATGCTTGACAAAAGACGAACACTGAGCTACGGCTAATTCACTCAATGGCAGGTTCAAACAAGCATGGCAAAAGTGCAAAAGATATCATGTTACAGACTTAGTGAAAATAACATATCAGGAATTTAACATCAGGAAGCAATGTTTAGAGCAAGATAACAACATGCTACAGGTACATATCATGGAAAAGCAAAGCATGGCATGAAGCTACTCAAAGCATACAACAAAAGTCTCTTACTGACCATAAGCCAAAAGGGATCAGAAAATACAATGGCAACCATGTGAACAAAGCAATTATCGTTAATAGATTCAGTCTTAGAAGAAAACTGGAACATGGCAAAACAGATATCAAGTAGGCATGTTTACGAGCTCGATGCACTCACCATGAGATTGCATCGGATAGATCTCCAAGAACATCGAGGAGAACATGGTATTGAGAATCAAAGAGAGAGAAGAAGCCATCTAGCTAATAGCTATGGGCCCGTAGGTCTGTGGTAAACTACTCATGCTTCATTGTAAGGGCAATAGAGTTGATGTAGATGCCCTCCGTGATTGAGTCCCCCTCCAGCAGGATGCCGAAAAAGGCCCCAAGATGGGATCTTGTAGGAATAGAAGGTTTCGGCAGTGGAAAAGTGTTTTCGTGGATGCCTCTGGTGGTTCTGGAATATATGTGAATATATAGGAGGAAGAGCTAGGTCAGTGGAGTCTCGAGGGGCCCACAAAGTAGCCCTCCCCCCGAGGGCGTGCCCTCCACCCTTGCCTCCGCCTTGTGGCTCTACTGGCTTGGACTCCAAGTCCCCTGGCTGTCTTCTGGTCCAAGAAAAATCATCATGAAGTTTCATTCTATTTGGAATCCGTTTAGTATTCCTTTCCTATGAATCTCAAAAACAAGCAAAAAACAGAAATTGGCACTGGACTCTAGGTTAATAGGTTAGTCCCAAATATAATATAAAATAGTACATTAATGCATATAAAACATCCAAAACAGACAATATAATAGCACGGAACAATCAAAAATTATAGATGCATTGGAGACGTATCAAGCATCCCCAAGCTTAATTCATGCACGTCCTCGAGTAGGTAAATGATAAAAACTGAATTTTTGATGTGGAATGCTACCTAACATATTTATCCATGTAATTTTCTTTATTGTGGCATGAATGTTCAGATCCATAAGATTCAAAACAAAAGTTTAATATTGACATAAAAATGATAATACTTCAAGCATACTAATAAAGCAATCATGTCTCCTCAAAATAACATGGACAAAGAAAGTTATCCCTACAAAATCATATAGTCTGGCTATGCTCCATCTTCATCACACGAAGTATTCAAATCATGCACAACCCCGATGACAAGCCAAGCAATTGTTTCATACTTTTGATGTTCTCAAACCATTTCAACTTTCACGCAATACATGAGCATGAGCCATGGACATAGCACTATAGGTGGAATAGAATATGGTAGTTGTGGAGATGACAAAAAAGGAGATAGTCTCACATCAACTAGGCGTATCAGCAGGCTATGGATATGCCCATCAATAGATATCAATGTGAGTGAGTAGGGATTGCCATGCAACGGATGCACTAGAGCTATAAGTGTATGAAAGCTCAAAAAGAAACTAAGTGGGTGTGCATCCTACTTGCTTGCTCACTAAGACCTAGGGCAATTTTAGGAAGCCCATCATTGGAATATACAAGCCAAGTTCTATAATGAAAAGTTCCCACTGGTCACTACTGCAAGATGCTGCTGACGCGACACTACGATCAGAGACCCTTTGACGAAACTGTGTGCGATGCATTAATCACAAACGGTGATGTAAAAAACCATCAAAAAAGATGCAAAACATTTGCGATGAATGATACATCAAACACGGTTCATATTTTAGTTGTGTGTGTGATGAGGGGCATCCGGTTGATCTGTACGAACTATTTGCGATGAGACGGAACAACATAAACGGGCGGCAAGATCAAGGTGTGTGCGATATACGGCATACAGTTCACTCCGATAAACCATTTGCGATGATTGAGGTGAACACAAACGATTCGGCGTAACAAGATGTGTGTGATACCCGGCAAACAGGTAGGTAATCAGAATTGTGTGTGGTCATTATAGACAGCCCATACGGTCTTTTTTGTGAATTGTGTGCTCATCAGGGCACACCGTTCAATAAACCAACCTGTTGGTGATAATGTAGAAGATCTCTATCGAATACATATTACTAACCGTCTGCGATGAGATTGATAGGATAAACAGAGATATATACAGTCTGCTTAATTTAGTCCTTCTTTGGTTGTTGTTGTTGTTGGATGGCCCCGCGACATCGTCTTGGCGAGGACGCTTCTTGCCACTGACCGTTGGCTTTTCATCGCTGCCACTGTCGTCATCGTCATTGCTGTTGTCGTTGTCCTCCTCCTTGTTCGACCATTCCTCCTCCTCATCATCGTCGTCCTCTTCTTCGTCCTCCGACGGCTCCTTGTCCATCTGGTTGTCCTTTGACGACTCCGGAGGTGGCGTCCCTTCCATGAACCGGAAATAATCAAGGTATGTGCTCGACGCCGGACTCATGGAAGACGAGCAGAGTGATTCCGATGTTGACCTATCATCGGGCGCTAGACTGCTGTCCAAACTGCCGTCTTCCCTGTCCCTCGACATGGCTGCAGAGTGTGTGCTAGTGTGTAGCGTGGCCTGCCAGGGACGATGAAGATGGTGGACACTTAAGCGGGGTATGCAGATGTAACACCCTCGATGCGGCTATAGCTCCCACGTGTCGAGGCACGACTTAGAGGCATAACCGCATTGAAAGCAATGTCGCAAGTCGGGCAATCATTACAACATCCCATGTAATATATAATAAAAGGGGGAGATAACATAGTTGGCTTACACTCGCCACGTCACATCAGAGTACATAAATAACATCCATCATACAAATCACTCATGGCCCGACTACGGCGCCAAAATAGAAAAGACCCCCAACATGCGACAAGGTCCTGAATCGATAACCCCAACTAGGCACCACTACTGATCATCCGGAAAAGACACATAGTAACGCTGAGAGTCCTCGTCGAACTCCCACTTGAGCTCGTAATCGTCAACTGGAGCGGAAACACCTGGACCTGCATCTGGAGTTGTAGTATCTGTGAGCCACAGGGACTCAGCAATCTCACACCCACGCGATCAAAACTATTTAAGCTCATGGGAATGGATAAGGCAAATATATGTGGAGCTGCAGCAAGCGACTAGCATATGTGGTGGCTAACTTATACGCAAAAGAGAGAGAGAAGAGAAGGCGAAGCACGAGCGAGAAGCTAAAGGAACATCCTGCGCAAGCATAACTCCAACACCGTGTCCACTTCCCGGACTCCGCCGAGAAGGGGCCATCACGGTAACACACACGGTTGATTCATTTTAATTAAGTTTAGTTCAAGTCATCTACAACCGGACATTAACAAATTCCCATCCGCCCATAACCGCGGGCACGGCTTTCGAAAGATCAATCCCTGCAGGGGGGTCCCAACTTAGCCCATAACAAGCTCTCACGGTCAACGAATGAATAGACCTCCACCCAAGACACACCGATCAGACTCGGTATCTCGGTACAACAAGATGATTCGACAGGTTAAAACAAGTCCAGCAACACCGCCCGAATGTGCCGACAAATCCCGATAGGAGCTGCACATATCTCTTTCTCAGGGCACGCTCGGATAGGTCAAGCTACGAGTAAAACCAAACCTCAAGTTTCCCCGAGGTGGCCCCGCAGGCTGCCTGGTTCGGACCAACACTCAGAGGAGCACTGGCCC
>NC_041386.1:354709066-354723479 GCF_002162155.2 Triticum dicoccoides | reverse complement strand
AGATGACCCTCGGGCTCCGGAAACCCAAGGGAAAAAGAGGCTAGGTGGCAAAAGGTAAAACCAATGTTGGGCATTGCTGGAAAAGCTTTAATCAAGGTGAACTATCAAGGGGTTCCCATTATAGCCCAACCGCGTAAGGGACGCACAATCCGGGAACATAACACCGATATGACGGAAACTAGGGCGGCAAGAGTGGAACAAAACACTAGGCAAGAGGCCGAGCCTTCCACCCTTTACCAAGTATATAGATGCATTAAGATAACATAGCAATATAATGATATCCCAACAAGTAAAATAAATGTTCCAACAAGGAACGACTCCAATCTTCACCTGCAGCTAACAACGCTATAAGAAGGGCTGAGCAAAGCGGTAACATAGCCAATCAACGGTTTGCTAGGACAATGGTGGGTTAGAGGTTCAACATGGCAATTGGGAGGCTGACAAGCAAATGGTAGGCATCTTAGCAGTGGCAAAGCAAAAGAGCGAGCAAACTAGCATAGCAAAGATAGTAGTGATTTCGAGGGTATGATCATCTTGCCTGCACAGTTGTCAGAGTTGACTGGATCCTCACAAGCAAACTCAACGGGCTCCTCGGTAGCGAACTCGTCTCCCGGATCTACCCAAAGACAAACAAGCAACAAGGATACAATCAACCACGGGCAAGACCAAGCAATATGATGAAATGACGATATGCTATGCGGGATGCGATGCGGGATGCAAAATGCAAGATATGACAGGAAATGCATGAACCTGGCATCAACTTGGAAAACCAAGTGTGCCACTGGATAGAGGGGATGAAATCGCTTGAAAACGATATAAAGATCATAGGAATCGGAGCTACGGTTTAGAAATGGCAAGCGTTTTAAGATATGACACCGGTATGCGATTTGCAGCAAGTAGGCATCTAAATGCAACGAAATGAACATGCTACAGCCACCAAACATGAAAACAAAATACATGGCAGTGATGTACACAAGATGGTTGACAAAACACTAGCACTGAGCCATAGGCAAAATCATCCATTAATAGGTTCAAACAAGCATGGCTAAAACGCAAATGCAAAACAGATTCCAGACTTAGTGAAATTAACACTAGTCTGAAATTTCAGATCACGATGCTCTCTTCGGAGCAGCAAAACAACATGATAGAAAACCTGAACATGACAAGTAAGAACATGGCATGGAGCTACTCAACAAGCTTAACAAAACACCCAAAGTGACCTGGGGCCAAAAGGGTTCACAAAATACTCTACCGAGCTCACGAACATAGCTCGAACACAATCAGTTTTCAGACTTAGTGAAAACTGAGACACGCTGAAATATAACTCACGAAGGCATGTAAACGAGCTCGATGCACTCACTACGGTGCAAGTCATGGCAAGGAAAGCATATAACCAGCAAGAAGACACAAAGTGCTAGCTACACATGGCAAGAACAAAGGCATAGCATGCATGGAACACTAACGGTAGCATCGGCAAAATCGCAAACAAGTTGACGATCTGCCCAGATTAACAACGAAGCAAAAGTTGAGCTCGATTGAGTCAACCTAGAGCACTCCACATATGCAAACAAAGACATGGATGGATAGAGCATAACATAAATATCAAAACTCTCTTACTGATCATCCTCAAAAGAGGCACGGATCACTAGGAAACAAGCTGGACATATAGCATCATGAACTAAAATATCCCAGACTTAGTGAAAATCACTAAGTCCCTGAAATCTGCAATCTCAGGTACCTCTCTTCGCAAGCTTGCACAAGACAACACACACATCCTAAAAATGCATGGGCGGCACCTATGGAAAGAAGACAAAATGCTTAACAATTCATCCCAAAGGGGCACAGGCATATCATGCACGAATCAAACATAGCAAAAATGACAAAAGTGCATGATGAACTAACGGATCTGCAATTTAACTCACGAAGCCTCCTTCTAACAGCATTTTGGGTATCAAGATGACCTCAAATGCAAATGATGCAATGGAATGAAATGACGTACATGTCGAGGCGAAGATTTTGATATATCATACGCCCAAAACGGAGCTACGGTTGCGGAGATACAAGCAGTCAAAGATAGCACGAAAATTAGGGTTTTGGGGGAGAGAAGTCAACCGAAAACTCAGATCCAGATCGGGATCTCGCGGGTACTGTTCACCGGCGCGTTTCCCGAGGATGACCAGCGCCGGAGCTCGTCGGTGCCGGCCGGAGTGGGGGAAGAGGAGGCCGGGGTGAGGGAGAGGAGGCCGGGCGGCGCCGGAGGAGGAGGCGGCGACCGCGGGCGGCGGCGTCCGGGGCGGCGCCGGCCGGTGGCGGGCGGCGGGGCCCGGCGCGGCGGCGGCCGGTGCGGTGGCGGCGACGGCGCCGGTCGCCGGAGGTCGGGGAGGCGGCGGCGACGGAGAGGAGGAAGAGGCGCGGGGGCGCGGGCTCGCGGGGGCCCCTCCTGGGCCTCCCGGGCCGGGACGGCGGCGATGTGGGCCTCGCCCACGTGGCGGCTGGCGAGTGGGCGGCTGCGGCGGCGGACGCTGTCCGGCCGGGGCGGACACGTCCGTCGGTGGAGATCTCAGTTTTTTTTTAAAACTAGGGTTTCGGACGGGGGAAGAAGAGATCCGAATGGAGGGGGTATAAATAGGCATAGAGGGAGCTAGGAGAGTCCAAATGAGGTGCGGTTTTCGCCCACACGATCGTGATCGAACGCTCTAGGACATGGAGAAGAGTTTGGTGGGTTTTGGGCCAAAATGGAAGGGTGTTGGGCTGCAACACACACGAGGCCTTTTCGGTCCCTCGGTTAACCGTTGGAGTATCAAACGAAGTCCAAATGATACGAAACTTGACAGGCGGTCTACCGGTAGTAAACCAAGGCCGCTTGGCAAGTCTCGGTCCAATCCGGAAATGTTTAATCCCCACACACGAAAGAAAGCTAGAAATGGCCACCGGAGGAGAACGAAGCGCCGGAATGCAAAACGGACAACGGGGAAAAATGCTCGAATGCATGAGATGAACATGTATGCAAATGCAATGCACGAGATGACATGGTATGAGATGCATGAAAACGAAAACAACACACGGAGACAAAGACCCGAACCCGAGAAATAAATATAACTTGACACCGGAAACGGCAAGAGTTGGAGTACAAATGGGGAAAGTTACATCTGGGGCGTTACAGCAGAGAAGAGGAACTGCCAATTGAAGCGGGGATTGATGTATTATCTAACCGCTGATGTAATCAACTGCAATTATTTGTACCCGGTCGCTCCAAATTTCCGGGGTTGCGCAGGACTCCTATTGGCTATTTGGCTAGTTTCCTTTTTCAGGACAAAAACAAGGAACGAGTTTTGGGATTATGCACCGGTATCGGTACCAACGGAGTAGGACAGTTGGCAGGCAATACATTGAGCTCTTCTTATTGATAAAGCCAGTAATAATCAAACTAGAAAGGAAAAGAAAAAAGACAAGGAAAAATATATGCACGAATCTTCACTTAACATCAATGGCATAGGACCTAGATGTGCATTACTTAGAGCACATCTAGATGTACTTTAGCAATATTGTCAAACAAAACCCCTAATCATCATTGCAAATAGTGCATAGAACATGGCTAATGCGACAACCACAACTACACATGCTAGTTCCATCTTGTCTCTTGCTTTCATTTGTTGCCTGTAATTGATTCTTTCTTGCTTCATCATACTGATTGTACATTCCAGATCAGCCAGTTTCTTCTTCAGGTTTACGTTATCTTCTGCGAGCTTGGTGATAACACTCTGAGCCCTGCCATGCCATTCTTCATCCAGCCAGTTAACAAAGGCACAAGCCTCATATCCTTGCCAATGTTAAATATTATTCTGGATGAGCGGTGGCATTAACTGAAGTAAAATGATGAACTTAATTAGCACTAACCTCTAAGGGGCAACTAAGAAACTGCCTACCAATGTTGAATCCCTCCATGCATACACGTCGAGCGGGAGTGTGCCCGTGCACACAACTCAACTTTTGGTACTTCTCGGTGGCGCAAAACTCGGAGTCGAACTCGTGTTGCAGGAGTCTGGAGTCAAGCTCCGGATCCGACGGTAGATTGCTTTCCTTGGGGGGTCATTCAGGACGGATTCAACAAAGAGCTATACTTTGGACATGCTAAAAAGATCGGGATAGATTGGAACCTAACAGGACAATTCGGATCTGTAGTACACCTGCCTTCTGATGACCTTAGGCAAGTGCTCGGCAGTGACCGTCCTCGTGGCGGCGATACGAGCAGGAGCAGCCGCACCGAAACCATCAGCACCACTCGTCCGCATTCCCCAAATGTCAACGCCACACGAGGGAATTTGGAGGCTATGTAGGGATTTGGGGGAACTGGGGAAACTATGGAGATGAGCTAACAATTGGGAACTACTTATGGCACTATATGTTGTATACGGCACACTATTTATACATGTCATTTGTGTTAGGTATTACAACGTCACACATGATTTCTGCACCAAACCGTGTGAGAAGACAACGTAGGTTAGACACGTTTGCCGTTACATAACCGTATGTGATGTACTACCCTATCCATAGAATTGAGTTACGATGAGATACCATGTAAACAGCCGCTCTGCGGATATCCATCAAAAAAAGCCGCTCTGCATATAGAGATGGCGGCGGCCTAGGCAGCGGCTACCAGAGAAGAGGTCAATCCCCGGTCAGTGGGCGGTGGCAGCGTCATAGGAGGTCAATCCTCGGTCTGCGGCGGGAGATAGGAGGAGCTCAACCATCGAGGTCGGCAGCGGCATGATTGGAGCACATCCATCATAGTTGATGGCAGGATAGTGGAGGTCGAACTTCAGGAGGCAGCCGCCCTAAGCTTTGCTCCTCGACCCTGCTGTCTCGGCATGCCGTCGCATCACGCTTGTCTGTTTGCTGGGTGGAGGTCGCCGGGCGGCTAATTAATTATGGTATTCTTTTCATGAGTGGCTTAATTAAGGTATTCAATTACTAATTGTGGTGTTGTACTAGTACTCTGCGTGTAAATTAACTGGCCATTAATTTTTGCCATTGCACGTCTAGATAACACCATGAAGCGCTCTCAGTAATTATTAAAATAAAACCTTGTGATTTATGCACGGATCTTTGGGCAACAGTTAATCCATGTATTAATGTTGTTTTGTTTTTAACTACCATTCGTGTGCTGCAGATGGAACGATCTCGATGGATGAAGAATTGGAAAACCACAGATTTTATCAGTGGCGTGACAGAGTTCATGAATTTGGCTGAAAGTACAAAGAGGAGAATTGGTGATGCGGATTACATCCTGTGTCCATGTACTGATTGTGCCAATATAGAGTCACATGAAGTTGCAGATGTCCAGATGCACTTAGTCTCTAGGGGATTCATGGATGGATATACACGTTGGACCAGACACGGTGAAGAGGAGGCCATGGATGAAGATACCCAAGGCAGCGAGATGCCAAACCCCGATCAGTGTCACATGGATGTTGAACTAACATCGAGGCAGAGGCGTCAAGTTACCAATGGAACACCGGAAAGCTGAAACGCCCACTGGAAAACCAAGACGTCGACGCAGATGACGACGATCTTGATATGCCAGATTTTGCTGCTATGAATGCAGATTTCGAGGGCCCAAAAAAGGATATGATTGGGTACAATGATCTTCCAACCATTGATGCGGACTCCAAGAAAGAATTGTATCCAGGTTGCAAAAAGAAATATTCCAGGTTGAGTGCCACCCTGGCGCTTCTCAGATTTAAAGTAGCAAACGGTCTATCAAACAAGGGCTTCACAGAGATGTTAGGTCTTTTCAAAGAAATTCTTCCGGAAGATAATGTGCTCCCCAGAAGCACAAATGAAGCGAAGAAAATTGTTTGCCCATTGGAACTTGAAGTACAGAAGATACATGCTTGTGTGAATGATTGTATATTGTACCGTGGTGAGTACAAAGATTTGCGTGCATGTCCCACATGCAAGCATGCACGATACAAGCACAGGAGAGCAAAGGACAATTATAAATTGGACGATGAGATCACGACAGGAATCCTGTTCAAGGTTGTTTGGTACTTGCCTTTAATTCCAAGGTTGAGGCGTTTTTTTGCAAACCCTAGAGAGGCAAAGAGGTTGTGGCAGCATCATGATGAGCGAATTGCGGATAGGTTTATGAGGCACCCAAAAGATGGGGCTCAGTGGGAGTTAATCAACAAAAAGTTTGAAATTTTGCCAAGGATCCTAGAAGTATAAGGCTCGGGGAGTGTACTGACGGGATGAATCCTTTTGGGGATATGAGCACCAATCACAGCACATGGTTGGTGCTTCTGTGCATATATAACCTAGCTCCTTGGTTGTGTATGAAGAAAAAATACATTATGATGTTAATGATTATCCAAGGCCTGAAGCAACCTGGAAATGACATCAACATTTACTTTCAGCTACTAGTAGAAGAACTGCTGACAATGTGGATAGATGCGCCTGCTGTAAAATGTTATGATGCTTACAGAAAGGAGATTTTCAATCTACATGTGATGCTGGTGCACACCATTCAAGATATGCCGGCATTAGGCAACACATCGGGGCAGAAAACAAAGGGAGATGTAGGGTGTGTCACATGCATCGATCGGACAGCTAGCAGAAGACTTCCCAACTCGCGCAAAACAGTGTATTTGCATCATCGTAGGTTCTTACGAAAAAATCACCCATACCGAAAGATGAAAGCTGAATTTGATGGTACGGCAGAGGCGGGTGCAGGCCCAAGACCCTATGATGGGGAGGTGGTCCACAACATGGCTAAAAATAATAATGTTGTGCTTGGCAAGAACCACCCTTTGACGATGAAACAAACACCCAAGGATCAAGTGTTTAAGAAGAAATCGGTGTTCTAGAAATTACCTTACTGGGGGATTCTACGTGTACATCACTACATCGATGTCATGCACGTAGAGAAGAACGTATGTGAAAGCATCCTTAGTAATCTGCTCAAGATTAAAGGTAAAAGAAAGGATGGTGACGGTTCACAGCTCGATATGCTTGTTGATCAATCAAAACGCAAGAGCGAAGTAGAAGATAATGACAAATTCATCAAAGCTCGCCAGAGTTACAATTTCAGTACAAAAGAAGCAACACAGTTCTTCACCTATTTGTTGTCAGTTAAGACACCCTCTTCCTACTGCGCAAACATCAGAAGTCTCATGGATGTGAGCTCAGGTAAAATGAAGTTGGGACACATGAATTCATATGATTGCCACGTAATGTTGACACAAATCCTCCCAGTGGCCATCAGGAATCTGATGGACAAAGATATAAGAAACACACTCATTGACCTCTGTGATTTCTTCAACCAACTATGGCAGAAAGTTGTAAATCCTGAAGAGTTGGATCATATGCAAGATGATATTGCAAGAATATTGTCCAACCTAGAGATATTTTTCCCACCGTCATTCTTTGATGTCATGGTCCATCTCACTGGGCACCTTGTCGATGAGATAAAGTATTGTGTCATGTGTTTCTTTGCAACATGTATCCCTTCAAGTGGTTCATCGGAATACTGAAGCGCTTTTGTCAGAACCGAAACCATCCAGAGACAAGCATCCTACAAGGTTATACCGTAGAGGAGGTGGTTGAGTTTTACAACGAATACATGAAACAAAGACCTATAGGTTTGCCCCTCTCTCGCCACAAGGGGAGGCTGAAAGGTAAGCTGGTCCTTGCTAGCACGCAAATTGCTGCACCCGGAGAATTGGCAGAGAAAGCCCATTTGATGGTACTACTTAACAACCGGGTTTTCATCGCTTATGCGGAAGAACACTTGGCAGAGATACACCAAAGCTTCTTACCAATGGTGCCTTCATCAGATGTGGAGATGAAGGAGCACACTAAGAACTACGGCGAATGGCTGAAGAAACGTTTGGCACAAGGATCCATCAATGACATTTCTACGTGGTTGGCACAAAAGCCATCACCTACGACGTTGTCGTACCAAGCATATGACATAAATGGATACACGTTCTTCACTGAGGAACGTGATCAGAAGACCTCGTATCAGAACAGCTCTGTTCGAATATAATGCATGAATGTAAATGAAGATGATAAAAGTGTATACTATGGAACCATCAAAGAGATTTGGGAGCTTGACTATGTGAAAGTTAAGGTGGCATTATTCAGGTGCACATGGATCCCTCTTGGTCAGGTAAGGATTGATGAGTACAGGAAGACCTGTGTTAACAGGACAACGATGGCATATCACGCGGACCCATTCATTCTTGGCAGCGATGCTACCCAGATTTTCTTTGTGGAAGACCCCTTGCATAAGAAATGCCATTTAGCGATGCATTGGAAGAGAAGGGTACTGGGTGTTGCCGATGAGGCCGAGTATGATGAATATGATGAGTTGCCAGCCAAGGGATCACGCACTCGTGTAATAGAGCAGCGTAAAATCTTCAAAAACCTCAAGTTCATTCGGGGTCATCTTAATGATCCCAGTCCCCCATGTACATGGGAATTAAGCCAAAAGACTAGTCTTTATGCCTACCCTGCAACTTAATTCGTTCAATTTAGAACTGTCGCATGTACTAAATTTGTGAGTTATGCCCGGTTTTCTGTTGATGTAAGAACCGTTAATATGTTGACCTTGATATGATGTCAGCTCAGGCAATGAATATGAACTATTTTTTGTTATTATTATTATCATATCATAGAGGTAGCACACTCAATTGATCTCACTACAGTATGTGTGAACAAAAATATGCAATCTGGTTTGCGAATAGCACACGGTTCGTTGATGAAAGTCGTGTGCCGACAAAACCCCGCCACCCCGCCCATGATCTGAGTCGTGTTTTCTGATTGGCTAGAACCCAAACCCCACGGATCGTACGCCTGCACCATTGGATGCTCCTAGATCGAACAACGATCCTCATCCCTTTCGATAGCACATGCAGTTCCGGTTGTAATTTTATTTTTATGCATGAAATGCACATTAATCTCAAAAAATGTCTTAAATATAGCTAACGATACCTGAAATGCGCCAGAAATTCAAACCCATGGTATAATGGTGATTGCGTACCATGGAAATTTTTATGTGGCCAAACGATGAAGTCAACGACCACAGGAGTTTGAATTGACACGTCCACTTTTGGGAAACCATGATCCTTCATGTGAGATGCTGCGGTTTGGAAGGAGCGGTCATCAAAACTTGTGCCAAACTTTACCAATTTTTTTCCACGGGTCGTGAGAGCACGCACATCAATTTTGATGATGTCCAAACTCCATCTGAATTTCCTGTAATTAGAATACCAACTAGGCCTACGCCAGTGGCCGCACCTCGCGGCCGAAATGTTTGAAACTTCTCCCCGCTTCTCGAACAAATGGATGAAAACTCACAAAGCGACGCACAAATGATCTGTACACCTTCTTTTGCTAGGATGATAGTAAGGGGGTATCATAGCTAGTATCATGCATGCCAACTAGGCAATTTTGATGAGCTGTCATAGAATTAAGTAAATGAAGAAAGAGAGGGTTAAGTATCATATCATGAAACAGTATCATAATAAATGATATGCTACTATGTGTCATGCATGAAAATATAAATAAAGTACTACATATGATACTAGCTACTCTATGATACTATGCATTAGAGCAAGTACAATAGAGTGACATAAGACTAGCCACATTGGGTAGTAACATAGAATGTTACTAGTCTATGTTACTACCTCTATAGTGGGGAGTAACATATGTGTAGTAACATGCAACACTTCCTTTATTAGGCTATAGACTCATCTTTCCTTGAGATGTGTGATGTTACTCTACTACTAGTAACTAACTATGTTACCACTTTCCTCTCTTTCTTCATTTATTGCTTGCCACATCATCTATTTTATCTAGATACGTGTAATGTTACTACCTATATATGTTACTCCCATTGTGGGTAGTCTAAGCAGGCTATAAGGAATAGAACAATATATATGTGATTTAATTGGAGGAAAGAGAAGAGTGGAAAGAAGAGAAGCGGGCTCTTGGTTAGTAGAGCCAGCAGCAACACGAGACCCAAGACACTTTGTGAGGATGTAAGGTGGGCCAACTATTGATAAACTAGTACATATTTAAAACTTATTATTGTACATGCCCGCTAAGAGGTTGGTTGTATATGACATGGCAACATCTTATAGCCAACCCTTGGTTGTATTATTAACCATGCTCTTAGTGAGGTAGCTAGTATATCATAGACTAGCTAGTATTACTCCCTCCTTTCCAGTTTTAGGCTGGTTGTAATGGTAGTATCATAAGAGGTATCATGCATGCCAACTAGAATTTCTGGATGATGTGGCACACAATTAAATGAGGAAAGAGAGGATGTGGTATCATATCATGATACCGTGTCATATTAAATGTTGTACTACTTTGTGTGATGCATGACAATTAATAAGGCAACCTAAGATACTAACTTAATTATGATACTATGCATTACGGAAGTAGTATCTTACACTAGTATATATCATATGCATGATACTAGTATATGATACTCCCCATACAACCAACCTTAGGCTACTCATAGTGGGGAGTGTCATATATATGATACTAGTGTATGCATGATACTACCTCCATAGTGCACAGTATCATAAAGTAGTATCATAGATGATCATATTTATTGCCATGCATGACTCAAGTAGCATAGCATTTAACATGATACGGTATCTACCTATGTTACTCTAACCCTCTCTCTTCTTTAATTGTGTGCCACATAAGCATGTTTACTAGTCCCAAGTGCATGTTACCGGTTATGTTACTCCCACTATGGCCAGCCTTATAGGGCTCAATTCAAAAATCTCACCAACACAGGTAGATGGTGAGTGGTGGAATACTTTTTGTAGTTTGCAAAAACACCCAATTAATGCTTTTGTTTTCCTCAAAACATTATGTTTTCCAATGTATTAACTGCAATACATACATGCATGCATAAAGTACATGCATTGGTCAACTTTCTCTTAATAAATACTTGCATGCATGCAATGATCTAATGCACCTTGGAATCTGAACATGTGATGGGGAACAACCAAATTGAGCCTTATAAAATGGAAAAACTAAAATTTTGAGATAAGCCTATAAACTGAAAAGGATGGAGTATATATATGCATGATACTAGTATATGATCGGCAATACCTCTGTAATGCGCGCATGCATAGTATCATAAATTAGTATCTTAGGTTGCCTTATTAATTGCCATGCATGACACAAAGTAGTACAATATTTAATATGATATGGTATCATGATATGATACCACACCCTCTCTTTCCTCATTTAACTTTGTGCCACATCATCCAAAAAGTCTAGTTGGCACGCATCATACCGCTTGATACTCCCATATTACGACCAGCCTTATTAGGGTGGCCATAGTGGGGGTATCATAGCCAGTATCATGCACTCAGGAGTTGGGAATAGAAAATATGATGATGTGGCAAAGAAGCAGTAACATAGGTAGATACCATAACATATATATATATAACAAATGCTATACTACTTTGTGTCATGCATGGCCATAAATACGGTCATCTATGGTATATATATATATATAGTATATGATACTCCCCACTATATAAGGCTGGCCATAGTGGTGGTATCATAGCCGACAATGGCATGCACCCGGAAATAGCGCAAGTATGCTGATGTGGCAAAGAATTAAATATATAGATGGTTAGAGTAACATATAGGTAGATACCGTAGCATGTTAAATGCGATGCTAATTTGTGTCATGCATGGCAATAAATATGATCTATATATGATACTATACTCTCTCTATATATATATATATATATTATACTATGCGCTATAATTAATTAAAGTAGTATCATACACTAGTATCACATATACTGTATATTCATGATACTAGTATATGACACACTTCACTATACTCGTGATTTCTTACCATGGAAAAAAATTAGAGGTGAAACGAAACTCATGTTTTCATTTGAACAAAAATATGATGTTAGGTAATGTAAATGTTTTCAAAGAGCACAAGGTTTGTTCACGAAAGCCGTGTGTCCACTAAATCGTGGCCGATGCACTCCCCCCCCCCTCTGCCACACGTGCGATCTGAGTCATGCGTTCTGATTGGCCAGAACCCAAACCCCATGGATCGTCCGTCTGCACCATTGGATTCTCCTTGATCGAACGGCGATCCTCATCCCATTCAACAACACATGTAAATGTTTTCAAAAAGCTCCTCCTAAAAAATGTTTTCAAATAGCACACGGTTCACACACGAAAGCCGTGTGCCTACCAAACCGTGGCCGATGCCCCCCTTGGCTGCGGGCACGATCTGATCATGCGTTCTGATTAGCCAGAACCCAAACCCCACGGATTGTACGTCTGCACCGTTGGATGCTCCCAGATCGAACGACAATCCTCATCCCTTTCGACAGGAAATACAGTCCGGCTAGGAATTGATTTATATGCCAACATGCACGGTAAATGCCAAAAAATGTCTTACATATAGCACATGAGAGCTGAAATGCGCCAGCAAATCAAACTCGTGGTAAAATTGTGATTGGTTTACGTGGGAAAAATTTAGAGGCGAAACGATGAACTCACGTCTTCATTTCAAACGAAATTATTCTGTTTGTGCACACGAGTGCTTAGAGGCAACCGTTTGCATAGGCCTTTCCGCGCGTGCGGCGACTGGGGATATTTTTCACCCTTTTCACCTAGGCCGCCAACACCCGGAGTCCCCAACACCCCCACTGTCCGCCCGCGTTTCACTCAGCTAGTCCACCCAATCTCCTTCGCCAGCTCCCCCCTTCCCGAGATCCATGACAGAACCCTCTCCGGCGCCGCCGTGCTCACCCCGGTCGTGTGCCCGCTCTTCGGCGTCAAGCCTACATCCACTGTTGTTGCCAACACATGGCACCCCGCGCCTTGCCGTCTTCGTTTGCTCGCCAGCCACCCTTGAGCATATCGATGCAGTAACCTTCACCTCTCCTGTGGTCCGGCCGGGTTTGCATTAAGAAGCCTGCTAGTTACTACTCTCCATCGTGGTGAGGCATATTTCCTCGCAATCCCTCTTCCAATTTTGTTCTGTATGTTCCCAAATTGGCTATAAAATAATGGAGAGCATATATATGTTTATTATCTACCTTCCTTACTACATATAAGTTGTATTTGTTCCAATAAGTTACTGCCTATTTACATATCACGGGCGCTCGAGTCACACAAACTTAAAAAATTAGCCGTACATTTTATAAATTATTGCATGGCATGTTTAGAATCTTGATACCAAGTTGTTAGTTTTATGATTATCCTCCTTTCTTGAATTTTGCATGTGTTCTCTATAGATGTCGAGTAGCAGCGACAGCACTCATTGAGGCCATGTATCTTCATCTGATTCGGACAACCCTAGGTCTTCAACAGATTGTGAGGGAACAAGTAGTTTTAAATGGGATAGAGCTGCAGCAATTACCCTTCCGGTCAAGACATGGAGGAACGCTCCAAAGAAGCCCACACACCAGCCTAAAGGTGTATATGAAGTAATCGAGATTGATTGTCTTGGGCTCCAAATAAACCAGATAAAGCATGCATGAGGTTCAGGAGTGTGTGTGGATTTGTTGGTAGGGCAAGGCTCAACATTAATCTGTCGGGGTTTCGGAAGGCTGACACAGAAACACGGCGAAGGATAGTCTGGGAGATCATGGATCACTTCAACATTCCAGAGCAGTGGAGAATGTAGGTGGAACATGCTGCACTGAAGAAGTCTAGGGATTCTTGGAGAAACTAGAAGCACGTGTTGTACAAGAAGTACTTGAGTGAAGGCAAGGACCCAATCCCCGCATACCCCCAAATTACAAAGGCAGACTGGGCAGAATTCAAAAGGGTCAGGGCAACTAAAGAGTTTGCTAAGAAGAGTTTAAAGCAATCGGAACTTCAGAAGAAGAACATACACCCCCACCGTATGGGTGTGGTAGGATACTACGGCATGAAACTTATATGGGAACAGGACGACAAAGAAGTAGTAGCGCCGGGTGGGAATCCGGCCTTTAGTGAAATCAGGGGCGAACGCGCCAGAGACTACTTGCGGGCACGTGCAAAAAGGCGTGATGATGGAACTTATTACTTTGAAAACGCACTACTAGGAAAAGGGCTATAGATGAAATTGACACTAATGACGCACCAGACACGTGGTGCGCCACTACTATATACTAATGGTGCACCATGTGCTGGTGCGCCATTAGTGTGGAAGATACTAATGGTGCACCATGTGCTGGTGCGCCATTAGTGTGGAAGATACTAATGGCGCACCAGACATATGGTGCGCCACTAGTAACAAAAACTTTTTTTTCATTTTTCCAAACATACTAATGGCGCATCCAGGCACAGTGCACCATTACTAGTTAGTAATGGCGCACCAACAACCAAGTGCGCCACTACTGTATTTTTCTATTCTTTT
>NC_041386.1:354704864-354708668 GCF_002162155.2 Triticum dicoccoides | reverse complement strand
AACCTACTAATGGCGCACCGCCAGCAGGTGCGCCATTAGTATGTAGGGTTACTAATGGCGCATGAGTGGGTGGTGCGCCATTAGTAACCTGGGACCAGCTAGATATTTTGGACAACCACACCTACACACTCACTTTCCCCATTTCATTCCCTCCACCTCCTTCTTCAAGCTTGTGACGGCTGCCTCCTCCTCCTCACCTCATTTGCACCATAGATTCATCAAAATTAAGTGGTTAAATTACCTTTTTGATAGGTAAGTAAGGGGAAAGCTATCTTTATGTTGTAGATCTACTTTTTTCTCCCTAGCTCGCTCCAACAACATGCATATGCACTTTTTGTGGCCTAGCTAGATCTATGTATGTTTGTGGTGTTGCATATGTTTGTGGTGTTGCATATGTTTGTGGTGTTGCATATATGTTTGTGTTTGTAGGTACCGGTATTTGAAATGCGATAGTTGCCAATATTTTGTCGGAATGTTGATTCATTTCTGTTTCGGCGAGAATTTTAGCACTATGCATTCTTTTTGGTCCTATTTTTAGCGAAAGTCATGCCAATTTTTTTCTTGGTTCTAAAATATCGTTTTGCTCTACCCCACAGGTGACCATGGTCCACACGATGACCGAAGGCATCATGAATAGGTTTTTGAGCTCCGCGAAGGCCGAGATGCTTCAAAAGAACGAGACGGAGATAAGATGTCCGTGTAGAAGATGCAAGGTGAAGAGCCTTATTGCGGACCGGGATTCCGGGCACGTGCGGGACCACCTGCTCTTGTGTGGTTTCATGGATGGCTATCGGTGGCAAGGTGATGAAGATGACTATGAAGTCGTCCATGGGGGCCGGGCAAGAAATGAGGAAGGGCAGCAAGACAACCACCGCGGCTCGGGCGGGCGAGAAGACGAAGAATCTCCAGGACATGATCACGACGGTGATGTTGTACACAGTCATCATGTAGAAGATGCCGGACATGATGATGAGGAAGATCAAGACGAAGGGCATGATCATGAAGATGAAGATGCCGGAGCAGACGACGATGGAGGCTGGGTGTAGGACCCTCATATTCAAGAGCTGCTTCTCAAGCAGACGGATAATGCAAGGGCTGCCGCCCGAGAGAAAGCCAAGCTGGATCAACTGGAGATAGACGCGGTTACTCCATTGTATGAATGATGCAGGCCCGAGGATACCCGCCTGAAAGTAACGCTCATGGCTCTGGAGATGAAGGTAAAACACAAAATGACCGACACATGCTTCAACAAGAACATGTCATTCTGGCACAAACGTCTTCCCAAGGGGAACAAGTGCCCGACCAGTTTCGAGGAGGCGAAGAAAATCGTGTGTCCTCTGGATTTACCGTACGTGAAATACCATGTGTGATTGAACAATTGCATCATTTATCGGGACGAGCACGCGGAGTCTACCATATGTCCGGTGTGCGGCGTCAGTCGATACAAGAAGAGGAAGAAAGCTGCTCGAAAAGTGGTGTGGTACTTTCCGATCACTCCTCGTCTGCAGCGGTATTTCGCAGACCCTAAGGTAGCAAAGCTCCTGCGTTGGCACGCGGATAGGGAGGAGAAGAAGCAGGAAGATGACGAAAATGATCCGGAGATAAATAAAAAAGACAAGATGCTGAGTCACCCTAAGGATGCGAGCCAATGGCAAGCATTGAACTTCGAAGACCCAGAATTTGGGAACAATCCAAGGAACATCGTGCTGGGCGCGAGCACCGATGGAGTCAATCCGTTTGGCAGCCAGAGAAGCACACATAGCCCCTGGCCTGTGTTTGTGTGGATGTACAACCTCCCCCCTGGTTGTGCATGAAGAGGAAGTACATTCACATGAGTATGCTAATTGAAGGGCCGAAACAACCAGGGAACGACATCAATCTGTATCTGGGGCTGCTGAAAGAGGAGCTAGACACGCTGTGGAAAATGCTAGCCAATACGTGGGACGCCGCAGAGAAAGAATATTTCCCTATGAGAGCCGCACTGCTCACGACGGTGCACAACTATCTCAGTTACGGATATCTCGCGGGGCAGGTGGTCCACGGATTTTCTGGATGCGTCAGGTGCATGGATGACACAACGTATCGCCAGCTAGATAGAGATCCCGGGTCTTTGAAAACCGTGTTCATGGGACAACAAAGGTGGCTTCGCGACGATGACCCATGGAGGAAACGCAAGGATCTGTTCGATGGTGAAACCGAACCCCGAAGACGCCCGCGTACGAGGAGCGGCGAGGAAATAGACGAGCTGTTGAAAAATTGGAAAGATTGCCCACTGCCAGGAAAGAAGCAAAAGGCGCCAGAGACGGGAAAGAAGCGAAAGACTCCAGAGCCGCTGCTGAAGGTATGGAAAATGAGGTCTGTTTTCTGGGACTTGCCATACTGGAAGATCCACCGTGTGCCTCACAGCCTTGATGTCATGCATATCACGAAGAACATGTGCGAGAGTCTGCTTGGTACCCTGCTCAACATGCCAGAGAGGACCAAAGATGGGCCGAAAGCAAGTGCAGACTTGAAATCAATGGGCATCAGGCAGGAGCTTCACGCTAATGATGATGATGATGAGGCGAAGAAGGACAAAGAAAGTCATCGCAAAGGCAAAAATGCCAAGAAGACCGGAAATGACTACCCTCCCGCGTGCTTCACTCTAAGTCAGGAGGACATCGAGCAGTTTTTCACCTGCCTCATAGGAGTAAAACTTCCTTACGGTTACGCGGGGAAGATAAGTAGATACCTAGACCCAGCGAAGCAGAAGTTCAGCGGGATGAAGTCTCATGACTGTCATGTGCTGATGACGCAGATACTTCCAGTTGCAATCCATGGGATCATGGACGCGCACGTCCGTGAAACGCTATTTGGCCTATGCAACTTTTTCGACGTCATCTCTCGGAAGTCGGTTGGCGTGAGGCAACTCAGAAGGCCACAGGAAGAGATCGTGGTGATACTATGCGAGCTTGAGATGTACTTCCCGCCCGCATTCTTCGATGTTATGGTGCATTTGTAGGTCCATATCGTGGAGGATATCATCCAACTCGGGCCGACGTTCCTGCACAGCATGATGCCATTCGAAAGGATGAATGGTGTCATCAAAGGATACGTTCGCAACATGTCACGTCCAGAGGGAAGCATAGCCAGGGGCTTTCTGACCGAAGAGTGCATCTCCTACTGCACGAATTATCTAGGCATCGAGAACCCCGTTGGTCTGCCCGTCAACAGGCACCTCGGCAGGCTCGCTGGATGGGGTCACCGTGAGGGTCGCCGCGAAATGCATGTCGACTTCGAGGGTCAACTCGCTGACTTTGAAAGAGCAAACCTAGTCGCGTTACAACACATAGACGTGGTCGATCCTTGGGTGGTAGAGCACAAAACCTTTATTGAGAAGACGTACAATGACCGAGGCCAACAGAGGATGGACGGAGATATAAGGGCAAGAAGATTGTGAACAGATAGCTAGCTAAGATCGACTGTATTTAAATCGCAGTCTTCATTTCTCGATTGTATTACATGGACACTTTTTGAACTCATGAATATTTTTAAATTTCATGGGCACTTTTTGAATTCATGAATATTTTTTCAAATTTGATGATATTTTTTCATATTCAATATGAAAAAAAATTGAATATTTGTGAGGACACTCGATCTCGATCCCCCTCCATCTCGATCGCTATCCCCCTCCATCTCGATCGCTATCCCCCCCACGCACCGTCCCCCGCTATCTCCACCGCCGCCGACGACCCACCGCACCCTCCCCCGCTCGACCGCCGACCCACCGCACCCTCTCCGGCCCGCTCCACCGCCGCCGAGCAC
>NC_041386.1:354704117-354704739 GCF_002162155.2 Triticum dicoccoides | reverse complement strand
CCCCGCACCCTCCCCCGCTCCACCACCGCCTCCGACCCACCGCACCCTCCCCGCTCCACCATCACAAATGAATGCGTCTAAAAATCCAAAAAACAAATTTGATTATATTTTCAAATAACAAATTTGATGATATTTTCAAATAATAAATTTGATGTTATTTTTTCATATTCATAAATATTTTCAAATAACAAATTTGATGATATTTTTTTAAAAATTATTACTGTTTTTATAAAAAATTATTACTGTTTCATATTCATATTCATTTTCTTAAAAATTATTAGAATCAACAAATAATAATAATAATAATTACTTATGGCGCACCTCTGGCTGGTGCGCCATTGCTATATAAAAAAAGATTACTAATGGCGCACCTCCTGTAGGTGCGCCATTGCTATAGAAAAAAAGATTACTAATGGCGCACCTCCTGCTGGTGCGCCATTGCTATATAAAAAAAGATTGCTAATGGCGCACCGACGGGGGTGCGCCATTAGTAAGCTTCCCCCTAGCTAATTCCTCCCTCTCCCTCACCTGATCCCCTTCGTCCCTCTCTCCCTCGCCAGATCCACCCGCGCGCTGCCCCGACCCACGCCGCCGCCGCCCCGACCCCCGCCGGACTCCACCC
>NC_041386.1:354640470-354703856 GCF_002162155.2 Triticum dicoccoides | reverse complement strand
CCTCAACATCTTCGCCTTCCTCCTCGCCATTGGCGCCGAGTAGCGACGCAGCACCGTACGCCCCCGACCCTCCCACCCCTCCTCCTCCCCTTGCCCCCCGCCTGCGCCGGGGCTGACGACCCCTTCTCTATCTCGCAGGGCAAGGTGGTGCCGGACGAGTACGACGAGCGCTCCTCTTGCCTCTACGACACCGACGCCTCCACCGTCCAAGGCGTCTGCGCCTTCTTCGTGCTCCTCCTCGCGCAGCTGCTGGTCTCCGGCGTCACCCGCTGCCTCTGCTTCGCCTTCTTCGCCGTCTCCTGGTGAGCCTCGCTCAAACCCTAGATCGATCTCGTTCAATCTCAAGAGCACATTTGATCTGTCCAGTCTGATTCATTACTAGGTTTTGTTCCTACGCTTCTCTGCATCATCAATTCATTAGTAAATTCAGTACTAGGTTTTAATTGTCACCTGGAAACAAAATTCATTAGTAATGTATGGATGTTTTGTTAGTACTAGGTGATTGAATTTCTCTAGAGATGATTCATGACATCTTCAATGACAATGGCCATGTATCATTAGAATATGAAAGCTGAGAGTTGCCACAGGAACCATAACAAATATGTTAAAAAAGCTCCCCAAAATGTTCTTTTCTCTGAATAACTCGATACTGATTATCGCTACCAACTATAATCTCTGGTGGTATTTGATATAGTTGGTCCATCTTACAACACTGGGACAACATATTTTTTTGAAGTAGACAACTCCATTTTTTTCTTTTTAATTGGATCTTATTTGGTGGATACCTTGGGCTACAAAAAAGAAAAGAGAGATGTGCATGGGTAAAAACAGGGCATAATCATGGGCTAGTATCATTAGCTAGCTGGCTGGGTGGCCAGTTTAATTTGAGAGGCCCATTGATTGGGTGTGTCAATGGAGCCAGCCATAGCCAACCATCTCTGCATCATCAGCAGCATTTTTTTCCTGCCCTGCTTCCACCTTTCAGTATTAGGTTTTGGAGGCACATGTCATCATCAGAACAAAGCTGCTGCAAATGCATACCTTTTTTTACAAGTGCATCTGCACCTTCTGATCCATTCAGAGTTATCATAAATATATTTCCAAGGTTTTTTTTCATTTCCCTGTAGAGTCTTTGCTTCTGGACTCAATGCACATGCTCCATGAAAGTAAATTGCCATGGTCCAAGTTGAGCTGATTTTTGTCCATATGAAAGCAGAGGACCATATGGTCTATGGCCTTTTCATCCATATGAAAGTAGAGGCACATTGTGGTGCTAGTTTGCTGGGTTTTGTCTCCGACCTTCGTGTCGTGATGATTTTGCAGGTACCCCGAGAGGCCCTTGAGTTTGCCGGAATGTCGATTAACTTCCATTCCGGCAAATTTGGGTACTCCATATGTCCTATTTTCAGCAAAGGTCATGCTGAAATTTTCCTTGAATTTTAGCATGACTTTGCTAAAAATCGGACATATGGGGTACTTGCTACTAATGCATGGGTCGGGGTATCTTAGTACTTAATTAAGTAGGATCAACTGCCCCTTTATTATTGCTGCATTAAACCATAGGTTGCAATAGAGCCAAATGATTAGGCCCAACTTAGAGTCGACAAACCCTAAATGATGAAACCTTCGCTTTTAGGGTGCCTCAGTGTCGCGATGAAAACCTAAATGATGTACGCTTAGGCTTTTAGGGTGCCTCGGCATCGAAAAACCTTCGCTTTTAGGGTGCCTCAGTGTCGCAATGAGAACCTAAATGATGTACGCTTAGGCTTTTAGGGTGCCTCACCGCTATGAGGACGTCGCGGAAGACACCGATCCTGACTACACAACCCCTAGCGGCGTCGGGGATGACACCACTAATGATGGCGTCGCGGATGCCACCACTGATGATGGTGGCGCACGCACAGATGGCAGCCAACCAAAGAGGCAACGGAAGGAGCGGCGCTCGAGCATGCTCGGCACCGTCAGGGAGGAATTTACTGAAGTGAACTCCGACGAGCATCCGACGGCGCCCAAACACGTAGTCAAGGGGTACTCGGTTCAGCTCGGGTGCATTCTCTGGAGCATCGTCTCGATCAACACCGAGAACCTAAGGCATAAGGACCGAGGGAATTTGCGCAGCCTCCTCTTCACGAAGCTGCACGAACGATACAAGTTCCCCGCTGAGTTTGCAAACACACGCCTCTCAGGGAATAAAGTGAACGGTGCCGCCCTCACGAGGATGAGCACGGCCCTGTCTACTTGGAAAAGCACAGTGAAGGCAATGATTGAAAAAGGTGATAGTTATGAGAAGATTAAGGCGAAATATCCTTTGATGGGCGAAGAAGACTACAAGGAGTTCAAGATCAAGTGCGAGAGCAGCGCAACCTCCGAATCAAGTCAGTGGGGGAAAGAAATGTGGAAGTTGAACTTAGGGGTTCACCAACTCGGTCCTGGCGGTTACAGAGTGGCGGAGCCTATATGGGACAAGGAGGACGGGGAGCGTGCCGAGCAAGGCCTACCGCCCGGCTTCGAGAAATACCGTGACAAGCAGACCATGAACTTTCTCAGGGCCTGGTACAAGGAGGACCCGGTAACAAAGGAGCTTACCACAGATCCGAAGACCAGGGTGCTTGAGCTTGTTCTGGTAAGGAATACATCCACCGCATAATTAGCTCCATATGGTTGCATTCTAATTAATCCCCAATATTTCTAAATGGTTCTCATTCCTTCCGCAGGACAATGAAAGCAGTAGCGCGAGGTCGTCTCAGAGCTCCCCTTTCGACACCCCTTTAAATAGGGCGTTGAACGTAATGAAAAACAAGGATAAGCTCAGTAAGCCGACGTCAGCTGGGCGTGGCCGGCAAAGGCTTGTCCACAAAATGGTCGTCATACTATACCGCTGGTGGGCGAAAGAAGAAAAAGACCAGCTCAGAAAGCCAGTCGCGCGAGGTTGAAGCACTCAAGGCACAAGTGGCGCGGATTCCAGAGATTGTCCAAGAGCAAGTGCAACAACAACTGGGAACGACGCTCAACGCCATGGTGCCTACGTTGATTCATGGGCGGACGACGTGGATTGCGGGCGTCCAACAGGGGCCTCCCCGGTTCCCAGCTTCATGGCCTGCAACTCGCACAACGCACATGCGGCGCCATTGGCGTCTCCGGCGGCGCCATTGGTGTCTCCGGCGGAGGCGGTATTCGTGTCTCCAGCGCCGGCACGGGCATTGGAGCTTAATGCACCCGGGTGTACGCCAGCCGGCACCTCGCCAGCAAGCGGCCCCTCCGTCAGTTGCACGCCCGCCATTGGCGGTGCCTCGACATTAGCCGAGCTCGACGGCATCACGGTAACTAAGCCTCTCGGCCGATGACTTCATCTCCTTGCCTTTGACTGGGCATCCCTGATGCCCTACATGTTTTCGCAGGGCGCCGCCGATGTTCCTTGCACTCTCCTGCACTTCGTGGGCGGCGAGTTGGTCAATGTCGCCAAGGGCAGAATCGTTCAACCAGGCAACCCCGTGTTCCACGGTAATCCGATGCCACCCATAGTGTATAGGGTTGAAGTGGTTCGGGTGCTGCTAGGCTGCGACGAGCTGTTACCTCTGATTCGACCCGCTGGGGCCGACGAAGAAGATGAGATGACCCTCGGCACCTGCGTAAGCTGGCCCTTGCTTTGGCCGAAGAGCCAGATTCGTTTGGGGATGGGGGACACCACCCCACAAACAAGACCGCCAGTCGTGTCGGCGCCAAGCCATGGCAAGAACGCCGCAACGCTACCGGACATGTCGGACATCCCTATGGCACAGGATCCGAACATGCATATGGCACAGGATCCGGACGACGACGACAACGACGATGGTACATTTACCAACGTCGATAAGTACTTTGCCGAACATGGGTACGGTGATGAGTTCTGCGGGCCTCCTTCTCAAGAACCCAACCAAGACGATCGCGATCTAGCTGGTACAGCGGAGAAACCCAATTGCAATAGGCGTCTGGCGTTCAGTTCTCAGGAGACGCCTCCAGCTGCCGCCTTCACCGAGCCGCAGATAGCTGAGGTGCGAAATATTATTAGCCCCAACACGCTCAAGAAGGCGGTCTGTGAGCAGAACTCGGTCCCATTACAGCAGATCAAGAAGAAGGGACGGAAACGAAAGGCTAAAAAGGGCGCCGGTGCGAGCCAGCCGGCACCGAGTACGATCCGTGCTCAGGACGGGCCACCTTCACCTAAGGATATCTCGAGGAGGGTGCATGTGGCGGGTAGGGCGATGCTACCGACAAATATGCTCAATGCTGCAACTTGTGCTATGCGGAGTCTGCATGACAGTGTTCTTTCTTTGGAGAAGCGAAATCTCAGAGAGAATGATGTGGCATACCCGGTTTTCATGGCCAAGGTGCCAGAGGGCAAGGGATTTGTGGATGGCGCCATCGGGGGTACGATCATCCTGCGGTTCGATGACATCTTTGCTATGTTTAACCTTCATTCGCTGCACTACACCTTCGTTCGGCTGTTTTCACTGAGTATGGAGATGCGGATCATTAGAGACAAGACCCCGGACATCGTGATAGTCGACCCCTTCTACATGTGTGCCAAGCTCTTGGGCAGCGCTGGGGACCGCCAAGTCGCGAGTTCACACCTCGAAGGTGTCATTCTGGCAAACCAAGATAAGGATAACTTCCTCGTGTCTTACTTTCCCGAGTAAGTCATCCCTTAACCGCCCCGTAACATATGATTTCTTAGATTTCCATTGTCTTTTTTCTAACATTCTGTGTTCTGTGCAGTGACACACATTGCACACTCATCCTCTTAAGCCCGAAATATTCCATGGCCACGTATTTTGACCCGAACCGTGACTCCAAGATAGACTACACAAATATCAAGAAAGTTCTTGATGATGTTCTCCCCGGCTACGCCAAATCTGGAGGTGCCTTCACCAGGCCAGTTCATAGGTACGGCAGGCACGTGTTCGCCCACAATACTAAGTTCTGCTGCGTCAAGCAGCCGCCTGGCGGTCAGAAGGATGCCTACTACGCCCTCCATCACATGCGGGCGATCGTACGGGACCATCATCACCTTCTGCTACTAGATAATCTCAAAGATTGGGCCGCGAGCTTGTTGGCAATCCAGGGCGCAGACATCAGACAAGAATTCTTTCGCATCCAGTCGGAGTTTGCGGAAATCATCCATCAAGATGTCCTTCATACCTCGGGGCAGTTCTACCTCAGATATCAACCGTCCAACAATGAGATAGACACAATGCTACAAATGTAGGCTGACAACGCCCGTGATTTCATGACCATCACGACAGATGCCGGCTTCATCCACGCTCCGGTCCCATGAGTCGAGTCGAAAGTAGTGATGCTATGTGTAGTTCTGAAACACTGATTGGCTCATGTTGTAATTAAACTTTAATGAATTGTATGTCTCTTTGGTTTGGACAGTCGTTCAACTTAGATGTAATCGATGCTATTTATTAGTAGGACCATGAATCGTGCTATTAATGTCTTGCTTTTCTCTTCCGATCCTTTTGTTGCATACTTATATATTGCTCATGTATTGTCTGTTGTTTGGCTTGTGCATAGAGATGTCGTCGTATGTCATGTACAAGGGTAAGGTTCCCGGAGTCTACGACGACTGGGAGGAGCGTCGAAGACAGGTTCACCGTTTCAGCAGTAACAGTTACAAAGGGTACACCACTAGGGCGGAGGCGGAATCTAGATACACCCGCTATCTAGCGGGAGAGAGGAGGGAGCGTTGGAGGAACCGGATGAAGACCAGTTTCATCGCGATGATGCTCATCGTGATGACCGTAGCTCTCTTCTATGTGATGGTAGTTTAGATGATCGATATCGACTTGTAATGTGAAGACAAACTCGCTACTCACGGTCTCGAGACTTGTAATGTTCTATCTTTGTTCGGTCTTTTGAATTCGGAGACTAATATAATGAATTGTATTCAGAGACTAATCTTCTATTGTATTTGATGAATCTGCTGTTGTTGTGTGGTGCTGTCTATATTCTGTCCAATAATATGTTTTGTAACCTGTGCAAAAATCAGAAAAGTAAAGAAAAATAAAACCTAATATTCATACTAATAGCGCATCATCTCAAAGTGCGCCATTAGTATGCCGAAGGATACTAATGGTGCATCACTACACAGTGCGCCATTAGTATGCCAAAGCACATGGGTAAATATGGCCCCCTGGGAGGCATACTAATGGTGCATGTTCGTCTACACTAATGGCGCACGGCGTGGTGCGCCATTAGTATATAATACTAGTGGCGTGGTACTAGTGGCGCACCAGTAGTGCGCCATTAGTAGGCAAAACTGGTGCGCCACTAGTAGGCCTTTTCCTAGTAGTGACGCACGTGACACCAAACTGTATGAAGTGATGTTAGAGGCTTCCAAGATCCCTAGAAGGTTCTACAGGAACTCAGGGCCATGTGACATTCTTTCAATTGCTCTGGAAACAAAAGAGCACCCTGGCCGTGCAAGGGGTATAGGTGTCAATGTCCCGCACAAGAGGGCTTTCACACTCAGCAAAGAAGAGAGGCTCAGCATGAAAAAAGTGAGGAGTGAAATGAAGCAGAATGCATTGTATGAAAAGTTGAGGAAGGAGATTTATCCGGCTGTTCGAAAGGATGTTGAGGAGTTAATGATAATGCAGAAGACTCTAACACTGGCAGATAGCCAGCAGATGGGAGGGGAGGCAGGCATGGAGGATGTTGCTTATTGCGCGACAAAACTGCACAAGAGTAGTTGTGCATCAACTGACCCCAGCGACATTGAGACAACAGCTGCTCGTGATGATTCTATATTTGGTCTATCTAGAATGAAAGACAGACTGAAGGGCGTGCTTACACATTAAGAAAGTACATTAAAATGTGCAACAGCCTGGGTTTGCCCGCCCTTCTTGGAAGATGTCCTCTTCTTGGACAATGTGCCATTGAAGCCGGGCTGTGTGAAGTGCTATGTGACTGAAGTAAAGCCTGGATTCAATGAATTTTCCCTGAAGAATGTCCTAGGAGACTTCGATGAGCAAAGGACCTCGGGAGAAACACTGTTACATCACATCCAGTGGCCACGAAAGGAAATAGAGTTCATCGATGAGATCCTTGAAGCCCCGCCAAGTGCAACCACTGTCGCCCCTCAACCGGTGACGCTCTCCTTGCCACAGTAGCTCTCACAGGCTGATGCATCAACCTGTGATCAGCCAACCCGACTTTGTGGCATATAGGTCGTGTCATCCTCTGCCCCAAAGCAGCCAGTGGCAAGGCCTACAACTGCTGAAGACGCACCACCGGTTTAGATGCATGTCGCTGAAGCAGCGGGGGGAGACCCAACTGCAGCACATGCTCAGCAGACCAACGTAGTGGAACAGATTGCTAAGCAGTCTGATGCTTAGGAACCGCCTGCTAAGCAGTCTATAGGTCCAGAACCGACTGCTCATCAGTCCATCGGTCCGCAGTCGTGTGATCAACATACCAATGCGTCAGCACTTCCTTCTCAGCAAACCAACATGTTGGCATGGCCTTCTCAGCACACCGACAAATTGGCACCACCTGCACCGAAACCCGACATAGCTTCAACCTATGGTTAGCAGTCCGATGCCTCTGCTCCTACAGCCCAGCAGTCTGATGCCTCTACTCCTACAACCCAGCAGTCCGTCACAGTTGCACCGCCAGCTTAGCGGTCCGGCATAGATAAACTGTCTGCTAAGTCCGTCCAAGCTTCACCGTCTGCTCGACAGTCTACCTTGCAGGCAACCAGACGTTCTGCCAGAAATGCTTCAAGTACCAAGAAGGAAGTGGCCAAAAAGGCTACACCCATGACCATGAGGAAGCACAGCGGGAGAGTGAAGAGGAAAGAGAACGATTGTCTCTTACTTAAAGCACTCATCGCCCAGAACCAAATTAACAACAACTTGTTCGAATCAGGGAGTAATATTATTTTTGACGCAATGGATGATGAAGTACGTTTGTTGCTTGCTAAAAGTAAAGCAGACTTACTTGAAGCACGCAATTATGTCCATGGCCAGCCATTTCTTGTTGGAGAATACTTTGATGAGTGCAGCTCTAGTTCCCGTGAGTTACATGAATATTGCATGGATCAAATGTCAGCAGGTCATCATGCTTTGCTAGTCCACTATAATAGAGATCATTTCCGACACGATGCTGGTTCCATCAATGTGAGTTTTGAGGACTTACATATCTTCTTCAACTTCAACGTGCTCGATGCCACTCTTGTTAGATGCCTGATTTTGTAAGAACTTAACAAACTCTCATCAACTTCTCCATACAAGGTTGTAAATGATAAAGAGCTAACTGCATTTTATTCCTCTCAAGGGATTGAACGCGTAGAGAAGAAAAATGGAGGGTGTATATTTCATAGATCCTGAATTAGCAAATGGCACAACAATACATGGTAAGGACCTACGGGACTAGGCCGTTAACACGGTCGTCTGTCTCTTCGAAAACACGTCCCATATAGAATCATCTGTCTAGCCATATCATGAACGGTAAGTCAAGTAAACAACCACGCACACACTGATTGTCTTTCAGATTTCGACATAATTCGTAAGTTCATGGCTTTATTAATATGTAGCGATCATTAGATATTGGTATTCATTATTCCAAACAAGAACACAGTTTACTACATCGATTCTCTCAGAGAGTCAACAAACGCTCAGGATCTGACGCATCTTCAGCAATTCATGGATAGGTATTGAATTCTATGATGTTGAAATTAATTTGCATTCATATCTGGTTCAATAATTGATGTTGTCAAACTTCATCATCATTTGCAGTGTGCTCGCATTGTGGAAGATTAAACCAGGGAACCTATTCAAGAGGGAACTACCTCTGCAGCACGAGATCATTTCTCCGGTAACACACCGAAATTCATTATTTTCGTAGTGTTACTCCAACAGTCTGCAAATACCTTTCCTTATGCTAGTCAAATGTTCAAGCTTCTAAATAAACCTCTTTCTATTTTTTCCAAATAAAAAATAATACATCTAACACCAGTTAGGTTGTTCCTAACGGGACAAATACATGACTAATTCTGTACAAAAAAATCAGTTTCCTCAACAAGAAGCAGGGACCAACCTTTGTGGATACTATGTTTGCAGGCACATGATCTCCATCTGAAAATCTGCTGATAGTTGTGATGATCCTCGCAAATTAGGACCACTAAGTCTATCTTAATTAATATCTTCTACTCCACTCATATGGCACATGCTGGTCTTAACAATACTGTAGCTCATCTTAAAACTGAGGACCCCTGAACCGCTCCCGGCTGGTGAATTGCTGATGGTTCGGAGATTTATCAGTGACTTCTTCCTGGATTACTACATCAATCCCACTGGTAGTAATGAATATTTCAGCATGCATTCTCCTGAAACATTGAGTAAGAGTTAGCCGCTAAACATATAACGCGTGGATCCATTGTTTTCCATCTAATGAGGTCTTCGTATTTCGTACATCATGATTAATTATGTAATGCATGTATGTGTGGACAAATCATTGGAAGTTAGCTACCATATCTTCAATTGCAATTGTTGCGAAATCTGATGAATGTTCTTCTTGTGGACACTATTTGTTCAATTGAATATTGTGGTGAATTTGCTTTTTGTGTGCAGACTCAAAATGGGATATTTTTGTTTATTTGTTCAATTGAATATTGTGGCGAATTTGCTTTTTGCATGCCGATTCAAAATATAATATTTTTGTTTATTTCTTCAATTGAATATTGTGCCGAATTTGCTTTTTGCATGCCGATTCAAAATGGGAAATTTTTGTTTTAACCTGGCAATTGCTCCGCACACGGTTCAACTAAATGAGTGTGTGCGATCCACATCGGAAAGCATACGTCAATCATAGCGGAACCGTCGGTGATACACAACAGATCGCAAATGATTTTCTACGCTACTACGTGTGTGTAAGGTCTTAGGAACCGTTTGTTATATCACGTTATCGCACACAAGAACTGGGAGTAAACCGTGCCCAATGTAAAATACAATCCCAGTCATAATTTTTTCAGGAAACGTGTGGGATCCCAAACGAAAAGCACACGTCACTCTTGCGGTAACCGTCAGTGATACCCAACAAATCACAAACGGTCTGCAACACTTGTATGTGTGCAAAGGGGCTACTGGAACTTTTGTGATAGAACATTATCACAGATGGTAATTGTTGGCAAACATGTGCGATGGAGTCTAGCATGGCAGATGGGTTAGGCAGAAAACTCGTGTGCGATGGGGCACAAATCGCACACAGCTCATGTGTTGGCTAGTGTGCCTTACATATTGTTTCCCAAACGGTTCATTACGACAGACCGTATGGTTTCACTTCGTCATTGGAAACGCTTAATCACCGATACCACACGTGCAAAAGAATTTAGTGTGTGTTGCAGAGCACACGATTAAATTTTGGAAGGCCTCTGGATCACTGCTCCATATCCCAGATGGTTTCTCGGTCGTGTGGGAAGGACACCCTATCACGCACACTCACTTGGCGACAGTCCAAATGCCATCGCGGAAAGGGATTAAAAACCGTTTGTGTAGGACCGATGCATACCAGCGAGTATATGAAAGTGACAACATAGGAGACTCTCTATCATGAACATCACGGTGCTACTTTAAAGCACAAGTGTGGAAAAATGATAGTAACATTGCCCCATCTCTCTTTTCTCTCTTTTTTTGTTAGGTTCTTTGGCCTCTTTTACTTATCCTCACATGGGGCAATGTTGTAATAATGAAGATCATCAAACTTTTATTTACTTACAACTCAAGAGTTACAACTCGATACTAGAACAAAATATGACTCTATATGAATTCCTCCGGCAGTGTACTGGGATGTGCAATGACTCAAAAGTGACATGTATAAAAATATGAAAGGTGGCTTTTCCACAAATACGATGTCAACTACATGATCATGCAAAACAATATGACAATGATGGAGTGTGTCATAATAAAACGGAATGGTTGAAGTTGCATGGCAATATATCTCGGAATGGCTATGGAAATGCCATAATAGATAGGTATGGTGGCTGTTTCAAGGAAGGTAAATGGTGGGTGTATGGTACCGGCAAAAGTTGCGCGGTACTAGAGAGGCTAGCAATGGTGGAAGGGTGAGAGTGTGTATGATCCATGGACTCAACATTAATCATAAAGAACTCACATACTTATTGCAAAAATCTATTAGTCATCGAAATAAATTACTACGCGCATGCTCCTAGGGGGATAGATTAGTAGGAAAAGACCATCGCTCGTCCTCGACCCCCACTAATAAGGAAGACAATCAATAAATAAATTATGCTCCAACTTGTTGACATAACGGTTCACCATACGTGCATGCTACGGGAATCACAAAGTTTAACACAAGTATTTCTACAATCCACAATTACTCACTAGCATGACTCGAATATCACTATCTTTACATCTCAAAACAATAATAAGGAATCAAACTTCTCATAGTATCCAATGCACTTTATATGAAAGTTTTTATTATATCCCTCTTGGATGCCCATCATATTAGGACTAAAGTCATAACCAAAGCAAATTACCACGCTGTTTAGAGAGACTCTCAAAATAATATAAGTGAAGCATGAGAGTTCAATAATTTCTGAAAAATAAATCCACCGCCATGCTCTAAAATGATATAACTGAAGCACTAGAGCAAAATTGCCTAGCTCAAAAGATATAAGTGAAGCTCATAGAGTATTCTAATAAATCACGATTCATGCGTGTCCCTCTCAAAAGGTGTGTATAGAAAGGATGATTGTGGAAAACTAAAAAGTAAAGATTCATATCATACAAGACGCTCCAAGCAAAACACATATCATGTAGTGAATAAAAATATAGCCTCAAATAAATTTACCGATAGACGAAGACGAAAGAGGGGATGCCATCCGGGGCATCCCCAAGCTTAGGCTCTTGGTTGTCCTTAAATATTACCTTGGGGTGCCTTGGGTATCCCCAGGCTTAGGATCTTGCCACTCCTTATTCCATAGTCCATCAAATCTTTACCCAAAACATAAAAACTTCACAACACAAAACTCAACAGAAAATCTCATGAGATACGTTAGTGTAAGAAAATAAATCACCACTTTTTGGTACGGTTGTGAAATCATTCTTTATTTATATTGGTGTAATATCTAATGTATTCTAACTTCTCCATGGTTCATACCCCCGATACTACACATAGATTCATCAAAATAAGCAAACAACACATAGAAAACAGAATCTGTCAAAAAACAGAATAGTCTGAAGTAATCTCGAAATCTCGAATACTTATGTAACTCCAAAAATTCTGAAAACTTAGGACAGCCTGGGAAATTTATATATGAATCTTCTGGAAAAAATCATTATTTTATCATGGTTCTGTTAAAAATGAAATTATTTTTCTGGGCACAAAAGTTTCTATTTTTCAGCAAGATCAAATCAATTATCACCGTAAGCCATCCCAAAGGCCTTACTTGGCACAAACACTAATTAAAACACAAAAATACATTTAATACAGAGGTAATAATGCATATTTTATTCAAGAACAGTAGCAAAACAAAAAACTCAAAAAAAAATTGGTTGCCTCCCAACAAGCGCTATTGTTTAACGCCCTTAGTTAGGCATATTGCAATAGACCTATGTATTTTCATCTTTGGTATGCAATCCATAAGTAGATCTCATAATAGATTCATATGGCAACTTAATTTTCTTTCTAGGAAAGTGTTTCATGCCTTTCCTTGGCGGAAATTGAAATCTAATGTTTTGCTTCTTTCATATCAATAACTAGCAGGTGTACCCGCGCATTTGCGCGGCTAAGTTTTTTTCTGTATAATTCCTAGAGAATTGTGATCACTATTATTTAACATGTCACGTACTGTTGTTTTTAGGGATGATAATGTTAAAAATATGATGTTAGACTTTTAACCATGAGAATTTAAACGTTTTCTATGGAATTATGTTATAGCGACAACTTAATTTGCCATAAAAGATGTTGAATTTTCCATGCTAAAAAATCAGACAGGAGCGAAATCCTAGATCTATTTTCTTTCTCGGAAACAAATTTCTTTTGACATTCTATAGATTATAAAATACTCCCTTTGTTTTTAAATATAAGTCTTTTTAGAGATTTCAATAGAGACTACATATTTTGAAATGTACATTCCAAAATATGTTTATATATATCAGTATGTGGTCCGTATTGAAATGTAAAAGGACTTATATTTAGAGACGAAGGGAGTACTCATTCATTTATAGGCATCAAATATGCTTGGTACGGTCATAGGTATTCTCATCATTTCCTTCTAGTACGTGTAGTTTGCTCAACCATCCATTTTTGCCACTTGATACATGCTCCTGGTCGTGTTAAAAAAAGATACATGCTGCTGGTCGCACCAGATCAAATATCTCGCAAACTGACGGTTCAATGTAACAGTATGAATGGAAAACTCTGGACTATACTGGCCACCGTTGTACCCGAAGCACCCAGACATGGAAAAAAATCCCCTTTCTCTTACTGCTCTTTGGATCGAGGTCTGGCCGAGGCAGGGATGGCGCAAAGCTTCTGGCCGCGGATCTAGCGCTGCTCACCTTCCCATGATGCGGCATCTCATCTCTGCTGAACTGGAGAGGCAGATGTCAGGTCAGAGAGCTGGGTCGTCGCGTTTGACGACCATCTCCTCCACAGTTTTCCTCGTCGATCTCGTATTCTCCAATCACCCGGGTCTGGCTTTAGCATGTCTGTTAATTTTCGCCATTTTACTTTCATTTTTAAATTGCCAATAATATATTTTTCTTTTTCATACGGGATGTGATATATTTCAATTATTGGATCTGCGACACAGGATAGAGGTCAGCATGCCTGGTATGGTCGATGCGCCACATCTATGCATCGTTCCTACTTCCTCCATAATGCCCAATTCTTCACAGGTTTGTTTCCCCTTCTAATTTAATTAAAAAGTATATAATTTTCTATTTGCTGAAACAACATATTAGCAAGTTATATAACTCATATGTTTATTGTTTATTTAAGACAAAGTAAAAACTCTTGCATGTTTTAACTAAAATTTGCTTCATATGCTTTAATTAACATGCACCCAATTCTCAATTGGCTTAATGGGTGTAGGTCATACTTGTAATGCCTCTAGGTGAATCGACACATAAATACCTAATGTCGGTCTTTGCTTCTAGTGGAAAATTTGGCCTGTAGAGTTATTTGTACGAATTAGCACTGTGTGAGTTATTGTTCCGTGTGCATTCATAGGATCCTTGCTTATTCTTGCAGCCTCCCTCACAAGGGTAGTAGTCATGATTCTCACACTCACTGATATACATCCGTATGTAGTCCATATTGAAATCTCTAAAAGGACTTGTATTTAGGAACGGAGCAAGTATAATAGAAACATTCCTGTTCGAATTAGTAGATTTCTCAAATCAATGAACACATAGTCCTAAAAATTACCAAGAAAATCAAAGTTCACATTTTGAAGAAATTGTTAGACATATATAAGTCAAGTAAGAATGTAAGATGATGTTATAACATATATGACTAAATTGTGACTACCTGATCTGTCTATTTTTTTTGCCTCATCTAAGGAAGTTCTTGTAACGCCCTTCCGTAAAACATTTGCTCTTCTAGTGTGCGTTGTCGTACTTCTATCAATATCGATCATTTTTGGTAAAGATTCTTCCGCTAGGTGCCTATATATATGGAGTGACATTTAGTCATAGTTAATTAGTCAATAAATCAGAATAGCTGGTGTTTCATACCAGTTAAGAAGTTCCCGAGGTTTGGGTATATCGAGATCGGTATATACTCATGTGGCACTGCTTGACTATAGGCACAAATGTATCAAGTAGAAATCTGTTAAATATTTTATTTTTGTAAATAACATATCAGGTTTTAAAATTGTTGAACTTACCATTGTTGAGGTCACACAGACACTTTGGTTATCGATGAATATGTATAACATAAACCTGCTCATCCATATAGATCACATCAAGGCTAATAAGTTCATCGATTGGAGGATTATTGTATCCCATGTTCCCATTAGTTTCACTTAAACATCCCAGTTTTGGTATCTTGTTGAAGTCTCTTAGTTTCTTGTATTCCCATTGCTTCAAAAGGATTGAAAATGTACTTGTCAATTGATAATGTTCATATGAAGATTTTTGCTGAAGAAATTGAGTTCATAGTAATAATACTTACTAACCTTGTTGATTCAGGTGAGAAGGAAACTTGGATGGTTGGGTGTGACTTATGTAGAAAAGAGTTGCATGCCACTTCATAATTTGGGCGGCCTTTGATATTGCCTGAGCACCAAGTCTGAACATCTCGCATCATAGAGAGTTCGCTTCAATTGTCCTGGTGGTGGGATCGTCGAGTCACGGCGTCGTAGAGTTGGTTGGCTTCAATTTTCCTAGTCATGGTGCTGAGTCGTGAGTTGCTGGGTGTCTTAGATTTCCAGGCGGATGGTGGGCGTGTGCTGGGTGCTGGGTGTGGCCGGCTGTGTATTTTGATGTATGAGTTCTGGCTGTGCCCTTATGGAGTCCTTGTATGCTTATTATTTTTCTTCCAATTAAAGCCTATATGTGACAATAGGTTGATGGATGCGGCCAATTTTGTATTTTTATGGGGACTCTGTCCGTAAGCACTCTTTGTATGTGTTTACGTGTCCTTGGCTTACCGAGTGTCCGAGTTATGTATGTGTCCTTTAGAGTCCCGATTAGGAATTGCACGTGACAATAGTTGGACATGTAACGCCTTTATATAATATATTAGTGGAAGAGATAATTATTTTGTGTTGTGTTTTTTGGCTTCCTTCTACGATTATGTTGACAAGCCTTATGTGTGCATCTATGTTGATGAGCCTTATGTGTGCGTCTCCATATAGACGTGACAGTTCAATTTGCTGATCCGTACATATTAACTTATTACGTAAAATCTTTTAATCTCAGCCATTGTTTTTATGATCAAACGGTGGTAATAATATTAGTCTGTGTGGATTAACATGGTGTATTATTTGTCTTCTATTTTAATTATATAATAGATTGCACTAATCATAAGGAAAGGTCTACCAAGAATAATAGGACATGTAGGATTGTAATCTATATCATGGACAATGAAATCTACGGGCACATAATTACTATTTGCAACAATAAGAACATCATTAATTCTCCCCGTAGGTTTCTTAATAGTGGAATCCGCAAGATGCAAATTTAAAGAACAATTATCAAATTCACGAAAACCTAACACATCACATAAAGTTTTTGAAATCGTGAAAACGCTAGAAAATCACACAAAGCATGGTGCTTATAATCTTTAATCTTAATCTTAATAGTAGGTTCCCACTCATCATGAAGTTTTCTAGGGATAGAAACTTCCAATTCAAGCTTTTCTTCAAAAGATTTCATCATAGCTTCAACGATATGTTTAGTAAAAGCTTTATTTTGATTATAAGAATGAGGAGAATTCAACATGGATTGCAACAAGGAAATACAATCTATCAAAGAAAAATTATCATAATTAATATCCTTGAAATCCAAAAGAGTGGGTTCATCGCTACCTAAAGTTTTGACCTCTCCAATCCCACTTTTTATCAATTTTTGCATCAGGATCTATAAACTCCAAATTATTGCGACGCTTTTTAACTAAAGTTGACTCATCTCCAGTACCATCCTTATCAAGATTTATATTGGAAAACAAATATTCAATAGGAGTCACATCAATCACTTTAAGATCTTCATCATTATTTTCACAAAAACTAGAAGAACACGCTTTTACAAACCAATCTCGCTTAGCATGCATCTTAGCGGTTCTTTCTTTGAACTCATCAATGGAAATTCTCATAGATTTTAGAGATTCATTAATATCATGCTTGGGTGTAATAGACCTAATTTTCGAAGAATCAATCTCAAGAGAAATTCGATTAACGTTCCTAGCCAAATTATCAATCTTAAGCAAATTTTCTTCAACCAAAGCATTGAAATTCTTTTGCGAACTCATAAATTCTTTAATACTATTCTCAAGATCAGAGGGCGCATTATTATAATTTTTATAAGAATTGTTGTAGGAATTACCATAATTATTAGAGGAATTACTAGGGAATGGCCTGGGATTAAAATTACCTCTATACGCGTTATTACCAAAATTGTTCCTACCAACAAAATTAACATCCATAGATTCATTATTATTCTTAATCAAAGTGGACAAAGGAATATCATTAGGATCAATAGAAGCAATCTTGCTAGCAAATAATTTCATAAGTTCATCCATCTTTCCACTCAAAACATTAATCTCTTCAATCGCATGCACTTTTTAACTAGTGGAAGATCTTTTGGTGTGCCATTGAGAATAATTAACCATAATGTCATCTAGGAGCTTAATAGCTTCTCCTAAAGTAATTTCCATAAAATTACCTCCCGCGGCCAAATCTAAAAGATTTCTAGAAGCAAAGTTCAATCCGGCAAAAACAATTGTATAATCATCCATATATTTAAACCATGAGCAGGGCAATTTCGTATCATCAATTTCATCCTATCACATGATTGTGCAACATGTTCATGATCAAGTTGCTCAAAATTCATAATATCGTTTCTAAGGGAGATGATTTTAGTGGGAGAAAAATACTTGGAAATAAAAGCATTTTTACACTTATTTCATGAATCAATACTATTTTTAAGCAAAGATGAAAACCAAGTTTTAGCAGGATCTCGTAGTGAGAATGGAAATTGCTTCAATTTAACAATATCATTATCCACATCTTTATTTTTTTGGATATCACACAACTCAACGAAATTATTTAGATTGGATGCGTCATCTTCACTAGGAAGGCCGAAAAATTGATCTTTAATAACAAGATTCAGCAAAGCGGCATTAATCTATACTACTATATAGTGTACGAGTTTTTCAATTTTGAATCCTAAGCCTAAGAAGCAATTTTGGCCGTTGATGACGCCAATCCTATGGTCCAAAGTGAAAGGATTCGCACCTACAGTGCTCAGTGCACAAACACACTTCACTCTAGAGAAATCTCGACACTGCGGAATTGTTTATTGTTGGATGCTTCGACATTTTCTGTACGTGCAGCAGAAGTTGGCAGCCACTCCAATGTCCTGTGCTCCCATCTCCGATTTTCTCTTTCTTGGCATCATAGGATTTTCTGTGGCTACACACGATTAGTAGGGGATGGTGCAAGTGTGGCCAGTTATTGCTTTTCACGTGTGCACAATGCATCACAGGATTGGATTATATGTGTCCAAACTTTGTACCCTAGAATATTGCGTTTCTTAGAGAATATTATAACAGCTTTGTTATACATTAGCTAAGTCACCTTGTGATTAGAGTATAACACGGTACAAATATCTGAGACTGATAATTTTTTGGCATGTGCATTTTCTTCTAAGTTTTGCAACTATAAAATACTATTCCTCCAAGCACAAATGTAATTATAAGATAATTCCTATTTACTGTATGCATCATTAACAAATTTTTATTATGTTTGCACCAGAACCACCCACTGTAGGAGTGATAAGTGATAACTACCATAATAGCTTTACGTACAAACAAAACACAACGGTTGATTTGTTAGAAT
The DNA here is from genome assembly GCF_002162155.2 of Triticum dicoccoides. Classification (NCBI taxonomy): domain Eukaryota; kingdom Viridiplantae; phylum Streptophyta; class Magnoliopsida; order Poales; family Poaceae; genus Triticum; species Triticum dicoccoides. The sequence goes on along the minus strand of NC_041386.1, from coordinate 354,685,288 downwards.
TTCCAAGATCCGTGTGTTTGATTTTCTTCTTTTGGAAAATTTGTATCCATGAATTGAACATTTCACGTGATGTGCACGTACCCGCGTACTAGTTTCATAAGATTCCGTGCTAGTGGCGTGAGCAATCGGAGTACTAATAAAATTAGTATTGGAAAAGTCACACAATTTGGTATTCCCTCGAGTCATCGTGACAAAGCAAGCAGTCCAACACTCAAGCAAACAAAAAGCAAGCGAAAAGATGAATGGAAGAAGGGCGAATAAAAAGGCAAATCTTTTAAAAAATCGCTTTAGAAGTGGGGGAGAGGAAAGCGAGAGGCAAATGGCGAATAATATAATGCAAGAGATGAGAGTTTATGATGGGTATTTGGTAGGCTTGATGTAGATCTCCCCGGCAATGGTGCCAGAAATTCTTCCTGCTACTTCTTGACCTTGCGTTGGTTTTTCCCTTGAAGAGGAAAGGGTGATGTAGTATAGTAGAGATAAGTATTTCCCTCGGTTAAGAACTAAGGTATCAATCCAGTAGGAGAAACACGCAAGTCCCCAATAGATGCACCTGCACAAACAATCAAACACTTGAACCCAACGCGATAAAGGGGTTGTCAATCCCTTCACGATCACTTGCAAATGTGAGATCTGATAGAGATAGATAGAACTAAACAAAAGATAAAATATTTTTGGGTTTTTTGGTTTATAGATCTGAACATAAATTATTGCAAGTAGTAGATCAGAAACTAATATGATAGAAAATACTCGGGGGGCATAGGTTTCACTAGAGGCTTCTCTCATGAAGGCAAATAATACGGTGGGTGAACAAATTACTGTCGAGCAATTGATAGAAAAGCGCAAAGTTATGACGATATCCAAGGCAATGATTATGCAATATAGGAATCACGTCCGTGTCAAGTAGACCGACTCCTGCCTGCATCTACTACTATTACTCCACACATTGACCGCTATCCAGCATGCATCTAGAGTATTAAGTTCACAAAGAACGGAGTAACGCCTTAAGTAATATGACATGATGTAGAGGAATAAACTAGAGCGATATGATGAAAACACCATCTTTTTATCCTCAATGGCAACAATTAAATATGTGTCTCGCTACCCCTACTTTGTGACTAGGTGAAATCACGCAAGATTGAACCCAAAGTTAAGCACCTCTCCCATTGCAAGAAAAACCAATCTAGTTGGCCAAACCAAACCGATGGTTTGAAGATAAATACAAAGATATCAAATTATGCATATAAGAATTCTGAGAAAATTCAAATAATATTCATAGATAAGTTGATCATAAATCCACAATTCATCGGGTCTCGACAAACACACTGCAAAAGAAGATTACATTGGATAAATCTCCAAGAACATCGAGGAGAACATGGTATTGAGAATCAAAGAGAGAGAAGAAGTCATCTAGCTACTAGCTATGGACCCGTAGGTTTGTGGTAAACTACACATGCTTCATCGGAAGGGCAATAGAGTTGATGTAGATGCCCTCCGTGATCGAATCCCCCTCCAGCAGGATGCCAGAAAAGTCCCCAAGATGGGATCTCATGAGAACAGAAGGTTGCAGCAGTGGAAAAGTGTTTTCATGGACGCCTTTGGTGGTTCTGGAATATATGTGAATATATAAGAGGAAGAGCTAGGTGAGGGGAGTCCAGAGGGGCCCACAAGGTAGCCCCCCCCCCCTAGGGCGCACCCTCCACCCTTGCCACCGCCTCGTGCCTCTTATGTCTTGGACTCCAAGTCTCGTGGGTGTCTTCTAGTCCAAGAACAATCATCGTGAAGTTTTGTTTCGTTTGGACTTCGTTTAGTATTCCTTTTCTGCAAATCTCAAAAACAAGGAAAAAATAGAAACCGGCACTCGGCTCTAGGTTAATAGGTTAGTCCAAAAAAATAATATAAAATAGCATATTAATGCATATAAAACATCCAAAATAGATAATATAATAGCGTGGAACAATCAAAAATTATAGATGCATTGGAGACATATTAGACCCCCTTTAACAATATGGTGTTTCCTATGACTCAAGAAAGGAAAATGAAACTACGAAAAAAAAGTCTTCACGCTTCATAATCCTCACATCAATATCAATATTTTCAAGGTCACACCAATTTCCTCATTTTCAAAGTCTTCAACAAAACCAAAGTCTTCAATTGAAGACATTCATTTTTAGGGGTAAACTTTCTTTGAGTATATCAAACTCCTCAGAGACTTTTAGACATGTGTACACTCACAAACATATTAGTCCCTTAACCAATAAGTCTTCAATACACCAAAATCACTAAGTGGCATCTCCCACCTTTTTTGGTGATTGATGACAAATAGGTTAAGTTTTCAACGGGGATAAACAGATGAAGTGTAAATATTGATATTGGGGAATTTGATCACAAGATATAGAACTCCCCCTGAAGATGTGCATATTTGAGGAATTTAATTTGGATTGCAAATGCACATTGTAGAATAAAATTATGGATATCTCCCCCTATATCTTGTAATTCATACAAGCATTTAACATATGATATGAAGAATTTGAAATGCATGATGAAATATGGTATCTGGCAAAATTCAGCATGCCATTAAGGTACTTAAGGAAATAAGCATGCAGAAAGTAGCTCAAAAGTATCAGACCACCATCATACTTAAGTTTACAACTCATCAAACAAACACTTCAGAAGAGCGAGTGTTGTAACTTAAAGAAAAAACATCCCATACATAGAGACTCGCTTGAAGACTAACTCAAATTTGCCCCCCTTTGTCATCAAATGACCAAGAGGGATGAAAAATGACGACTAACGCCCCTGAAGAATATCGTCATGAGGTTGATGGAGGAGCACGCGCGTTGTTGGGGTCGCTTGTTGAATTAGGGCCTATCGCAGTGTCTTCGAGATCCTCAGCTTCATCTGTATCATGCGATGAAGAAAATGAACTTGTGACCAACTAAGGAACTTTGACCTTCTTGAATTTCTTCGAGGGGGGATTTGACCACTCAAAGTTCTGTTGAAAGTCCATCTACTTGAGGTCTTCATCACTGTAAAGATGAGAAAGTATGGCCCAAGTGCGATTAAGATTTCATGCGGATAGTAATGATTCTTCTTCATAGTGTTCTAAGTAATAGTCATGTTATGGAGAATCGAGCCAAATAGACGCTTGACCCACTTGTGATTGTGATCGACCTTATGGAGAAGACTTAGAAGAAGCTCGCGATCAGTCATCACTCGTGGGGTAGTGGCTTGAGGATTTTGCACATTGGCTTTAGAAGCAAAATCTTGAGTTGCAGAGTCATCATTGGTGGAATAAGATGCAGTCTATGAAACTGACCATCCAATGGACGAGTGCCTTCATCAATAACAACATCCCTAGAGTAATGCTTGTAATTAGTGGCATTGCATCCATGCATCATGTCTAAATTCTAAAAGTTGAACTGAGGAAATTTGAAGGCCTCAAAATTTTAATTAGAAAGAACAACAAGAACCCTAAGAATTTCATTCAATGAAACCAAAATGTTCATCTTTGATGTTTGATATTTTTGGCAAGGGTTTTGATCCAAGCTAGATATAATGAACACTTTTGAAGATTATTTTGGGCTTTGGATTGAAATCAATACTATATTTGAATTTGAATTTGTATTCTTCATATATGGAATATAAATTCAAATGTCTCTAATATATTTTGTGAGCTTGTGGAGAAGTCCTTTGAGGAACATAAAATATGGGCATGAGTTTGAATCCTATTTTCAATTTAAACAATGGCAAATAAATAAATAAAAGAAAACCAAACAGAAAAATAAAACAAAGCAAAAACTACCTGGACGTACCTGGCTGGCCAGCCCACCTGGCGGCGCAGCCAACCGACCCAGCCCACCAGGGGCAGAGGCGTCTTCCACCTCGCGCCAGTCGGGTGCAAAGCGCATGCCCGATGCGCGCGCGCCTGTAGCTCGCCGCCTCCTTCTTTCCGACGAGCCCCTGGACGCATGGCCGACTTCCTCGGTGTCATCCGAATTCCTCTGGCTCGCTCACTCTTCCCCCTACTCTCTCCCTCGCCGTTCCCCACCTCACCAAACACGCCCGCCTCCGCCGACGAGCACCACAACGACCATCGCCTCTCCCTCGTCCCCTCGAGCAGTCCAGAAGCTCCGCATCATCGCCATCGTCCTCTCCGCCGAGCCACGCGGCACCGGACACCTCGAACACCGCAGTCATCTTCTACCTCGGGCAACTGAGATCGTCGGCGCCCGTTTGTCGTCCATGGTGCCTCTCGGAGCCTGCTGAGTCCTCCATTGGAATCCCACTGAGCTCCTCCGTCTTCCCCTTCACTCCCCGTGCTCTAATTTGTGCGCTAGCCACCACCCCACGAGCACCTGAAGCCGTTGTCCGCCATTGCTGACGAGCTCGACGCTCTCGAGCTTCTCTGCTCGAACGCGTTGCACCACCGTGCTCCTCGTGACACGAGGAGGCCGTAGAGCCTACGCACACAAGCAGTCGAGCACCCTAGCTTCGTTTTCGTTGATGTTGTAGCTCTGGCCACCACATTCATCGTTGTTGCCATCACTGGGGGGGGCTCCCCTCGCCTAGCCCGCTTGCTCTATTGGACGCGACGCACTCCCAGCGTCCCATAGCCACAAGCCGCACTCAAAACCGAGCCCCGTAGCGGTTTTCTGACGAGCTTCCGCCACGGATTTGGTCGTCGTCGGCCGAGCTCCGGCGAGTGCCGATGTGGCACTATCATTAGGCGCTAACCCCACTATTTAAACCCCCCCTCACACACAACCACTGACAGCGGGCCCTACCACTGGTCAAACCCCAGTCAGTGCTAGGTTTGACTAGGATTAGTCCTTGTGTCACTGATGTGTGGACCCCACATGTTAGGTTTGACCTAGGCAGCCCCGTTGACTTGCTGATGTCCGCATGGGTCATGCTGACACGGTATATATTTTCTGGGATTTAAAATAAATCAAAAATGCTTCATTTATTTTGAAAAAATATCCAAAACTTCAAAAATTCATATAAATTCAACCGTAACTCCAAATGAAATAATTTATATATGAAAATTATTAGAAAAATCTAATCTATCCATTCGTACTAGTTTCATGCATGACAAAGAACTTAACCTTACTATATAGATAAAAATAAGTTAATGCACTTTGTAAATTCATAACTTGAGTTTGATTTTGAACCTTTGGTTCAAATTAACTCAAACCCTTCCATTGGTAGCTACATTAGCTCAAATCACAGCATATTGACATGTCACATTCATACATCATATTGTTGCGTTGCATTGATTCTGCTCCTTCTTTGTTTGCTTGTGTTGCTCCCTCTCAGTGGACGTTGTTCCGACGTCGTGATCATTGACACCGATGAAGAACTATACTATCTTCAGAGTGCCAGGCAAGCAAGCCCCCTTTGAGCATTCCGATACAATCCCACTCTCTCACTCCTGCTCTCATTTACTTCATTAGGACAATAACGATTCAACTGTTACATGCTGCGGTAGTTGAACCCTTTCCTCTGCATGACCTGTCTTTGCCATAGTAAATAGTTGAAACGACCACTAGCATGAGTAGGAGTTGTTTGAGCCATGATGTGCCTACTCATTCATGCTTGCTTGTTATGCCTGCTATGCTTAGAGTTGTGTCAGGTATGATTCATTTGGGATGGATTGGGATGGAGATGAACATGTCCTACTGATGAGAGATAAGTGTGTGAACATGATTCGGTAAAGGTAGCGATGAGAGGCCAGGTAGGAGTACAAGGTGGGTTGTCTCATTGAAGCCATCCTCAGGAACTAAGTTCCGTGTTTGTGATCAAAGAACAGCTACTACCACACGTTGGGCCCTGAAATATGACCCCGCTCGACTTATTAACCCCCTTGTCCTCCGTCCAGGAGTTGCAAGTAGTTTGTAGTGTTTATAGTATGCTGGAGGTCGTGCGTAGCGCTGACCCTAGGGGTGGGCTATGATGTGGTAGGCAAGTGGCACGGTATACCGAGGCACCCATTTGGTGGGCTCGAGAACCCTGCACACATCGTTTAGGGCCGTAGTGGAAAACCTCGGCTGGTCTTCCTTGCGGATGGAACTCAAATAGGCAATAAACCTGGACTAGAAACTTGTGTGGTTAGTCAGGTCGTGGTTTACACCCACGTTGGCTTTCGCTTGAAGTCTGCCGAGCACATGTCATGTGCAAACGCTAAGTGGTGGAAACATGTGTGAAGAAGTACCCCCCTACAGGGTTATATATGATCTATTCGAATAGCTGCGTCCGCGGATGTGGACTACTTGGAATGCTTACATTGTTCATAGATAACTGGAAGTGCATACTCTAAAATGCGAAAGATAAGCATGAGTGCTATCAATGGCCTTCTCATAGGGAGACGGGAGCGGGTCCATAGTGATGTATTGATTTGGTGAATATGTGGACTCGTGTGCGCCACCTCAAAGAAAGTACTCGTAGTACACGATAGCCACTGAGTCAAAGATGGCTTGTTGCAGTTAAACTCCACCACCCCTTTGTTGATACTGATGCATATGTAGATAGTTCTGATGTAAGTCTTGCTGGGTACATTTGTACTCATGTTTGCTTAATTTATGTTTTTGCAGAGAGACCTCATTCTCGCTAGTAGTTTCACGTGGGCTTATGAGCTTGGGAATCCCAGAGAGAGGTCTGGTTCCTTTGGAGGGTCTTGTAGATAGATAGGCTTCTTAGCCTTCTTTATTTTAGATGTCTATACTCAGACATGTTTATGCATCTGCTTGGCTTGTATGACTTTGTGTGAAGGGTCATGAGACTCGCTGCTTGTAATAAATGTTATGATGGCTCTTGTGGGCCTTTATCTATATGAGTTGTTGAGTTATGTTGTGATGCCTTGTTGTACAACGCATACTTGCATGTTATGCATACGTGTAACATGTATTGCTATGTGTGGGATCCAACAACCTAGTCATTTATTCTTGGTAGTCTCTCTTACGGGGAAATGTCTCCTAGTGCTTCCACTGAGCCATGGTAGCTTGCTACTGCTCCAGAACACATGGGATGATCGGCATGTGTCCTTCTTTGCTCTTTTGTTCGTCCCTCCGGGGAAATGTCATGCGGTGCTTACCAGAGTCCTGATTGCTTGCTATAGGCTAGATTCACTCGCTGCTGACCGACACATGCATTCCTGGGTCATGTATGCCTATCCCAGTAAGTGAGTGCCACCTTGGGTTTATGACTAGTCATGTCGACCCGCGGTATTTGTCATATGGATGGTACCGACACTATCATATACGTGAGCCAAAAGGCACAAACGGTCCCGAGCCAGGTAAGGTAGCACCCGTGGGGATACCGTGTGTGAGGCCGCAAAGTGATACGATGTGTTACATGCTAGATCGGTGTGACTTAGGGTCAGGGTCCTGACAATAGGGCTTCAATTGAAACGGCGAAAGTGCAACATTTGCCAAAGTCCTCATGAAGAAATCATGATAGTTAATGGGAATACCATCTATAATGTTGAATAGCAAATTTTGAATGATGCCAACAACTTCTTCTTCTTCAGAGTTGTGGCCTTTGATCGGACTGAGGGAATCCTTCACTAGGAAGGTGGTTCTAGGAGCTTGGCCTGGCCGCAAAGGCTTCATCAACACTTGCATGAGGTGATTTTGAAGTTCAGGTTCTTCATACATGAGCCTTGCGCCTTTTGTAGGAGGACTGACTGGGATGGCATGAAGTAATTCAGAGGCTGGAGCTTTATAATGAGTGTTTTCAGTCATCCAGTCTAGAACCCATGAATTGATATCAACCACATTGCCAGTGAGATGCAGGGTTGCATAGAACTGAAGAATTAGCTCTTCCTTCCAGTCATAGATATCAGCACAGAAATTGAGGAGTCCAGCTTCGTGAAGAACATTGAGAACTGGTTGAAAGCATGGAATGGACTCCATATCCACATGAGGAATTTGGCGGTGCTGGAAGACTTTGTCCTTATCAAACAGAAGATATGCATAGAAATTCATCTGGCTCGCAGTCCCAAACCTCTTGCACCTTAGTCTTGCTGAGTCATATGGATTTGCATCAGTGGAGAAATGATGCTCAGTGAAGAAATCATCATTCTTGAATTTTGGCCTCTTTGCATGAGGATTTTGAGGCTTGGGCTGAAGATTTGTAGCAGAAGGCCTCACAATCTCTTGAGACACAACTTCAGGTAATTCAAATTGAGGAATTTCAGTGGCAGTTTCATTGGCAGTAGTCTGGTTCTCCATTTCTTTAGTTATTACAGCTAGAACATCTTCAGGTATGGATTGGAGTGAAGCTTGACGTCCTGCAGATCGAGATGGACCTAGAGGGGGGTCGTGAATAGGTACAATTACAAAATTTAATTATTACTTAGCAATTTTAGGCAATAATGTGGAATATGAAAGTGAGCCTAACAATTGCAATTGTGATGCTAAGAGCTAAGCAAGATAAACAAGTAACACAAGTAAGCAAGCGCAATATGATATAAGTAAGAGCTAATAGACAAGTAACCACAAGTAGAGAGTTAGGGTTAGGAATAACCGCAACTCTGGGAGATGAGGATGTATGCCGATGTTCACTTCCTTGGAGGGAAGCTACGTCACCGTTAGAGAGGTGGATGTTACCACGAAGGCACACCAACGCCACGAAGGCTCACCCTATTCTCCCTTTGAGACAACAGCACGGAGGCGTTTCTCAACCACTAGTGGTAGACCTTGGGGTGGTCTCCAAACCCTCACAAACTTTTCTGGGGGTAATCACAATGGTGAATTCCTCTCCGAAAGATTCCTACCACCTAGGAGTCTCCAACCTCCAAGAGTAACAAGAACGATGGGAAAAGCTCAAGACTTGCTCAAATCACGAATTCCTTTGGTGCAAAGAAGGGGAAGGAGTGGATCTATCACTTGATAAGACAACTTGTCTCAAATGCTGTCAACACCGTTAGGGATCTAAGATTTGGTGTGGAGGTAGTGAGAGAGAGAGTGTGTGAAAAGTGTTCTAGGGTTTTGCTCAAAGTGAATGGTCAACCCTCTCCCGTGGGGAAGAAAGGCTATATATAGTGTGAGCACAAATATGGCCGTTGTAGTGCAAGTGAAAGGGCAGGCCGGACATCCGGGCTAGGGGCCGGACATCTAGCCTAGCAAGCCACTCGAAGAACAAGGTAGAAACAGGGCAGAAAACAGAGGGGCCGGACATCTGGGGGCCAAGCTCGGACATCCGGCAAGTCAGGAAACCCCGGACATCCGGCACATGGCCGGACATCTGGCAAGTTTACCAAATCAGAAATGCCCTCTGGATAGCACAGGCCGGACGTCCGGCAGGCAAGCCCAGAAATCCTAAGTGCACTGGGATCCCGGACATTCGGCATAGAGGGACGAACATCCGGCAAGCCGCACAGCACAAAAGTGCTCTCTGGATAGCTAGGCCCGGATATCCGGCGACCAGGCCGGATATCTGGCGTGAGGCCCGGACATCCGGCTTGAAGCCCGGACATCTGGCAGCCCAGAGACAAAAGCATGAAGATGGAGCATGTGCATATATGGAAAGGAGGTTTGTGGAAAGATCAAGCCTTTAACTAACCCTATCGATCCCCTCTTAATAGTGTGGGATCCTATACTCAAGAAAACAAATATGTAGTCAATTTTTATGCTTCATCCTTGAGTAAAATCACTTTGTATGCTCTTGATCCACACACTTCGATGAACCTGGGGCTAACACATGATATTTACTTGACAACCATTGTTAGACCCCTACATGTATATTTTCATCAACATCAAAACATGATGTAAGGGCATGATTGCTCTTTCCATCCCCCCCTTTTTTTTGTTGATGACAATCTTACTTGACAAACATATGTAAGATGGCAGCCCAGGTGCAATAAATAATCTTAGTATTGACAAACATGAGAGAAAAAGTACAAAATATGTTGATGTTTCTATTTACTTTTAGCTCCCCCTCATTGTGTGCATGAGATGAATATGTTAGGATGTACAACACAATCTTCGTATGGTAGCATATGTAGCTCAAAGAGATATAAATGTGAGAGACATGCACATATGAGACCACCATAACACATGGACTAAAAACATTTCATAGCCACAAGATAATATCATGTCTCAAACGATCAAGTACCATAGGTAGCAACATAATAACATAGTCGCACATGATCAAGTACCATAGGTAGAATAATACTCCCTCCGTTCCTAAATACTTGTCTTTCTAGGCATTTCAACAAGTGACTACATACGGAGCAAAATGAGTGAATCTACACTCTAAAATATGTCTACATACATCCGTATGTAGTAGTCATTTGAAATGTCTAGAAAGACAAATATTTAGGAACAGAGGGAGTAGTAGCTAACACAAATAGCAAACACATCATAGCATGACCATACTAAGATACTACTTCTCCCCCTTTGACAGCAACAAGTAAAAAGGGGCGAAGAACTAAACAGACACAGTCACTCCTGGCAGATGTCTCAGCAACAAAGAACTCGGAGTACTCGTCATGAGATGGGAAACCGAAGGTGGAAGTGGACGGAGCCGCAGGAAGAGGATCATCATCACTCATGGGACTCCCATGGTCACGGAGGCGCTGCTTGAGTTGATTCTTCAAAATGATGAGGTGCTTCTGCACATCATGATTTTGCTCACAGTTGAACGTGATTGCCTTTATAATAGCAGACTGAGCGTTTCCCAAGAATGAGGCAAGACGGCCACGAGGATCTATCAAGGAAGAAGGCATGGAAGAACTAGTGGGTTGAGACCCACCAGTAGTCTTCCTAGGTGGTCGAGGTGCAGTAGCTGGTCCAGGAGCAGCCATGCACATGTGGACGGGTGGCTTCCAAATGGAATGCCCAATGGTCTTAGCAACCTAAAACGGAGCAGTGTGATCAATGATGGCCGGAATGAATGGAGCATGTAGGAATTGACATGTCTGAATGAAGCTGGAGAGATGAATCTCATGCCAAATATAGTGAGTGGTGTCAAGAGGCTCAGTAGGTGCATCATGCATACGTACCAATAGATCAATACAGTAGTTGTGAGCCCTTGAGTGATCTCCCTTCTTTGGATAGAGAGTGTGAAGCACACACTAACAGAGAATGTAGTAGGGAGACCGAAAAATAGATGACTCATTGGGTGGATATGCACGTTCCTCTTCAGTGAGATGAGAGGGGGCTTAAGAAGAGCCATGCACGCATCAATCCCTTTGGGCTTATAGCAAGGATCCAACACCGGAGAAGCCCAAAATCTGAACAAAGCGGTCACAGGTGATGCTTAGCACAGTGTCATCAGTCATCCATGTGAGAGTGTGGTTTGGCCCAAAGAAGCAGGTGGCATAGAACTGAAGGATGGCAGCTTCATTCCAATCACACTTGTAGGTCATGGCTTGACCTAGAGTCATAGCATCAATGATCTTGACGGTGTTGTCAGGAAACATGGTAGGATGATCACGCAAGAACTGAAGATCCAGGTATTTGTGAGGGGCAAACCCACGGCCATGGACAAAACTTGAGTACAGATCTTTCTGCATGCGAGTACGGAACCGAGGATCCTCGACATCAACCACCATCTCATATTGGTTGGTATCCCGTCGGAACTCAAGGTATGGACCAGCCTCCGCGATGGTGAAGTCGTGTAGAAGGCGGTCGCCGCTGTCGGGAAGCTCCATGGAGATGCGACGACCATGGACCATGGGCATGGCAGTACCACGGACTGGAGGCACCGGTGCCCTTTGAGTGCCTGGTTTTGACTGGCCAACAGAGTGTCTTGGATCAAACTCATCCTCTTCCTCCCCAACATAGTCCTCATCCTCCGGATCCGAGGCCTACGGACTTGTGGATGGAGCCCGCTTCTTCTTATTGGTGGTGGTCTTCTTCTTCTTAGGCCGAGCATGCTCATCAGAGTTGGTTGAGCCTTGCCGGCGATCGACTAAAATGGATAATGATAGGTCCCGATGAGATGGAGCCAACAAGTATGAACAAAGGGTAAAACAAATTAAACAGTGGGAGGAACATTTTTTGATCATGACCGTAGAACAAGTCCAGTGATAGGTCAAAAAAATTAGACATGCCCATGATTAAGTTCATTAGCCGAGTACATAGAGAGATTTTTAGGCTTAGGCAAGAGACACCAAAAATCTAGAGAGAGATATGTGCCAAGATATACATGAGAGATAATGAAGCCCTAAGATGATTTGGTCACAACAAGAGTAGAATGCAAGAGAGATAGCATCCATACCCCGGGAAGAAGGCACGGGGTGCACGGGGCCGCAGTTCTTGGTACGCGCCATGAGGAACTCCGTGGGTGGATCCCACAATACAGCGGTCCCTCCCAAGAGATTCTCACCACAACCCAAGGAATGGATTGGATAGAGCTGTAGATCGGGAGGAGGAGAATTCGTGGGCAGGAGATCGGGACCGGAGGATGGAGGAGAAGGCCGGAGCAGTGCCGGAGCACAGCCAGGCGGCGGCGGCTGTTTGAGGAGATGAGGAGAGCAACGGGGAGAGAATGGGGAAACTGCCCCGAAATCCCGAGCCCCGCCCCTGTTATGTGTGGCTGCGGGCGACAGACCGGATATCCGGGGTCCTGGCCCAGATATCCGGTGTGTGGAGGTCAAAGAGCAGTAAAAACTAGGACAACGGGCTGGACATCTGGGGACAAGCTCGGATATCCGGCGTGGATTCAGGGCCCGGATGTCCGGCTGAGGAGCTGGATGTCAGGGCAGTGGACAGAAAAACCAGGCAAAGGAAAAGATTTGTAAGGGGCCAACAAATATAATTGATATAGACTCCGCTAAGGAGTTTTTAGAGATTTAGGGGGTGAAAACCTGAGTATTCTGATACGTCCATTTTGCATCATGCTTTTATATCAATATTTATTGCATTATGGGCTATTATTACACATTATGTCACAATACTTATGCCTATTCTCTCTTATTTTACAAGGTTTACATAAAGAGGGAGAATGCCAGCAGGTGGGATTCTGGCTGGAAAAGGAGCAAATATTAGAGACCTATTCTGCACAACTCCAAAAGTCCTGAAACTTCATGGATGATGTTTTCCAAATATATAAACAAACATTGAGCTCAAGAACTTTACCAAGGGGGCCACACCCTGTACACAAGGGTGGGGGCGCGCCCTACCCCCTGGGCGCGCCCCCCTACCTCGTGGGCCCCCTGGTGGCCCTCCGGTGACCATTTTCTGCTATATGGGCTCTTTCGATGGAAAAAAATCATAAGCCATCTTCTCGGACGAAACTCCGCTGCCACGAGGTGGAACCTTGGCGGAACCAATCTAGGGTTCTGGCGGGGCTGTTCTGCCGGGGAAACTTCCCGCCCGGAGGGGGAAATCATCACCATCGTCATCACCAATGCTCCTCTCATCGGGAGAGGGCAATCTCCACCAACATCTTCATCAGCACCATCTCATCTCCAAACTCTAGTTCATCTCTTGTATCCAATTCTTGTCTCCAAGTTCGGGATTAGTGCTAGTAGGTTGCTAGTAGTGTTAATTACTCCTTGTAGTTGATGCTATTTGGCTTAATTGGTGGAAGATCATATGTTTAGATCCTATATGCACATTAATACCCCTCTAATTATGAACATGTTTATGATTTGTGAGTAGTTACTTTTGTTCTTGAGGACATGGGAGAAGTCTTGCTATTAGTAGTCATGTGAATTTGGTATTCGTTCGATATTTTGATGAGATGTATGTTGTCTCTCCTCTAGTGGTGTTATGTGAACGTCGACTACATGACACTTCACCATTGTTTGGGCTTAGAGGAAGGCATTGGGAAGTAATAAGTAGATGATGGGTTGCTAGAGTGACAGAAGCTTAAACCCTAGTTTATGTGTTGCTTCATAAGGGGCTGATTTGGATCCATATGTTTCATGCTATGGTTAGGTTTACCTTAATACTTTTGTTGTATTTGCATATGCTTGCAATAGAGGTTAATCATAAGTGGGATGTATGTCCAACTAAGGGCAGCACCCAAGCACCGGTCCACCCACATACCAAATTATCAAAGTACCGAACGCGAATCATATGATCATGATGAAAACTAGCTTGACGATATTCCCATGTGTCCTCGGGAGCGCTTTACATCATATAAGAGTTTGTCCAGGCTTGTCCTTTGCTACAAAAAGGATTGGGCCACCTTCCTGCACTTTATTTAGTTTCGTTACTTGTTGCTCGTTACAAATTATCCTATCACAAAACTATCTGTTACCACTTATTTCAGTACTTGCAGAGAATACCTTGCTGGAAACCGCTTATCATTTCCTTCTGCTCCTCGTTGGGTTCAACACTCTTACTTATCAAAAGGACTACTATAAATCCCCTATACTTGTGGGTCATCAAGACTCTTTTCTGGCTCCGTTGCCGGGGAGTGAAGCGCCTTTGGTAGGTGGAATTTGGTAAGGAAAAATTTATATAGTGTGCTGAAATTTACGGTCACTTGTTACTATGGAAAGTAAACCTCTGAGGGGCTTGTTCGGGGTATCTTCACCCCGACGAGTAGAGCAAAGAGTTGCTCCTCAACCTACTGAACCTACTGAAAATGAAAATGCTTGCTTCGAAATTCCTTTGGGTGTGGTAGAAAAACTTCTAGCTAATCCTTTTTTGGGAGATGGAATAAAACATCCTGATGAGCATCTAATATATGTGGATGAAGTTTGTGGATTATTTAAGCTTGCAGGTGTACCCGGAGATGTTGTTAAGAAGAAGGTCTTCCCTTTATCTTTGAGGGGAGATGCGTTGACATGGTACATGCTATGTGATGATATGGAGTCTTGGAATTACAAACGATTGAAATTGGAATTTCATCAAAAGTTTTATCCTATGCATCTTGTTCATCATGATTGCAATTATATATATAATTTTTGGCCTCGCGAAGGAGAAAGCATCGCTCAAGCTTGGGGGAGTCTTAAATCAATGTTATATTCATGCCCCAATCATGAGCTCTCAAGAGAAATGATTATTCAAAAATTTTATGCTCGGCTTTCTGATAACAATCACACCATGCTTGATACTTCTTGTGCTGGCTCTTTTATGATGAAGACTATTGAATTCAAATGGGATTTATTGGAAATAATTAAACGCAACTCCGAATATTGGGACCTCGACAATGCTAAGGAGTCAGGTATGACACCTAGTTTTGATTGTGTTAAATCTTTTATGGATACCGATATTTTTCGTAAATTTAGCACTAAATATGGACTTGACTCTGAGATAGTAGCTTCTTTCTGTGAATCTTTTGCTGCTTATGTTGATCTCCCCAAGGAGAAGTGGTTTAAATATCATCCTCCCATAGAAGTAAAAGTAGTTGTACCTATTAAAGTTGAAGAAAAGACTATCACTTATAATGATCCTATTGTTCCTACTTCTTATGTTGAGAAACCACCTTTCCCTGTTAGGATAGAGGACCATGCTATGGCTTCAACTGTGGTTTGTAAAATAAATATTAAAACATATACACCTCCTGAGAAAGTTAAAGTTGAACCTAGTATTACTATTGTTAAAGATCTCTTGTCTGATAATATAGATGGGCATGTTATTTATTTCTGTGATGAAACTGCTAGAATTGCTAAACCCCGTGATATAGATAAACCTAGGCCTATTGTAGGTATGCCTATTATTTCTGTTAAAATAGGCGATCATTGTTAGCATGGCTTATGTGATATGGGTGCTAGTTCTAGTGCAATACCTATTGACTTATACAAATAAATTATGCATGACATTGCACCTGTTGAGTTAGAAGATATTGATGTCACAATTAAACTTGCTAATAGAGATACTATTTCACCAGTGGGAATTGTTAGAGATGTTGAAGTCTTGTGTGGGAAAACTAAATATCCTGCTGATTTTCTTGTTCTTGGTTCCCCACAAGATAGCTTCTGTCCCATTATATTTGGTAGACCCTTCTTAAATACTGTTAATGATACCATAGATTGCAAAAGGGATGTTGTTACTGTCGGTTTAGATGATATGACTCATGAATTTAATTTTTCTAAATTTAGTAGACAACACCGTGAAGAAGAATTACCTAGTAAATATGAAATTATTGGTCTTGCTTCTATTGCCATACCTCCTAGTGATCCTTTTGAACAATATTTGCTAGACCATGAAAATGATATGTTTATGAAAGAAAGAAGGGAATTAGATGAAGTATTCTTTAAACAGGAACCTATTCTGAAACACAATTTACCTATTGAAATCCTAGCGGATCCTCCTCCACCCAAGGGTGATCTCGTGTTTGAGCTTAAACTGTTACCGGATACTCTTAAATATGCTTATCTTGATGAGAAAAAGATATATCTTGTTATTATTAGTGCTAACCTTTCAGAACATGAAGAAGAGAGATTATTGAAAATTCTGAAGAAGCACTATGCTGCTATTGGGTATACTCTTGATGATCTTAAGGGCATTAGTCCCACTCTATGCCAACATAAAATTAATTTGGAAGAAGATGCTAAACCAATTCGTGATCATCAACGCCGACTGAATCCTAAAATGAAAGAAGTGGTAAGAAAGGAGATACTAAAGCTCCTTGAGGCAGGTATAATTTACCCCGTTGCTAATAGTCAGTGGGTAAGTCCTGTCCATTGTGTCCCTAAGAAGGGAGGTATTACTGTTGTTCCTAATGATAAAGATGAATTGATTCCTCAAAGAATTATTACTGGTTATAGGATGGTAATTGATTTCCGCAAATTAAATAAGGCTACTAAAAAGGATCATTACCCCTTACCTTTTATCGATCAAATGCTAGAAAGATTATCCAAACATACACATTTTTGCTTTCTAGATGGTTATTCTGGTTTCTCTCAAATACATGTGCCAGCCAAAGATCAACCAAAGACTACTTTTACATGCCCTTTTGGTACTTTTGCTTATAGACGTATGCCTTTTGGTTTATGTAATGCACCTGCTACCTTTCAAAGATGCATGATGGTTATATTCTCTGACTTCTGTGAAAAGATTTGTGAGGTTTTCATGGATGACTTTTCCGTCTATGGATCTTCTTTTGATGATTGCTTGAGCAACCTTGATCGAGTTTTGTAGAGATGTGAAGAAACTAATCTTGTCCTGAATTGGGAAAAGTGCCACTTTATGGTTAATGAAGGTATTGTCTTGGGGCATAAAGTTTCTGAAAGAGGTATTGAAGTTGATAAAGCCAAGGTTGATACTATTGAAAAGATGCCATGTCCCAAGGACATCAAAGGTATAAGAAGTTTCCTTGGTCATGCCAGTTTTTATAGGAGGTTCAATAAGGACTTCTCAAAAATCTCTCGGCCTCTGACTAATTTATTACAAAAAGATATATCATTTGTCTTTGATGATGATTATGTAGAAGCATTTGAAATAATTAAGAAAGCATTAATCTCTGCACCTATTGTTCAGCCACCTGATTGGAATTTACCCTTTGAAATTATGTGAGATGCTAGTGATTATGCCGTAGGTGCTGTTCTAGGACAAAGAGTTGATAAGAAACTAAATGTTATTCAATATGCTAGTAAAACTCTAGACAATGCTCAAAGAAATTATGCTACTACTGAAAAACAATTCTTAGCAGTTGTATTTGCTTGTGATAAGTTTAGACCTTATATTGTTGATTCTAAAGTAACTATTCACACTGATCATGCTGCTATTAAATATCTTATGGAAAAGAAAGATGCTAAACCTAGACTTATTAGATGGGTTCTCTTGCTTCAAGAATTTGATTTACATATTGTTGATAGAAAAGGAGCTGAGAACCCCGTTGCAGACAACTTGTCTAGGTTAGAAAATGTGCTTGATGACCCACTACCTATTGATGATAGCTTTCCTGATGAGCAACTAAATGTCATAAATGCTTCTCATACTGCTCCATGGTATGCTGATTATGCTAATTACATTGTTGCTAAGTTTATACTACCTAGTTTCACATACCAGCAAAAGAAAAAGTTCTTCTATGATTTGAGGCATTACTTTTGGGATGACCCACATCTTTATAAAGAAGGAGTAGATGGTGTTATTAGACGTTGTGTACCTGAGCATGAACAGGAATAGATCATATGCAAGTGTCACTTCGAAGCTTATGGAGGGCACCATGCTGGAGATAGAACTGCATATAAGGTACTACAATCTGGTTTTTATTGGCCTACTCTCTTCAAGGATGCCTGTAAGTTTGTCTTATCTTGTGATGAATGTCAAAGAATTGGTAATATTAGTAGACGTCAAGAAATGCCTATGCATTATTCACTTGTTATTGAACCATTTGATGTTTGGGGCTTTGAATATATGGGACCTTTTCCTTCCTCTAATGGTTATACACATATTTTAGTTGCTGTTGATTACGTTACTAAGTGGGTAGAAGCTATTCCAACTAGTAGTGCTGATCATAACACTTTTATTAAAATGCTTAAAGAAGTTATCTTTCCAAGGTTTGGAGTCCTTAGATATTTAATGACTGATGGTGGTTCACATTTTATTCATGATGCTTTCCGTAAAATGCTTGCTAAATATGATGTTAATCGATCATAGAATTGCATCCCCTTATCACCCTCAGTCTAGTGGGCAAGTAGAATTGAGTAATAGAGAACTTAAATTAATTTTGCAAAAGACTGTTAATATGAGAATTGGTCCAAGAAACTTGATGATGCATTATGGGCCTATAGAACTGCATATAAAAATCCTATGGGTATGTCTCCGTATAAAATGGTCTATGGAAAAGCATGTCACTTACCTCTTGAACTAGAACACAAGGCTTATTGGGCTATTAAGGAACTTAATTATGATTTTAAACTTGTCGGTGAGAAGAGGTTATTTGATATTAGCTCACTTGATGAATGGAGAACCCAAGCCTACGAAAATGCCAAGTTGTTTAAAGAGAAAGTCAAAAGGTGGCATGATAAAAGAATACAAAAGCGTGAGTTTAATGTAGGTGATTATGTATTGCTACACAACTCTCGTTTAAGATTTTTTGCAGGAAAACTTCTCTCTAAATGGGAAGGTCCCTACGTTATCGAGGAGGTCTACCGTTCTGGTGCCATAAAAATCAACAACTTCAAAGGCACAAATCCGAAGGTGGTAAATGGTCAAAGAATCAAACATTATATCTCAGGTAATCCCATAAATGTTGAAACCAATGTTATTGAAACTGTAACCCCGGAGGAATACATAAGGGACACTTTCCGGAATGTTTCAGACTCCGAAAAGGAATAGGTATGTGGTACGGTAAGTAAACAGACTCCAAAACAGTTTTTAAGGCAATATTTCTCTGTTTTGGAATATTTAGAAAAATAGAAAAATAAGCAGCAGTCCAGAAAGGACACGAGGGCTCCACGAGGGTGGAGGGTGCGCCCTACCCCCGTGGGCGCACCCCGTGCCTCGTGGGCACCTCGTGTGCTCTCCGGACTCCGTTTTCTTACCGGAAATGTATTTTGGTCGGTAAAAATTCATTATATAACCTCCTGGGGGTTTTGACTCCCGTATCACGCAAAAATCTCTTGTCTTTGTTTCGAGCTATTTTTCTGACAGATCTAAATTATCATGACATCTCCAAGTGCACCCAAGGACAAGTTCTTCGAGATGGTCATCAACCCTTACCTCGCGGAGGTGTAGCGACACCCTCAAACCATTGAGATGCGTGATGGGTTGCTGCACATCCGTGATGGGTTGCTGCACATCCGTGATGCGGAGGGACCGAAGGGGACCGGAAGCGTGGAGACGAGGCTCGAAGCAATAGAGCAACAAGTTTTTAAGTGTCAGGGGATGTTGGAGCGTGGACTCAACTCCAACTACATGATGATCGCAGAGTTCACCAACAAACACAAGCTGGATGCCGACAACATCGGGGAGACCATCTTCAAGCTTCACGAGAAAATTGAGCACCTTCAAGCTCAAATCTATGACCTGCAAAACCAAAACTGTGAGTATGAATATAGATTCAAAAGGATGAGTTTGGCTACAGATTTGAGGATCCCGGAGAATCGGTCATCTTTCTATGATGGTGAGCCTATGCCTTGGAAGAAGGACGACAAGCCTACGCCATCAACAAAATCACCACCATCTCCACCAGCAAAGAAGAATTGAGTACCTGGTATGGGCACTCCACTTGGCAACTGCCAAGCTTGGGGGAGTGCTCCGGTATCGTATTACCATCACTTTTATCTTTACCGTTTTTCTTAGTTCGATCCTTTTGGTAATATTTTGATCTAGTAGAATAAAAGTTCTTAGTATGATCTAGTCGTGAGTTTTTCTTTATTATCCTTCTATGTAATCGAGTCCGTGAGCTATATAATAAATATTAGTGTTGAGTCAAGGGCTTGATTATTTTGCCATGATCCTAAGTGAATAAAAGAAAAGAGAAAGAAATAAAAAGAAACAAAGAGATCATATGACTCTTATGGAGAGTAATGATCTCACATAGAAAGAGTATGATGAATAAAAGTTATTGAGGGTTGACAAACATAGTTTTGGTCATCGTTGCAATTAATAGGAAGTAATAAAGAAAGAGAGGTCTTCACATATAAATATACTATCT
Organism: Triticum dicoccoides; assembly: GCF_002162155.2. Taxonomy (NCBI): domain Eukaryota; kingdom Viridiplantae; phylum Streptophyta; class Magnoliopsida; order Poales; family Poaceae; genus Triticum; species Triticum dicoccoides. The sequence goes on along the minus strand of NC_041386.1, from coordinate 354,664,780 downwards.
TGGACATCTTTTATGGTTGTGAGCACTCATTAAAATATGACATGCTAAAGAGTTGACATTGGACAAGGAAGACAACGTAATGGGTTGTGTTTTCTTACATCTGAGATAAATTATATTGTCTTGGATCCTCCAACATGTTGAGCTTGCCTTTCTCCCTCATGCTAGCCAAATTCATTGCACCAAGTAGAGATACTACTTGTGCTTCCATATACCCTTAAACCAGTTTTTCCATGAGAGTCCACTATACCTACCTTTGGATTGAGTAAGATCCATCAAGTAAGTTGTCATCGGTGCAAGCAATAAAAATATTGCTCTCTAAATATGTATGATTGATTGGTGTGGAAGAAATAAGCTTTATACGATTGTGTGATATGGAAGTAATAAAAGCGACAGACTGCATAATAAAGGTCCATATCACAAGTGGCAATATAAAGTGATGTTCTTTCACAATAGGATTTTGTGCATCCAACCATAAAAGTGCATGACAACCTCTGCTTCCCTCTGCGAAGGGCCTATCTTTTACTTTTATCTCCTACATTGCATAAGAGTCATGGTGATCTTCACCCTTCCTTTTTACATTTTATCCTTTGGCAAGCACAATATGTTGGAAAGGTCCTGGTATATATGGCTAATTGGATGTGGGTTTTCATGAACTATTACTGTTGACATTACCCTTGAGGTAAAACGTTGGGAGGCAAAAACTATAAGACCCTATCTTTCTCTGTGTCCGATTAAAACTCCATACCCATAAGTATTGTGTGAGTGTCAGCAATTGTGAAAGATTATATGATATTTGAGTATGTGGACTTGCTGAAAAGCTCTTATACATTGACTCTTTCCTATGTTATGATAAATTGCAATTGCTTCAATGACTGAGATTATAATTTGTTAGTTTTCAATGAAGTTTACGATTCATACTTGATATTGTGACTGAATTATTACTCTAGCATAAGAAATCATATGACAAGAATTATATAAGTTGCTGTTCTAAGAATGATCATGATGCCCTCATGTCCGTATTTTATTTTTAACGACACCTTCATCTCTAGACATGTGGACATATTTTTCGATTTCGGCTTTTCGCTTGAGGACAAGCGAGGTCTAAGCTTGGGGGAGTTGATACGTCCATTTTGCATCATGCTTTTATATCAATATTTATTTCATTATGGGCTGTTATTACACATTATGTCACAATAATTATGCCTATTCTCTCTTATTTTACAGGGTTTACATAAAGAGGGAGAATGCCGGCAGCTGGGATTCTGGCTGGAAAAGGAGCAAATATTAGAGACCTATTCTGCACAGCTCCAAAAGTAATGAAACTTCACGGATGATGTTTTCCAAATATATAAAAAAATATTGAGCTCAAGAACTTCACCAGGGGGGCCACACCCTGCCCACGAGGGTGGGGGCGCGCTCTACCCCCTGGGCGCGCCCCCTACCTCGTGGGCCCCCTCATGGCCCTCCGGTGACCATCTTCTGCTATATGGACTCTTTCGATGGGGAAAAATCATAAGCCATCTTCTCAGACGAAACTCCACCGCCACGAGGCGGAACCTTGGCGGAACCAATCTAGGGTTCTGGCGGGGCTGTTCTGCCGGGGAAACTTCCCTCCCGGAGGGGGAAATCATCACCATCGTCGTCACCAATGCTCCTCTCATCGGGAGAGGGAAATCTCCATCAACATCTTCATCAGCACCATCTCATCTCAAAACCCTAGTTCATCTCTTGTATCCAATTCTTGTCTCTAAGTCCGGGATTAGTGCTAGTAGGTTGCTAGTAGTGTTAATTACTCCTTGTAGTTGATGCTAGTTGGTTTAGTTGGTGGAAGATCATATGTTCAGATCCTATATGCACATTAATACCCCTCTAATTATGAACATGTTTATGATTTGTGAGTAGTTACTTTTGTTCTTGAGGACATGGGAGAAGTCTAGCTATTAGTAGTCATGTGAATTTGGTATTCGTTCAATATTTTGATGAGATGTATGTTGTCTCTCCTCTAGTGGTGTTATGTGAACGTCGACTACATGACACTTCACCATTGTTTGGGCCTAGAGGAAGGCATTGGGGAGTAATAAGTAGATGATGGGTTGCTAGAGTGGCAGAAGCTTAAACCCTAGTTTATGTGTTGCTTCGTAAGGGGCTGATTTGGATCCATATGTTTCATGCTATGGTTAGGTTTACCTTAATACTTTTGTTGTATTTGCGGATGCTTGAAATAGAGGTTAATCATAAGTGGGATGTTTGTCCAAGTAAGGGCAGCACCCAAGCACCGGTCCAGCCACATACCAAATTATCAAAGTACCGAACGCGAATCATATGAGCGTTGTGGCGCCCCCGATTCAATCGTACACTAATCATACACGCAAACGTGTACGATCAAGATCAGGGACTCACGGGAAGATATCACAACACAACTCTACAAATAAAATAAGTCATACAAGCATCATATTACAAGCCAGGGGCCTCGAAGGCTCGAATACAAGAGCTCGATCATAGACGAGTCAGCGGAAGCAACAATATCTGAGTACAGACATAAGTTAAATAAGTTTGCCTTAAGAAGGCTAGCACAAACTGGGATACAGATCGAAAGACGCGCAGGCCTCCTGCATGGGATCCTCCTAAACTACTCCTAGTCGTCGTCAGCGGACTGCATGTAGTAGTAGGCACCTCCCGAGTAGTAGTAGTCGTCATCGACAATGGCGTCTGGCTCCTAGACTCCATCGTCTGGTCGCAGCAATGGGGTATAGGAAGGGGTAAAAGGGGGAGCAAAGCAACCATGAGTACGCATCCAAAGTACTCGCAAGCAAGGAGCTACACTACATAGGTATGCATTGGTATCAAATGGAATAAGGGTATCATATGTGGACTGAACTTCAGAATGGTGGAATAAGAGGGGGATAGCTAGTCCTGTCGAAGACTATGCTTCTGGTAACCTCCATCTTGCAGCAGAAGAAGAGAGTAGACGGTAAGTTCACCAAGTAGCATCGTGTAGCATAATCCTACCCGGCGGTCCTCTCCTCGTCACCCTATTAGAGGGCGACCATCGGGTTATATCTTGCACTTGGAAGGGTGTGTTTTATTAAGTATCCGGTTCTAGTTGACATAAGGTCAAGGTACAACTCCAAGTCGTCCTGTTACCGAAGATCACGGCTATTCGAATAGATTAACTTCCCTGCAGGGGTGCACCACATTTCCCAACACGCTCGATCCCCTTTGTCTGAACACACTTTTCTGGGTCATGCCCGACCTAGGAAGATCAACACATCGCAGCCCTACCTAGGCACAACAGAGAGGTCAGCACGCCGGTCTAAATCCTATGGCGCAGGGGTCTGGGCCCATCGCCCTTTGCACACCTGCATGTTGCGAACGCGGCCGGAAGCAGAACTAGCCCCCTTAATACAAGAGCAGGCTTACGGTCCAATCCGGCGTGCGCCGCTCAGTCGCTGACGTCACGAAGGATTCGGCTGATACCACGACGTCAAGTGCCCATAACTGTCCCCGCGTAGATGGTTAGTGCGTATAGGCCAGTAGCCAGACTCAGATCAAATACCAAGATATCGTTAAGCGTTTTATCTTGAAGTAACCGCGAACTCCGACCAGGGCCAGGCCCACCTCTCTCCTAGGTTGTCTCAACCTGCCTTGTCGCTCTGCCTCAAAGTACCAGTCTGGGGCTATCGGGAACTCAGGCTCACCACTACGTGGATGGAGCCACCTGCCCCTTCAGCCCCCACATCAGAATCACTTGCGGGTACTCAACGAGCTGACCCGACTTTAGTCACCACCTGTATAGCATGTATATATGTATAAGTATATACCCATGATCACCTCCCTAGTGATCACGGCCTGATAGTATAGCATGCAGACGGACAAGAATGTAGCGCCACTGATGATAAACTAGCATCCTATACTAAGCATTAGGATTGTAGGTAAAGGTAACAACAGTAGTAGCAAGGACAGGCTACGCATCAGGATAGGATTAACGGAAGCAGTAACATGCTACACCACTCTAATGCAAGCAGTATAGAGAAGAGTAGGTGATATCTGGCGATCAAGGGGGGGCTTTCCTGGTTGCTCTGGCAAGATAGAGGGGTCGTCAACACCGTAGTCGTATTGGGTAGCAGCGGTGTCGGTCTCGGTGTCTAGTGAGATAAGAGGGGGAAGAAACAATAAATATAATGCAAACAAATGCATGACGATGCATGACATGACAAAACGTGATGCTAGGTGTGCCCTAACGCAGTACGAGGTGGTACCGGTGTAGGGGGAAAACATCCGGGAAAGTATTCCTGGTGTTTCGCGTTTTCGGACAGATGAACCAGAGAGGGAAAGTTGCGTGTTCGCTATGCTAGGAATGCGTGGCGGACGAACGGGCTGCGTATCCGGGTTCGTCTCGTCGTTCTGAGAAACTTTCATGTACAATGTTTTTTCATCCGTGCTACGGTTTATTTTATATGATTTTCAAAGTTTTAAGCAATATTCTAAAATTTACTAAAATTACTTTAATTAATAAAAAAATAGGCAGAAATGGCTTGGTGCACCCAGTGTAGTGCACCAGGGATGCACTGTGTGGTTGTCAGGTGGGGCCAGTCAACTACTGACTCAGCAGTTGACTGGTCAAAGTTTGAATGGTCAACGGGTCCAATGGGACCTGCATGTTAGTGACTAGAACCTACAACTAACAGTTTAATTATTTTAAACTAGCTAATTAGTCAGTGGGGGCCACATGTCATAGAGTGGAACTAAAACTAACCTAAACATAAAATTAAACTAACAGAGGGGCCTTGGCTTAAGTGGGGATTAGTCCCCTAATCTAAGCAATGGCCAGTCTCAAAGGCCGGGCACGCATGCGCCCTCACAGAGGAGGGCCGACGGCCATGGCGGGAAGCCCCGACGGTGGGGGCCCCTCCACGGCGAGCGGGGCGGTTGGCGGCAGCGGGCGGCGAGGGCGCATCAGCGGGCTGCGGCTCGCGTGCGGGCGACACCATAGCGCGGGCGAAACGCTGCGGCCGCAGCGGGACGGCCGAGCGATAGGGGAGCTCCGGCGAGAGCGGGCGCGCGGCGGCAAGCGCGAGTGGTGCAGGAGCGTGGGTGACCGCGGGAGCAGAGCTCCATGTCGAAGGTGAGGTCGAGGTGGTCGGGGACGGGCTGAAGATGAGGCAATCGACGATGACGGCCGGTGAAGTACGTGGTGAAAATGAGCTCGATGGCAAGCCTACCGGGCGGCTCCACTCGATTAGATGCTCAGGATGGACGAAGTCTATGGCGGCGGTTCTCCCAGACACAGTCTCAGGGCTTGGCGAGGCTGGTGGCCGCGACGATGACGATGGCCATGGCGGATACAGCTCAGGAAGCCTCGAACAGACGAACGGGAGTGAGAGGAGGGAAGAAACAGGGCTAGGGTTACTAGGGGAGAGAGGGGGGACTCAGGGCTTGCTCTTATACATCTCCTCGACCGTGGGATGATCGACAGCGGCGCCACCGACGACCATGGTGGTTGGATGTGGGCCACGACCTCTGTCTCGTACAGGGAAAAGGGATGACCCCCATTGGGCTGGGCCAGTGCATAGTAGCAGTTGGGCCAAAGTGAAAGAGAAACTTTTCTTATTTCTGTTTTGTATTTTCTCATATGTTTTGCATTTTATTTAAATTCAAAAGAAATTTTTTGCACATGAAAATTTTCACATAAATACCTTGCAATGCTTTGGGATCTAACCACAAAGTTTAGGGGCATTTTGTAGTGCATACATAATTCTTTATTTTGAAAAGACCAATTTATTTGCTGTTGGAACACTTATTAATTTCCTAGGGATTTATCTATGAGTCAAATGAAGTTGGTTTCCACATGAAAATGATCTCGGTAATTTATAGAACTATTCGAACGTTTTAGTTTTATAGTTCGAGGAAAACTAATTTGACTCGTCTTTTAAAAATTGAATTTAATGTCAATTTGGAACAAAGTGAAGATTAGCAAAATTTAATTATGATGGCGTGGCACCATTAACATGAGTTTACTGTAGCATGACACCCGCAGTGTTACAAATCTCCTCCACTACAAGAAATCTCGTCCCGAGATTTAAGAGATGGAGTAAGGGGGAAGTTCTAGTTATGAAATTCTAACGGATCTTCTCGGTCTTATTTGCTCTTCTCAACGAGGTCGGTCCACCACGTTGATGTCTTCATTCCTCTGTTTTGAGCCATTATGATGAAGTCGTCATCCTGTCTTCGGAAACTCCATCGTACTTACGAAAGAAAAAAGGGGGAGCATTCCGGGAGAACGGAACTCTACAAGGTGGCTATCTTGGTTTATAACTCAGGGAATGTGGTAGAAAGTAACTCTCGAACAGAAACTTAGGACAATATCGAGAGCAAAGTAAGTAGGTACCATGAGAAGTTTCGAGCGGGTAGGCAATCATTCGATGCCTGAAACAAAGTGTGAAAGGGGTCTAGAGCAACGAGAATAAGTATTGCGTCTGATACCAGAATGGATCACTTGGCAGGTGGCCCGTGAATTACATAAGAAGTCAAGCGCGATAATAACTTTGACATCAGGGTGTACAAGAGAGTCAGGTTTCGGTCCTAGGACCTGTGGGTTATGGGCCCACCATGTGGGTTAAAAGTAGGAAGAGAGAGGACGTCTTGCACGATCATGTTAGCAAGGTATGTCAGAGGATAGCCTATCGGTTATGTCGGCAATAACATCAGTACCAAGGGCGAGGGACTAAGAGAACCATCTTCCTGCTCGTTTGAACGAGGCGGACCAATAGGCAAAGTTATCGTCCGTCGGTGGTTAGCAGAATGTCAACAACAATAGTAACAGGGTCTTACTGACAGAGTTGTACACCGAGGTGCTTATAAAAGCAGTGGCATATTACTGCTTAGATCGTATAAACCTCAAGAAGGTTAAACAGAACAATGGAAAGGAAAATGTGATTATCAGATTAAACAGAACAATGGAAAGGAAAATGTGTTTAAACACATATTTCAGGGGTATATCCTTCCCAAGAACAAGCAGATTATGATATCCAAGACCGGATAGAAGGTAGAAAACCACTTAAGTAAGGGGGAGGAAGCTCATGATATTACCCATACAACGGTGTTTGGATAATTGAGCAGGAAACATTTAGCATTAGCTTCAATGTTCTTGTTGAAAATCGGAATACCATAGACATGCTTAGAGATAGCATTGACATGGTCAACAGGTGAAGATTAGACTCTGGAGACACAAAGGATCCATCAGGAATAACTTGAAGAATAGGTCTTACAATTCCCTCATGGAAGAAGGGATAACCCTGCTCAAAAGGAATCTATAACAACAAGTCCTCCAGCCAGGTGTGATAGGCATGACCTCACCTTACCGATATATAAGGACCAATGTAATATCTCTTGGAAATATGTCCCAACCATGATATCTGACCTAGATTCAGATCTGATGGTGTCAAAATACCTCAAACTCAGGAGGCCTAAGAAGGAAAGGTGCAACACAAATTCATGAGATGACAATGTAAAGTTCTCGGGAAATAATGTACGAAAGCAAGGCTCCGAAACAAGAGTTCATTATTAAACCAAGGAGAGGATGAGGAGGTGGTTGATGGACTCAACGATAATTCAATGAGGTATCCAAAACGATGGATCTCCACAATTATGTGGATAAGGAGATAGCATTTTGTCAGATCAAATGATATAATGAAGTGTGCTCGAGGAAAACATACACAATTAAACATTGGTTGAAAGGTGCGCCCGAACTATGGGTTGGGTTGCACGACCAACGTCAGAATGATGATTCAATAATCAATAGTCTAAAAATGAACGGCCGACCATTAACTTCAAAGCAATAGGGTTGCTAGAAGGAAAGAATCCAAAGAACAACCGTTCACTTGTTGGAATCAATACGGGGACCAAGAAAGAATGGTGATGGTGAGAAGTATCACTATACCAAGAATTCTTAAGAGGTGGAGTAATCCTCATGAACATTCTTGACATAAAAGATGGGAATACTCCAAGGTAAAGAAGAACAAATGTTGGATAGCAAGGAATTCAAGGTATAACACAAGACACGAACAAGTTTGTGTTGGAGGGAAGGCAATAAAGTGGTCGATGACAACACAAATCATCGAGGCAAGGATGGTATTTATCATCATGAATTCAATTGATATCCTGGAAGAGCTCTAAATGCTGATGATGATCACGACACATTTGTTGAGAGATTTCATGAAGATGTAATCGATTGGTGATAACATCAGGTTAAAGGAATGATGAAGCGAAAGGTTATTCGAAACAAGGGTACGACACAAACTCGAAATTAAGCTTGTTGTTCAAGAACAAATGATATGATGAGGAAGATCAATGTAAGATTAACTCACCGTCGAAATTTGTGCTCTGGGAAGAAGGACCCGGTAGCACAGTTAAGAGCAGCACAATAATGATATAGCCGATCAAGCTAGGAATGACTTGAAGGATTATTTAAACTCGTAAGCAATGAAAATTATTTAGGGTTGTTGAATCGGAGTGCGGACTCGATTCACTATACGGTGTCCCTGAGTGTCTAACAACTCAGAACCCGCGGAAAAATTGGAATCGGTGAGAAATAATACTTGAAGAAGAACTCATAAGGGGTAATATGGTTCTATGATTTTATCGAGATACCACGGGGTAATACTCGAAGGTAGAACATAATAGAGGTTGCAGAGGTGTATTGAGCTGCAAAAGACAAGTGCTTTAACTAGTCAGAGAAATGGAATCAAGGAGAAAATATGATTGGAACCACGATTGCAAAGGCTCAATTCATAGATACCAAATGGTATTATATCAAGGGAATAGTTATTATTAAAAGAAGCTTCTATGATAGGATATACATCGTGTCCATGGGCATGAACACAAAGTTCAAGGTTGACTCCCACTTCTTCAATGTATAACCTTCCATTCACTTCGCGTCTTCAATGAAGTTATGGAGTTGAAAATTTATCTAGCAAAACACCAGTAGATATAACCCGCATAAACTTCGGGTTCGCACAGACTAAAGAAGGCATAGGTTCAACCCCTAGGGGCATCTTAGGAACATATACCACGAATTTCAAGAACAAATGACACAAGCTCGATAGTAGAGCATGCTTGAGAAAGCAGAGGATACAATTTACCAAAGGCATCATGTATCCAAGGGAAGGCTCACAAGCTTATTGAATATGAAGGACATTGTTGGATAAAATCGAACGAAGGGTCTGGTGGTCCACAAGGGATCCGATGTGAGCATCGGTACTCAACCAGAGGAAGAAAGAAGGCCATGAGATCAGATTATAGAAACAACTAACTAACTCAAAGCTCAAATGCAAAGGAATTATGAATTCCGAGACAAGGGATCAGAAGCAATGCTCTGATTAGGGATGGATAAGTTGAATAGCCTTAGGGGTACAATCGATGGCAATTTGATTGGTCGAGATCCAGCTCATGTTTAAAATGACGTCTGAGCCGGAAGGACGAAATGAAGGATCTGATTAAGGATTGCGAGCATTCACAACATATTGATTCAACAAACTCAAATTGATAATGACTAAGGATGCCAATAAGATTACCTAACTTATGGGATTAACCATAATGCAAGCAAGCAATAATTTCAAGAGCAATAGGTTGCTTAGGATTTTTGGAAGATCGAATGGTATTTCAAAGACTGTTGTGAAATACATGAATCAACTGGGGATGAGCGGATACTCGGTAAGCGCAAGAAATTATCCATAGGGGTATTCATGTGGCAAGGAACTGCAAGGCAGTAGGCACAAAGTATTCTCGGAACAATAAAGAGAATTCTGGGGTATCTTGTAATAACAAGATCAACGGGGAATGAATGTAAGAATGGCAAGTGTACATAGTTATCCATAGGTGTTTATCGATGGAAAGGAATTGCAAAGGCGATGGCATAAAGTCTCGAGAGAACATCATAGAGTATCTTCAAAATCTTTTGGTGCAGCAAACGATCATCGGTAATAAGGTGCTCTCCGGGTGAAAGTGATCACGAGATCCTAAGGTTAGATTTAGCAAAATTCATTTAACCCAAATAGAAGAGAGCTCAGAGTCTCAGAGTATAGATGAGGAATAAAAGATCGTAATACCACCCAAATGGCGACGTGGGCCCATAAGGCACATAGCCATGTTAGTAAAAAGTTTTGCAACATCTAGACTCGACTTCGGCCAAGGAGTGTGGAAGGGGGATTCCTACAGGCAGTCGGCTCTGATACCAACTTGTGGCGCCCCCGATTCAATCGTACACTAATCATACACGCAAACGTGTACGATCAAGATCAGGGACTCACGGGAAGATATCACAACACAACTCTACAAATAAAATAAGTCATACAAGCATCATATTACAAGCCAGGGGCCTCGAAGGCTCGAATACAAGAGCTCGATCATAGACGAGTCAGTGGAAGCAACAATATCTGAGTATAGACATAAGTTAAACAAGTTTGCCTTAAGAAGGCTAGCACAAACTGGGATACAGATCGAAAGAGGCGCAAGCCTTCTGCCCGGGATCCTCCTAAACTACTCCTAGTCGTCGTCAGCAGACTGCACATAGTAGTAGGCACCTCCCGAGTAGTAGTAGTCGTCATCGACATTGGCGTCTGGCTCCTGGACTCCATCGTCTGGTCACAGCAATCGGGTATAGGAAGGGGGAAAAGGGGGAGCAAAGCAACCGTGAGTACTCATCCAAAGTACTCGCAAGCAAGGAGCTACTCTACATACGTATGCATTGGTATCAAATGGAATAAGGGTATCATATGTGGACTGAACTGCAGAATGGTGGAATAAGAGGGGGATAGCTAGTCCTGTCGAAGACTACGCTTTTGGTAACCTCCATCTTGCAGCAGAAGAAGAGAGTAGATGGTAAGTTCACCAAGTAGCATCGTGTAGCATAATCCTACCCGGTGGTCCTCTCCTCGTCGCCTTGTTAGAGAGCGACCACCGGGTTGTATCTGGCACTTGGAAGGGTGTGTTTTATTAAGTATCCGGTTCTAGTTGTCATAAGGTCAAGGTACAACTCCAAGTCGTCCTGTTACCGAAGATCACGGCTATTCGAATAGATTAACTTCCCTGCAGGGGTGCACCACATTTCCCAACACGCTCGATCCCCTTTGTCCGGACACACTTTTCTGGGTCATGCCCGGCCTCGGAAGATCAACACGTCGCAGCCCTACCTAGGCACAACAGAGAGGTCAGCACGCCGGTCTAAATCCTATGGCGCAGGGGTCTGGGCCCATCGCCCTTTGCACACCTGCATGTTGCGAACGTGGCCGGAAGCAGAACTAGCCCCCTTAATACAAGAGCAGGCTTACGGTCCAATCCGGCGCGCGCCGCTCAGTCGCTGATGTCACGAAGGATTCGGCTGATACCACGACGTCGAGTGCCCATAACTGTCCCCGCGTAGATGGTTAGTGCGTATAGGCCAGTAGCCAGACTCAGATCAAATACCAAGATCTCGTTAAGCCTGTTATCTTGAAGTAACCGCGAATGCCGACCAGGGCCAGGCCCACCTCTCTCCTAGGTGGTCTCAACCTGCCCTGTCGCTCCGCCTCGAAGTAACAGTCGGGGTCCGTCGGGAACTGAGGCCCACCACTACCTGGATGGAGCCACCTGCCCCTTCAGCCCCCACATCAGAATCACTTGCGGGTACTCAACGAGCTGACCCGACTTTAGTCACCACCTGTATAGCATGTATATATGTATAAGTATATACCCATGATCACCTCCCTAGTGATCACGGCCCGATAGTATAGCATGGCAGACGGACAAGAATGTAGGGCCACTGATGATAAACTAGCATCCTATACTAAGCATTAGGATTGCAGGTAAAGGTAACAACAGTAGTAGCAAGGACAGGTTATGCATCAGGATAGGATTAACGGAAGCAGTAAGATGCTACACTACTCTAATGCAAGCAGTATAGAGAAGAGTAGGCGATATCTAGTGATCAAGGGGGGGGGGCTTGCCTGGTTGCTCTGGCAAGATAGGGGGTCGTCAACACCGTAGTCGTACTAGGTAGCAGCGGCGTCGGTCTCGGTGTCTAGCGAGAGAAGAGGGGGAAGAAATAATAAATATAATGCAAACAAATGCATGACGATGCATGACATGACAAAACGTGATGCTAGGTGTGCCCTAACACGGTACGAGGTGGTACCGGTGTAGGGGGAAAACATCCGGGAAAGTATTCCCGGTGTTTCGCGTTTTTGGACAGATGAACCGGAGGGGAAAGTTGTGTGTTCGCTGTGCTAGGGATGCGTGGCGGACGAACAGGTTGCGTATCTGGGTTCGTCTCGTTGTTCTGAGAAACTTTCATGTACAATGTTTTTCATCCGAGCTACGGTTTATTTTATATGATTTTTCAAAGTTTTAAGCAATATTCTAAAATTACTTTAATTAATAAAAAACAAATAGGCAGAAATGGCTGGGTGCACCCGGTGTAGTGCACCAGGGATGCACTGTGTGGTTGTCAGGTGGGGCCAGACAACTACTGACTCAGCAGTTGACTGGTCAAAGGTTGAATGGTCAACGGGTCCAATGGGACCTGCATGTCAGTGACTAGAACCTACAACTAACAGTTTAATTATTTTAAACTAGCTAATTAGTCAGTGGGGGCCACATGTCATAGAGTGCAACTAAAACTAAACCTAAACATAAAATTAAACTAACAGAGGGGCCTTGGCTTAAGTGGGGATTAGTACCCTAATCTAAACAAGGGCCAGTCTCAAAGGCCGGGCACGCATGCGTCCTCACAGAGGAGGGCCGATGGCCATGGCGGGAAGCCCCGTCGGTGGGGGGCCCTCCACGGCGAGCAGGGCGGTTGGCGGCAGCGGGCGGCGAGGGCGCATCAGCGGGTTGCGGCTCGCGTGCGGGAGACACCATAGTGCGGGCGAAACGCTGCGGCCGCAGCGGGACGGCCGAGCGATAGGGGAGCTCCGGCGAGAGCGGGCGCGCGGCAGCAAGCGCGAGTGGTGCAGGAGCATGGGTGACCGCGGGAGCAGAGCTCCATGTGCGGCGTCAGGGCAGGCGCCGGATTTGGCGGGGAGGAGGCCTGGGCATCACCGGGCGCGCGCCGGACGAGGGCAGCACTGATGAGCGGGCGTGGGGTGCGCGCGGCAGAGGCGGGTGGTGCGGGCGCCCAGCAGCGGGGAGCGCGGGATGACACGGTCAGGCATGCGTTGGGGGCGGGGCACGACGGAGAGTCACGGCGGCCACGACTAGGAGCAGCAGTAGCAGTACGCGGGGACGCGTGCGGACGCCGAGCTCGAGCGGCCATGGCGGAAGGAGCTCACGGGACGACCAATACGGGCACGGATCAAGCTCAAGAAAAAGGGCAAATGGAGGAGGGGCTCACCGCGAAGCCGAAGGTGAGGTCAAGGTGGTCGGGGACGGGCTGAAGACGAGGCAATCGACGATGACGGCCGGTGAAGTATGTGGTGAAGATGAGCTTGATGGCAAGCCTACCGGGCGGCTCCACTCGATTAGATGCTCAGGATGGACGAAGTCTATGGCGGCGGTTCTCCCGGACGCGGTCTCAGGGCTTGGGGAGGCCGGTGGCCGCGACGATGACGATGGCCATGGCGGATACAACTCAGGAAGCCTCGACTAGACGAACGGGAGTGAGAGGAGGGAAGAAACAGGGCTAGGGTTACTAGGGGAGAAAGGGGGGACTCAGGGCTTGCTCTTATACATCTCCTCGACTGTGGGATGATCGATGGCGGCGCCACCGGCGGCCATGGTGGTTGGATGTGTGCCACGACCTCTGTCTTGTACAGGGAAAAGGGATGACCCCCATTGGGCTGGGCCAGTGCATAGTAGCGGTTGGGCCAAAGTGAAAGAGAGACTTTTCTTATTTCTGATTTGTATTTTATCATATGTTTTGCATTTTATTTAAATTCAAAAGAAATTTTTTGCACATGAAAATTTTCACATAAATAACTTGCAATGCTTTGGGATCTAACCACAAAGTTTAGGGGCATTTTGTAGTGCATACACAATTCTTTATTTTGAAAAGACCAATTTATTTGCTGTTGGAACACTTATTAATTTCCTAGGGATTTATCTGTGAGTCAAATGAAGTTGGTTTCCACATGAAAATGATCTCGGGAATTTATAGAACTATTCGAACATTTTAGTTTTATAGTTCGAGGGAAAATAATTTGACTCGTCTTTTAAAATTTGAATTTAAGGTCGATTTGGAACAAAGTGAAGATTAGCAAAATTTAATTATGATGACGTGGCACCATTAACATGAGTTTACTGTAGCATGACACCCGGGGTGTTACAAGCGTGATGAAAACTAGCTTGACGATATTCCCATGTGTCCTCGGGAGTGCTTTACATCATATAAGAGTTTGTCTAGGCTTGTCCTTTGCTACAAAAAGGACTGGGCCACCTTGCTGCACTTTATTTACTTTTGTTACTTGTTGCTCGTTACAAATTATCCTATCACAAAACTATATGTTACCACTTATTTCAGTACTTGCAGAGAATACCTTGCTGGAAACCGCTTATCATTTCCTTCTGCTCCTCGTTGGGTTCGACACTCTTACTTATCGAAAGGACTACGATAAATCTCCTATACTTGTGGGTCATCATATTCTAAGTCCATAATAAGATGTAATAACAACCCAACAATATTAAGTAAAGAATGTCCATATAAGCAATTCACAAGCGGTGACCGAGGTCACCATGTTTGGGCATATGGAACATAGTGCCGCAAAGATGAAGACTTTGGGCACATAGTCACGACTCCATCATGTTAAAGCACCATAGTTCGAGAACCATGATAACTTTCAGAGTGTTTGTTCTATTTATGCATTATGTAGGGTGAGAACACTCATGAATTGAATGTCTCCCCCTAAATATATGACTACATCAAGACAAGACATTAAGTTCATGCATGAATGGGTACTAGATTTCACATAATATTGTCAAGCTCCAAGATACCAAGTTCACGCCTAAGTTGACAAAACCTTGCTTCATCCAATGACTTGGTGAAAATATCTGCAAGTTGCATATCTGTGCCAACATGAGCAATGTCAATATCACCCTTCTCCACATGATCTCTCAAGAAGTGATAGCTAATATCAATGTGCTTGGTGCAGGTATGATCTTTGGGGTGCTCAGCAATATTGATGGAACTTTCATTATCACATAGAAGAGGCACATGTCTATAGGTGATACCGTAATCCTTCAAAGTTTGCCTCATCCATAGTAATTGAGTTACACAACTGGCAGTTGCAATGTATTCAGCTTCTGCGGTGGAGAGGGCAACACAATTTTGTTTCTTCGAGGACGAACTTACGAACGAGCATCCACAAAACTGACATGCGCCGGAGGTGGACTTACGATCCACTTTGTCGCTAGCCCAATCTGCACCCGTGTACCCAATGAGATCAAACT
Organism: Triticum dicoccoides; assembly: GCF_002162155.2. Taxonomy (NCBI): domain Eukaryota; kingdom Viridiplantae; phylum Streptophyta; class Magnoliopsida; order Poales; family Poaceae; genus Triticum; species Triticum dicoccoides. The sequence goes on along the minus strand of NC_041386.1, from coordinate 354,649,363 downwards.
TAGCATCCTTGGGGTACCATAGACCCAACTTTGGGGTGTGAACAAGGTATCTAAGAATATGCTTAACTGCCTTATGATGGCTTTCCCTAGGGGAAGCTTGAAATCTAGCACACATGCATACACTAAACATGATGTCTGGTCTAGATGCACAAAGATAAAGCAATGAACCAATCATAGAGCGGTAAATGGATGGGTCGAAAGGAATACCATTTGTGTCTTCAGTGAGTAAAATTTTGGTTGGCATGGGTGTCTTACATGGACTAGCATCATACATGCCAAACTTCTCTAGGATATCCTTGAGGTATTTGGCTTGAGACAAGAAAATTCCTTCTTGAAATTGTTGAATTTGAAATCCGAGGAAGAACTTAAAATCCGCATTGAGTGACATCTCAAAATTCATGGTCATGGAAGCCGCAAACTTCTTGCATAAATGAATGTTAGGAGAACCAAAAATGATATCATCTACATAGATTTCGCATAAGATCAAATCACCCTTGTCCCTCTTAGTAAAAAGAGTGGGATCGATCACCCCTCTCACAACACCATCATCGAGTAAAAACTTCTTAAGATGATCATACCAAGCACGAGGTGCTTGTTTGAGGTCATACAAAGCCTTATGAAGTTTATGCACATAGTCTTAGTGATCGAGATCAACGAAATCGGGTGGTTGTGATACATATACTTCTTCTTGTAGAGGACCGCTAAGGAAAGCACTCTTCACATCCATTTGATGTAATGTAAAACCATTGAAAGCAGCCTATGCAAGTAAGATTTGAATGGATTCAAGACGGGCGACGGGGGCAAAGGTCTCACCAAAGTCCAAACCTTCAACTTGTGAGTACCCTTGTGCCACTAACCTTGCCTCGTTATGGATGATTACACCATTCTCATCTTGCTTGTTCTTGAAAATCCATTTTGTTCCAATGACGTTGTGGTCGGTAGTTGGCCTCTTGACTAATGACGACACTTGGTTGCGTTCAAAACTGTTCAACTCTTCTTGCATAGCAACGAGCCAATCGTTGTCCACCAATGCATCTTGTACCTTGAGAGGCTCAACACTAGACACAAACGAGAAGTGAGCACAAAATTTTGTCAAATTTTTACGAGTGACTCTACCTTCCGATATGCCGGTGACAATTTTGTCAATATCAACATGATCGGCCACACGAGGCATGATGGAGGTAAGAGTTTCACGAGGTTCAACTTCATGTCCATCATCCACATCCTCAACATATGGATCATTAATATGTGGTGGAAGATCTTCTTCTTCATCTTGCATTTGTTGAGGTTCATTGTCAATGATTGCACTTTCTTGTTCTTGCCCTTGAGGATGATCTTGTTCTTGATGATTATCATGAAGAGGAACTTGATCATCATCTTGTACATGGTATACGGGCATTGGTTGAGCAATAGGAGCTTGTGGTGGTAAGGGTGTTGAAGTAGTTTGATGATGCGTGAAGCTTCCATCTTCTTCTTCATCATCATGAGGTTCTTGTTCCATTGGAAGAAGTGCACCAACACCCATGGTCAAGATATCTTGAGAAGAATCTTCTTCACCTACATCACTTAGGTCAACTTGCTCCCCATGGGAGCGATTAAAATCATCAAACACTGCGTCACAAGTTTCTACAACACATCGATTGGATTTTTTGTAGACTCTATAGGCGTGAGAGTTCGATCCATAACCAACAAATATGCCCTCGATGGTTTTGGATTGAAATTTTCCTAACTGTTCTCTTTTGTTGAGGATGAAACATTTGCACCCAAATACACAAAAGTACTTGACATTCGTCTTGTTCCCAGTTAGGAGCTCATATGGAGTCTTTCTCAATAAGTGCGAAGGAAGAGCCGGTTTGATGCATGGCATGCGGTGTTGACAGCCTCGGCCCAAAAACTATGTGGCGACTTGTATTCATCCAACAAGGAACTTGCCAGCTCCACAAGTGTGCGGTTCTTCCTTTCTGCTACACCATTTTGTTGGGGAGTGTATGGAGCTGAATATTGATGCTCAATCCCTTCATCACTAAGAAACTCTTCCAAGGTGTAGTTCTTGAACTCAGAGCCATTACCACTTCTTATTGCCAAGATTTCTTTGTCAAACTTGCGTTGTGCTTGCTTGGAAAAATCAATGAAGGTGATCTTCGTCTCGTCTTGGACTTGAGGAAGAAGACCCATGTATATCTTGAGTAATCATCTACAATGACAAGCCCATACTTTTTCCCACCAAGACTATCCCATGAAGGAGGCCCAAAAAGATCCACATGAAGGAGCTCCAAAGGCCTTGAAGTAGACACAATATTCTTGGGTGCGTGCTTTGATTGATGTTGCTTCCCGGCTATGCATGCACTACACACACGATCTTTCTCAAAAGAGACATTGGTTAGTCCAAGGATGTGATTACCCTTTAAGAGATCTTGAAGATTTCTCATGCCGACATGGGCTAGCCGGCGATGCCATAGCCACCCCTTGTCGGCCTTGGCCATTAGACAAGTTTCATGGAATGTGCTCTCTTTCGAGAAATCAACCATGTAAAGGTTGCCATCCAACTCTCCAACGAAGGCCACTTTGAGAGTATCTCTCTTAAATACTTTCACATCCGTTAGTCCAAAGAGTGTATCATAACCAACAGAAGCCAATTGGCGAATAGGAAGCAAATGGTACTTAAGGGATTGGACAAGCATGACATTTGCAAGAGACATGTCATTTGTGATAGCCACCTTGCCCAACCCGAGTACCTGTCCTTTTGATTCTCCACCAAACATAATGCTCATAAATGGTTGAATAGCTTCCATGAAATCGTAGAGCAATTTTCTATCTCCAGACATATGATTGGTACATCCACTATCAATTAACCATTTTACTCCACCAGAGAAGGCAACCTACACACAATTATGACTTGGTTAGAGGCACCCACTTTGCAATGGGACCTCTCAAGTTAGTCACAACGGTCTTAGGGATCCAAATAGCATAAAACTGGAATGCATTTCGAGGACCAACAAACTTTGCATAAACTTCTCCATCCTTAGTCTTATGAAGTACATAGGATGGAGGCATGAACTCTTTTGGCTTGTTGAGAGTGGGCATGCCCCTTGTGGCCTTCCCACTAACAACCTTACCTTTCTCCTTGTGCCCTTCTCGTACAAAAGTTTCTTTTAGAGGGGCGGTGCACTTTTGTGAGGACGTCTTCTTCTTGCTTGTGCTTGGGTCAAACCCGAATCCCTCTTTGACAAACACCTCATTGTGTTGTCTCAATACCTCATTAAGGTTCTTTTGCTCTTGAGCACGTGTCATGAGACCTTTCTCGATTTGAGCCTTGAGAAAGCGATTCTCCTCAAGAATAGATGCTAGATCACTACTAGAGTTAGTAGTACAAGCATCAACATTGATAATAGGAGAAGAATAAGCCTTGGCTAGAGTTTCAATATAAGTATGCTTGAGCATCTCAAAACCCTTTGTAAGAAGGGTGAGCTCTTCTTCCTTAGTCTTGAGGGACATGGGTAGGAGCTCACAATCCTTAGAGAGAGAAGCATTAGACTTCACAAGCTTACTTTTATCATTCATCAACTCTTCGCATGAGTCAATAGCCTTTTTCAAGGAGGCAAGATCTTTAGTATGAACATCAATGTTTGCACCAATTTTTGAGCATAGTTCATCATTTCATGCTTCCTCATATTGGACTTTCCGCTCAAGGATTTCATATTTTTCCTTTTCCTCGGTGACGAGGGTTTCGAGTTCCTTAATGGTGATGGTGTGCTTGCTCACAATCTCCATAAGCATACGAAATATAGTGAGCTTCTTTCCTTTGAGGGAGCACATGAACTTATTTAGTTTAGCAAGCATAGGATCATCTATATCATCATCCTCATAATTATCCTTTGCATCAAGATACTCATCACTAGGATTAGGAGGAGTGAAAAGAGGAGGGTTTGATCGTGGGGTTACCTTGACCTTGTCAAGAGAGCTTTGGTCCTCTCCATCTTCAACCACGGCCTTTGCCATTAGGCACTTGTGAGCGTTTCCCTTGTAGTCCTTCATATAGTTGTAGGTGACAACATCACCACTTTTGTTGACTAGCCTCAACGTGTTTTGAGAATCTTGAGCAACTCCGGAAACACCACTAACATCATCTAGATCGGATTCTTCATGTGCAACCATTGCTTTACGATCCCTTTTTTTGAGCTTGGAGTTCAAAGGATTTGGCAACTTATTCTTGGGAAAGGTCTTGGGAAACCTTGGTTTATCTTCTCTCTTCTCATAAGGGAACTCGTTGGAGAAGTGGTTGGTTTCTTCATAGTTGTAGCATTTTCTCACTTTCTTCTTCTGGAATCTTCCCTTGAACTTTCCCGTTCTAAACTTCTTGAAAAAGAGAGCAATGTCTTCATATGACGGGCTCTCATCTTAGTCAACCTCATCACCTTCCTCCTCCTCCACATCTTCTTCTTCACTTTGCTCTTCTTCGCATACATGCTTTGCCTTCAATGCAAGATTGATCTTTGATGTTGAGGTACCATGCATGGCAAGATGTTTCATAGCATTTGCCTTTGACTCATCAAATAATTGGAAGGTGGATATGATGTCATCCAGAGTCATTTCCTTAAATCCATGGTGTTGTCTTATGTCCCACACCATTTGATATGATATGGAGCAAGAGCATGAAGCAACTTATCCACGAGAAATTTCTTAGTCAAGTTGAATCCATCTTGTGCCTTGTCACATTCACATGACTCGATGTCGGCGGTGAGAGTCATGAGATGCTCAAGAAGTTGCTTGGGAGGTTCACCTTTCTCCATACAAAATTCTTGCAATTGACCCTTGGCAATATCATATTGCGCAAGCCAGAGAGTGGAGGTACCGGTCTTGGTTCTTCACAATGCTATCCCATAATTCCTTGGCACTTGTGATATGTATGTATGGTATCTTTTGCTTGTCAGTCATACTTATTATTATGCACATGGTTGTTGTGTCGTTGAGATTCTTGTCATATACCTCTCTCTTGGCGTAAGATTCTTCGGGTCAACAGCTTGGTAGCCATACTCCAAGATCTCCAACATCTCATCATCTCCATATCGAAGATGGTCCTACATAGCAACTCCCCACAAAGCAAAATTGGTAGTTTCATCAAGTAAAGGAGGTTTGCCTTGAGTATTATACTTAGGTTTCTCTATCTGAGGTCTTGCATAAAGCCAAGGAACACTGGGGTGTTCATTGCTAGGAGGTTGTTGGCCAAGTGAAGGAATAGGCACAGCTCGCCTCGAGGCCACACCACCAGAAGATGGTGCAAGCATCGAGGTTAGTGTGGCTATCCTCATTTGGACCAAGGCCTCAAGAGAGGCATCATGCTCCTCCTTTTGCTTAGAAAGAGCCAGATCCTCTGAAGTGAAGGACTTGGCTTCCGTGGAAGCCGCGCCCGCATTCTTTGGATCTGCAACAAGGAGGGTCCCATCAGGGTTCATCTCGCTCTTGGGCAGTTAAGCCACAAGAATAGAGCACGAGGCTCGGATACCAATTGAAAGGATCGAGATGGACCTAGAGGGGGTGAATAGGTACAATTACAAATTTTAATTATTACTTAGCAATTTTAGGCAATAATGCAGAATATGGAAGTGAGCCTAACAATTGCAAGTGTGATGCTAAGAGCTAAGCAAGATAAACAAGTAACACAAGTAAGCAAGCACAATATGATATAAGTAAGAGCTAAGAGGCAAGTAACCACAAGTAGAGAGTTAGGATTAGGAATAACTCCAACTCCGGGAGATGAGGATGTATGCCGATGTTCACTTCCTTGGAGGGAAGCTACGTCACCGTTAGAGAGGTGGATGTTACCATGAAGGCACACCAACACCACAAAGGCTCGACCTATTCTCCCTTTGACACAACACCACAGAGGCATTTCTCAACCACTAGTGGTAGACCTTGGGGTGGTCTCCAAACCCTCACAAACTTTTCTGGGGGTAATCACAATGGTCGATTCCTCTTCGAAAGACTCCTACCGCCTAGGAGTCTCCAACCTCCAAGAGTAACAAGAACGATGGGAAAAGCTCAAGACTTACTCAAATCACGAATTCCTTTGGTGCAAAGAAGGGGAAGGAGTGGATCTATCACTTGATCGGACAACTTCTCTCAAATGCTCTCAAATCCCTTAGGGATCTAATATTTGGTGTGGAGGTAGTGAGAGAGAGAGAGTGAAATGTGTTCTAGGGTTTTGCTCAAAGTGAATGGTCAACCCTCTCCCATGGGGAAGAAGGGCTATATATAGTGTGAGCACAAATATGGCCATTGTAGTGCAAGTGAACGGGCAGACCGGACATCCGGGCTAGGGGCCGAACATCCAGCCTGGCAAGCCAGTCGAAGAACAAGGTAGAAACAGAGCAAAAAACAGAGGGGTCGGACATCCGAGGGCCAGGCCCGAACATCCGGCAAGTCAGGAAACCCCGGACATCCAGCACATGGCCGGACATCCGACAAGTTTACCAAATAAAAAACACACTCTGGATAGCACAAGCCGGACGTCCAGCAGGCAAGCCCGGAAATCCGAAGTGCACTAGGAGCCCAGACATCCGACATAGAGGGCCGGACATCCGGCAAGCAGCACAACACAAAAGTGCTCTCTGGATAGCTAGGCCCGGATATTCGGCGACCAGGCGTATATCCAGCGTGAGGCCCGGACATTCGGCTTGAAGCCCGGACATCCGATATCCTAGAGACAAAAGCATGAATATGGAGCATGTGCATATATGTCCAGGAGATTTGTGGCAAGAGCAAGCCTTTAACTAACCCTATCGATCCCCTCTTAATAGTGCGGGATCCTATACTCAAGAAAATGAATATGTAATCAATTTTTATGCTTCATCCTTGAGTAAAATCACTTTGTATGCTCTTGATCCACACACTTCGATGAACCTGGGGCTAACACCTGAGATTTACTTGACAACCATTGTTAGACCCCTACATGTATATTTTCATCAACATCAAAACATGATGTAAGGGCATGATTGCTCTTTCAACTGGGGAATTCGATGTAGAGGTGTGTCAATTGGAGAACTGGGGTGAAGATTTTCCCAATAATCATCATTCTGCACAGGAGTTGTAGAGCCAATGTCCAGATGCTCATCAATTTCTTTAACGTCCGCCTCTTCTGCAGTGAACTGAGGCATGGGCGATGATCCCAATGGTGTGGAAATAACACCTTCCACTTCAATTTCTTCATCCAACTGCTTTGAGGAAGCAGTAGAAGGATTGTCTTCATCAATGCCATCATCAGGGATGACATATTCTTCACCAAATAGGACTAGTTCCTTTGATGGTACCATTGAAATCGGAACAACGTCAATTGGTTCTTCATGTCAAAGTCCTCATTTTCTTGGGAGCTGAGGACTCTGCAGAGGTTGATACTTTCCTTTTCTTTGCGGCTTTCTTCTCTACAGCCTTAGTTTTCTTCAATTCTAATGCAGAAGGAAGTTCAATTTTTTCACCGTTGTAGATTTTGCAGGAGGAGCAGATGAAGTTGGTGCATTTTCTTCAGGCACGACTGATGCAGTCGCCCTGGAATTCTCAGTTTCTTCAGACGCATCAAATTCTTTAGCTGGCACGGGTTGTTCTTCAGGTGCAACATTGGTGGTTTCCCTAGCATTGTCTTCAGGATCTGGAATTTCTTTAGTAGCACTCATAGCTTCTTTAGCAACCTGATTTTCATCAGCTGCGCTTTCATTTTCTTCAGCAAGCTGAACATAAGCTTCAGCCTGAGGAATTTGTTGTTGCGATGGTGTTGCAATGTATGCCTTGAGGTTCTTGGCAATCTTGACAAATTTGACCTTGGCACCAAGCCAATCTACATGATATCGATCAAATTCATCACTGAGATATCTGATTTCCTTCTGAACAGTGACAAGTTCTTCAGGAGCCAGTGTAAGAATGTTGTTCCTTAGATGCCTCACTTTTTGTGTATCATCAGGGAGCTGCCACTGCATATCTACTGCTCTACATCGACAACATCATCCTCACGGCATCCACCCGTGATCTCCTTCAGCGGCTGACTGCTCGTCTTCGTGATGAGTTCGCCCTCAAGGACTTGGGGCCCCTGCACTACTTTCTCGGCATCGAGGTGATCTGCCGGGCTGACGGTTTCTTTCTGCATCAGCAGAAGTACGCCCATGAGCTCCTTGAGCGTGCCGGTATGCTTAACTGCAAGCCGGCGCCCACTCCCGTCGACACGAAGGCGAAGGTCTCTACTCTGGAGGGGTCTCTCGCGTCCGATGGAGCGTTTTATCGCTCTATTGTCGGTGCTTTACAGTACTTGATGCTGACTCGCCCCGACTTGCAGTACGTTGTTCAGCAGGTGTGCCTCCATATGCACGCCCCGCGCGACTCTCACTGGACTCTGGTGAAGCGTATTCCCCGTTACATACGCGGCACCATGTCCTTGGGACTCACCCTGACGGCCTCCGCCTCCACCGACCTCGTGGCCTACTCGGATGCTGACTGGGCTGGCTGCCCCGACACGTGACGCTCTACGTCAGGCTACTGCGTCTACCTTGGGCCCTCGTTGATCTCTTGGTCCTCGAAGCGGCAGCCCACGGTCTCTTCGCTCCAGTGCCGAGGCAGAGTATCGTGCCGTGGCCAACGCCGCGGCCGAGTGCTCTTGGATACGTCAGCTGCTCCAAGAGTTGCTTTGTGATGTTCACGAGGCCACTCTTGTCTACTGCGATAACGTCAGCGCGGTTTACCTCTCCGCCAACCCGGTGCACCATCGACGGACGAAGCATATTGAGCTCGACATTCACTTCGTGCGCGAGCAGGTTGCCCTTGGCCGTGTTCGAGTTCTCCACGTGCCGACGTCGCAACAGTTTGCTGATGTGATGACTAAGGGATTGCGTACTCCCGTCTTCGAGGAGTT
>NC_041386.1:354637910-354640060 GCF_002162155.2 Triticum dicoccoides | reverse complement strand
TTGAGTATGTATTTTGTATTGCACGTGTATTGGAGTTGTGGCCCACCTCCTAGTCTTGTATAGTTGAGCTAGAGGCATTCCCTTGTAATATATATACGTGCACCAGCACCCCATCAATATAACGATTATTGTATTGCAAATCATCTCTCTACAGGGGTGATGGGATTGAGGGTTGGCCATGGGAGAAACCAAGAGAGAGAGAGAGAGAGAATGTGTGAAACCGAGGGTGGGCGGTGAGGGAAGAGAGCGGAGGGGGTTATGAAACATCATAGCGGTCTTCCGATCTTCCTCGGACATGCAGGGAAACCAGCACGCGCGGCTTGCACTGACTTGGCTCTAGAAAAATGGCCGATTCAGCCATTTCTACTGAGTCTGATCCGGAACTGCTTTGAGGTTGATGCCGGACAAAATTTCCATGCAACCCAGCCAATCAAACGGGCTAAATTTGTATCTAGTGGGCCAGGTTGATGCCGGACAAAATTTCCATGCAATCCAGCCAATCAAACGGGCTAAATTTGTATCTAGTGGGCCAGACCATTGATGCAGGAGCGTTGGATAAAATAAATTGTTTGGACCGTGCTGTGCGGATGTTTACACGCTTTTTGATGGACTGCCACGGAGATGGCCTTGCTCCTCTTCACTCTCCGCACTTCGCACCCATCCCACCTCCAGGTCAGATCTCGCCGCCCACCACGGCCGCGCACAATGGGCTCTGCACATTCGTCCCACTCCTCCATCTCTACCGCGGCCGACGAAGGCGACGATGATCCATCGACTGCCTCAGCCTCGGAGCCCTCGGCCCGGCCCCCTCCCGCCCAAGCGCCGGCTCCACCGGCCTCTGCGTCCAAGGTGCTGGAGCAGGAGCCCGAGGTGCTACCCTGCCGAGCCGCCGACTCGCCGCTCTCGCCGCAACCATCCGTAACGGGCACCCCACGCCTCCTCGGCCCCAACATCAAGGTCTGGGACCCCTGCCACGTGCTCCTTCCCCCACCGTCGCTGCACCAGCACCTCCCGCAGCAGGGGAGGACGGAGGCGCTGCTGGAGGTGGTAATAGTTAGCCACGGGGAATGTGCGTTCGCGATGCGACCCGACCTGGTTGGTGGGCGATGGCCGGCAGTGGCCCTCACGGCGCGCGGGGAGCGACAGGCGCGCGCTCTGTCAGTGTTCCTGCGCTCCCGTGGTTCGCAGCTGGCCGCTGCGTGGACGTCGCCCCTCGACCGTTCCCGCGCTACTGCTGAACTTGTCTGCCGGGTGAGCCGTTCTTGGCCTTTGTTGTATAATTCTACTCTTGCACTGTGCTTGCTTATTGTCCTGTCTTTGGCTTGCAATGGACCTGAAAGCAATTTTAAGCATTTAGATTTTAGAGTATTGTAGTCTGCTTGTAAATGCTTTGCTATGTATTCCACATTGTTGTAGTAAAACCCAATTTTTAAGATAGATTCATGCTGTGTGAGAAGTACGATCTTAAGTACCACTCCCTCCCTTCCTAAATATAAGTCTTTTTAGAGATTTCAATATGAACTACATATGAATGTATATAGACATAGTTTAGAGTGTAGATTCACTCATTTTGCTCTGTATGTAGTCCAAATTGGAATCTCTCCAAATATTTATATTTAGGAACGGTGGGAGTATGAGATTGGTGTCTTCTTTTTATGTTGGAGCAGTTCACTGTTCAGCCTAAAGAACAGTCCTTTGGCATTTCAATGAAGGCAACACATCATGAATGTATAATGGAATTTATTGGCTTTAATAAGTGTGCATTATTGCATGCTCATAGAACATCTGTTCTAGGGGCGAAGCCAGGATAAAAGGTCGTCGGGGTCAACACGAACAAGTAGCACTAATGTATCCCCTAAAAAACAAAAGTACCAATAATATGACTAAAACATACGTAGCTTGTATTAAGTAACATGTCAATAATGTTTTTTAGTAACCTCACATAAATAAGAAATCATAGCTGCCAATGTATCGTAACAAAATAAGCTCCGATTACAGAAGTAGTTACCTCTATTTTTCTTGACCTCTGATTTTGTATCTTCAGAAAATAGTCTATTATTCTTATTTTTCTTGACCTCTATTTTTCTTACGGTCTTCATGGGATGTGACTTGAGGGGCCAGTCTAGATTGTGTAATCCTCGTGATTAGAT
>NC_041386.1:354614564-354637579 GCF_002162155.2 Triticum dicoccoides | reverse complement strand
ATTATAAGAAAAAAGATCAACACGTCAAACAAACCCTAAGATAATACGAGAATATGAATTTTAGATAACAGAATAACAATTAGATGAAGAAAATTGGCTTTAGTGCCACTTACGGATGAAATCTCCAGATTGAATCTTGAAATTTTATAAGAGGTGTGGATACTGGAGACTGGGAGCAACCAGGCGGCGGCAGTTCAGCGAACAGAGGGAGCCAGGGCAACACGAGGACGAGGGCGTGAAGCCGTGAACATGGGATGATCCTTTCCCTGGGATCGAACAATTTGGTTTTTGCGGCGCTGGGGATGAGGGGATCATTCCTTTTCCTGTGATCGATCCACAGTGGCCAGTCGGCCTGCCGCCTGCGTTGCTTTTGGGCCGCCTGCTGCCATGAGGCTACTAGGGCATTTTTAGACTGGGTCATTTTCTTTTCACTGTGTGTTTTTTCTTCATGGGCTCTATGTATGTAACAGAGTTTGGGCCGAGGTCATCAGGGTCAATTGACCCCGGCCCAACATTGTAGCTCCGCCCCTGATCTGTTCCATTTGAATGTGTTGTCCTTTTTGGCCGCAACATGGATTAGTTGTAAAGGTGAACAAATAAGAGCCATCATATTCTGATGCTCGTACTCCTAGATGCAAAAAAGTTTGTTGTTTCCTGAAACTTATCCAGAACATGATGGAAATGTGTTCCCGTTTAGTCTTCAAAGTATTGAACTCACTATTAGCTTTCCATTGGCCTGTTAAATGCTACTCCCTCCGTTCCGAAATATTTGTCTTTCTAGACATTTCAAATGGACTACAACATACGGATGTATGTAGACATATTTTAGAGTGTAGATTCACTCATTTTGCTTCGTATGTAGTCACTTGTTGATATCTCTAGAAAGACAAATATTTGGGAACGGAGGGAGTAGTTTAGTTTCTCATTCATGGTAACACAAATGTGAAAAAAAATACAATTTGAGAGGGATCGGCATTATATATGATATGATTATCCATACTGTGTTTGTGCATGTTAGCATATCTCATGACCTTCAACTTCTAAAGTATCTTCTCCAATCAGGCTTTTGCCCCAGCAGTTTTGACGTATGAAACTGTTTGTATGCAGGAACTTGATTTTCCAGAGGAGCAGATCCAAGTATCTGATGCTTTGACTGAGATGAGTCATGGTCAGTGGGAGGGTTGCCCAAAATCAGAAATTTATACCCCAGAAATGGTTAATCTGATGGACAGCACCCAGCCTGATTTCTCAGCACCTTCAGGAGAGTCACTCAGGCAGGTGCAGTTCAGGATGATGGAGTTCCTGAACCGAACAATCATAAGGTTACCAGAAAAGGTGGCAATGGGGGATACACTATCACAACAAAATGACGCAAAGGGTTTATCTCGGCAGAGCTCCACCAATTCTGTCCAAGATGGCCCATCTTGGGATTTGCTTTACAGGCTCAATCGGCATAGCCTCCAAAGGAAGAAATCTGGTAAAAGCCGTCTCCAGTTTGTCACTTCGGTTGACAATGATACCGAGGATGAGTTCTCCCTGAAAGACATAAACCAAAGGCATCACCTTCACGAAACAAGTCTGGGGAGCTCTACAACCTCCATTGCAATTTTCAGCCATGCAATCCCTATTCGATGTCTCCTTGCGGGCTTGTTGGACTGCAACCCTGTGATGTCTCAGAGGATATGTATAGACGATTCATCTGTCACTGTTCTTGAACATTCGCTTAGAACCGGGTGGCGAATAAAGAGGCTAAATGATACTGGGCATCTCAGGCTTCTCTAGCTGCAAGCTGTTGCGCTGCAGCTGGAATCTAACTGATGTGTGTTTATGTGTCGTAAAGAAACCATCAGATCATATTATGCAAATCAGAAGCTATGGTTGTCGGTTCATGTTCACCTATGCCTCAATGGGGAATGCAAGTCCTCCGATTGTTGTTATTTTGCATTTATTACCATGCCTAAATTCCGGGAAGAACTGCCCTGTGATTGTGTTACCCTGTGATTGTTAATCAATATTTTATCAAGTGTAATTTCCAACTCATCCTTGGTGTATCATTCTTTCTTTCCACTAGCCATTTTGTATGTTTTGGAACGTGTGTAAATAGTCTTCTACCCCCTTTTATATTACTTGTGTTTACTTTATCAGCTTTAGAGCATATCTATCAGCTTTAGAGCATCTTCAATAGATGATGTATATTTTGGCGGTTCAAACAGGTGATGGTCTAAATTTGGACACCAAAAAGTGTTTTGTTACATCTTCGAAAAAGGCTCAACTCCAACAGATGGTCCAAAATGGAGATGTAGATAAAAGAGCATCTCCAACGAAGATATAAACCAGCCGACGGCCGCGCGGCTGCTGTTCAGCCAGTGGAGGTGGAGGAACGGCTTGTTGGCGGTCCAAACAGAAGGTTCGAACTCTGGGGCGTGTGCGAAGAACTCAACCTATCCAGCCTACCAGCCCGCCGCCCCACGGCCTAGCTCGATTCACACGAACGAGGAAGAAGATGGACGCGACAGTCTACCTAGGTTTGGGCCACATTGCGGTGTAAGACCCTACTCCTGCTTTGTGGTGGATTGGCCTCACGAGGGGCTGAGGATGAACTAGTACATGGGATGAACAACCACACGAGGTGGGGGTGAGGGAATGAGTCGACCCCCTCTATGGTGGTGGCTAACCTATACTTATAGTAGCCTCGGTCCTCTTCCCCCAAAACATAGGCGGGAAGGGATTCCACAGCGGCCAATTCAAAAGGGGACAAGTAGTACATCTTATCCTGACGAATGGTGGTCTTCGCATACAAAGCTTCTGGTCGTGAAGCAGGGGTGGGCTCGGTGATGACATCCATCCTACCGTGCTGGTGGTCTTGGTCTTGTTGCACTGAAATGGAAACCTTTGCCAGATTCCTCGGGAACCCACGCCTGTCCTTGCCTTCTTAGCACCAAATAGGAAACTGCCCCTTCTGCGCCCGCTGGCGCCCGCCTGCCTTGGTTGTCACGACTTGCGTCATGGTATCCTCATGAGGCCGGGTACCTGCATAGAAATCTTCGCTCCTCGGGAGGACACCTGGGAAGGCCGCTCCCTCGGGAGGTCTTGGTGTCGTCCGCCTCGCGAGACCAAGGGGTCCTCGCGAGGGTCTTGTCTTGGTGGCCTTGCAGATGGACCGTACCAGGCCGTCGATGAATCCATGCTGTTGGGCCGCAGGCAGGCAAGTCTGGGTACCCTGGTTCCCAGAACGCCGACAGTAGCCCCCCGGCCCAAGGCGCGCTCGGACTTGGCTTCGAGGCAAAGCCAAAGGGCAAGGGCAAGGGCGAAGCACCGCAGGCCCCAATCGCCTACGGGCCATGCTGACGCGTGGTGCTTGATGGGACGTGGGCGTCTCCGCTTCCCCACGTCACCTCGGCAACTGCCCGACCTGACAACTGCCTGGTGCACGCAGAGGGGCCATCATGACATGGAACGTGACAGGCCGCCGGTTAGCCTTCCCCTCCTATAAATGGGGGAAGGGGGCAGAGCCCCTAGCCCTTCTTCGTCTTCTTGCTGCTCGCTCCTTCTTCTTCTTTGCTGCGCCACCATCTCGCTAGAGTATCCATGGCGCTAGTGAGGAGGTTCTCGGCCGCCGAGAAGGGAAAGGCACCCAAGGAGGGACCAGGCTCACCACCGCCGAAGAGGGGCCGCGGCCGTCCCCACAAGTATTCTGCGACGCCGATGGTGGCTCCCAAAGGTCGTGGGCGCACCCCCTCGAAGGTTGGCACTGCCTCCAGTAGTCGTGGGGAGGCTCCCTCCCGCGCCGGAGGCTGCCGCGGCCGAGGTGGCCGCAGCCAAGGAGGGAGGCATGTGGCAGCCATTCGGCCACCACGCCCATGATCCCATTCAGCCGACACGTCCTCGGAGTTCATGGTGTGGACGAAGGCGTCTGGTTCTAGCTCTTGCGCCTCTTCGCGGGCGCGCTGCCGGCCGGGGAACCTGGTGGCCTCTGGCTGCAGGCCGATGGTTGCTACAGCAAGGCCTCGTGGGTGGAGGTCGATGTCACCCCCGCCAGCAACGTGTTCCTAAACCATGGGTGGCCGCCGTTCGCCCGCCCACTTGGCCTGCAGGGGAGGTGTACTCTCCACTACAAGCATGAAGGCACCGCGACCCTCTACGTCAGGGTCTTCGGGGAGGACGGTGGGCATCGGGGGTGTTTCCCTGAGGGCAATGACGACGTCCATTGCTCTGACGACGACAGCCGGGGGGCCGTCGGCATCCTTGAGGGTGAGCTTTCCCTTGGCGACGGTCGCGGCGCTTCCAGCAGCGGCGGCTCCTCCTCTGGGGAGAGCACGAGCGACGGTGACTACGGCGAGCTGTCGCACTGCCGAGCTTGGACCGGGGAGGGCAACGAGCCGCCTCGCCATCGTGCCCCAGTGAAGTAGGAAGAGGACTCCGACTGAGCGCGCGCGCCTTTGGAGCCGGGTCTGAGGAGCCCCGGTGATCGCGAGGCCGCTTTTGCTTCTTCTTTTTTCTCTTTCCCTACATCAAGAAGTAGAAAGCCCTGCCGGGGCATGTAATGAACCATGGCGCTTGCGCTGTTATATTAATGTTTTTATATTGCATCCTGGCATTCATGTTGCTACTAATTGACGGGTTCTTGCTGATTGTGATTAGGATAACTTACCTTAGTGTGCTTGCGGTAGACTCCCATGCCGCGAGGGCGTGCTTCTCTGGGGCTTGGACCTCCTGCGCGCCCCTCGTTCCAGAGAGATCCTGCCAGGGCTTCCTTCTTGAGAGTTCGAAGGTTCTCAGGCCTCAGGAGGCACCTAGTGGCCGCGGGGTTTCCAGCGAGCCATAGGGCCTCTGGAGATGTTCCACGGGGCGCCATGCCCCGCGAGGACCAATCGCCACTGGTATGCCAGGCGCGATGCCCAGTGAGGCCAGGGGATGAGGGCTCATGGGGAAACACAGACGCCAGTTGGCTGGTTCACGACCATCGCGCGAGGATTAATACACCAAAGGCTAGGGCACCAAGGCTTTGGCGAGGTGTGCTCATGGGCGGACCCAGACATACACACCGTACCCAGCCCCTGCTCGCGAGACGCGCGGGGAAAAGTGATGGGCAACTGCCTCTCTCCGAAAGCAAGGTTTGAAAAAGTAAACGTTGCAAGGAGAAAAATTCCCATCCCATTAAAATAAAGACACGAGAACTTCAAATTTCATTCCAAAAAGTGGAAACCGGCTATAGAAAGCAAGCAAAAAAACAGCCGCATCCAGCACCTACACTAGTTTTCTAGTCTTCCCGCCAGCGCGGAGCATGGGGCTTCCACTAAGACATGGGTGGGATCCCCCCTGAGGCTCAAGGGCAACACTCAGGAGACTCCGGGGTCTGTACAGCCTCACTCATTATTACGTAAGAGTGTCACGAGTGGAGACTTGAGAGGCGCATGGCACTAACTGTCATGGATATAACTTTCGGAAGTGCTGGATGTTCCAGGCATTCTAGATGGGGACCCCGTCCTGCGTCTCCAGGCGCACGGCACCAGGCCTGGAGACACGACCAATCTTGAATGGGCCCTCCCACATAGGTGAGAGCTTGTGAAGCCCCTCCCTGGAGAGCACCCGTGATGCGGATCATCCTACAGACATCACCATGTCAAGAGTCCATTTGGCAAGTGACATGTGCCACATCTACTTCATACATACAAAGGTGAATCATCTCCTTTACACGTGTCCACTTGTACATCTCGAGGATGGTATACTACTTGACCCTCTCTCGTGTTCCTACATAGGTGTGAGCGGAGCTACACATTCATCAAGAAGGAGTCCAAGAAGAAGAGAACATCTACACCATCCAAGAAGGAAGCCTGGAAGCGGAGAAGGAAGTGCCAAGAAGAAGGCAACAGCTCCTAGGCGACCCCGTGCGCACGGGCATGTACCGTGCCCACGGGCCTCACGGACCCCGTGCGCACGGGCCTCACGGACCCCGTGCGCACGGGCTCATGTGCTAGGTCTCTGGATACCCCGTGCGCACGGGCTCCACTTACCCCGTGCACACGGGGCCCCCTGTGCGTGGCTGATTGGGCTTGGCCCTTGTATCCCCATCTCGTCCCTACTTACCCCTTTATCCCTTGGACCTATATATACTCCTTCATCTCCTCCATTTAGACTTAGCTAAGAAGAGACACAAATCATAGAGCTTAGCTCATTTACCTCCCCTTGTGGGATTCCTCTTGAGAGAGAAGGCTCCATTGGAGTACAAGACCTCCATTGGAGAAGATCCCTAGGGATGCAAGCCCCCCCCCTTTGGGGAAGGATCTACCTATATCATCAAGCCCTCATCTCCTTCATAGGATTTGGGATGAACTCTACCATGTATCTTGCTTCCCTTTCATTGTTCATGTACCTTTTGGATCTTGTGTGTTTGTTGGTCTAGTGGATGTGTGATTGGACTTGTTCTTGAGTGTTCCTCTTGTTTTCCCTCCTTGTGTTCATCTTGTTCTTGGGGATTTCCCCTCCAATTCGTGAAAGATCTCTCCATAGGGTTCCACCCTACAACATCTTGGTATCAGAGCCATGGTTGATCACGAAATTGGAGCCCCCTCTTAGTTTTCTAGCCTAACTTTGCTTGTTCTTACCCAATTTCGAAAATTCCCCACAAAAAGAGCCATAACAATTTTTTTGTGATTTGAAGTTTCTTGTGAGTTTTTATTGATTTTGATCCGTGGATCTAGTGTCTAGCAAGTAGATCTAACTCCTATTGCGTCCCCATACCCCAATTTTCTTTCCCCCATCGAATTTGACAAGAAAATCGCGAATTTTCTGCCTACCCCATGCCCACGGGCTCCCCACCCCATGCCCATGGGCCCCCGCGCAGTCTCTGGTGACCCCGTGTCCTCGGTACGTTTACCGTGCACACGAGACCTCGTGTCCACGGGCCCTGGACCCCGTGCGCATGGCCCACCTACAGCAGCTGCGAGCATTTCATGTTTTTCCCATAACTTCCACTCCCGAACTCCGATTTGGGTGTTCTTTGGCTCGTTGAAAAGCTAGCGACGTGCCCGAGCTGCTCATCTTGGTTTTACCACCATTTGCCTCCATCAAAATTGAAGGAAATATGCCCTATAGTCAATAAGAAAGTTATTATTTATTTTCTTATATCATGATAAATGTTTATTATTCATGCTAGAATTGTATTAACCGGAAACATAATACATGTGTGAATACATAGACAAACAGAGTGTCACTAGTATGCCTCTATTTGACTAGCTCGTTGATCAAAGATGGTTATGTTTCCTAACCATAGACATGAGTTGTCATTTGATTAACGGGATCACATCATTAGGAGAATGATGTGATTGACTTGACCCATTCCGTTAGCATAACACTTGATCGTTTAGTTTGTTGCTATTGCTTTCTTCATGACTTATACATGTTCCTATGACTATGAGACTATGCAACTCCCGTTTACCGTAGGAACACTTTGTGTGCCACCAAACGTCACAACGTAACTGGGTGATTATAAAGGTGCTCTATAGGTGTCTCCAAAGGTACTTGTTGGGTTGGCGTATTTCGATATTAGGATTTGTCACTCCGATTGTCGGAGAGGTATCTCTGGGCCCACTCGGTAATGCACATCACTATAAGCCTTGCAAGCATTGCAACTAATGAGTTAGTTGCGGGATGATGTATTACGTAACAAGTAAATAGACTTGCCGGTAACGAGATTGAACTAGGTATTGAGATACCGACGATCGAATCTCGGGCAAGTAACATACCGATGACAAAGGGAACAACGTATGTTGTTATGCGGTCTGACCGATAAAGATCTTCGTAGAGTATGTAGGAGCCAATATGGGCATCTAGGTCCCGCTATTGGTTATTTACAAGAGAGGTGTCTCGGTCATGTCTACATAGTTCTCGAACCCGTAGGGTCCGCACGCTTAATGTTCATTGACGATATAGTACTATGAGTTATGTATGTTGGTGACCGAATGTTGTTCGGAGTTTTGGATGAGATCACAGATATGACGAGGAATCTGGAATGGTCCGGAAGTAAAGATTGATATGTGGATAGTAGTGTTTGATCTCCGGAAGGGTTCTGGAATTCACCGGAAGGGGTTCCGGATGTTTCCCGAAATGTTTGGGCACAAGAACACTTTATCTGGGCCAAAGGGGAAAGCCCACGAGGCTTTTGGAAAGTGCAAAAGGAAGTTTTGCGGAGACCAGAGGCTAGACGCCAGGAACCCTGGCGTCTAGGGGCTAGACGCTGGGAACCCTGGCGTCTAGCCCTGGAGTCCGAGAAGGACTCTTGCCTTTCGGGTGAAACCGACTTTGAGGAGGCTTTTACTCCAAGTTTCGACCCCAGGGCTCAACATATAAATAGAGGGGTAGGGCTAGCACCAAAGAGAGATGAAGAAACACCAAGCCGTGTGCCGACAACCCCGTCCTCTCTAGTTTATCCTCCGTCATAGTTTTCGTAGTGCTTAGGCAAAGCCCTACGGAGATTGTTCTTCACCAACACCGTCACCACGCCGTCGTGCTGCCGGAACTCATCTACTACTTCGCCCCTCTTGCTGGATCGAGAAGGCGAGGACGTCACCGAGCCGAACGTGTGCAGAACTCGGAGGTGCCGTGCTTTCGGTACTTGGATCGGTCGGACATGAAGACGTACGGCTACATCAACCGCGTTGATATAACGCTTCCGTGAACGGTCTACGAGGGTATGTAGACAACACTCTTCCCTCTCGTTGCTATGCATCACCATGATCTTGCGTGTGCGTAGGAATTTTTTTGAAATTACTACGTTTCCCGACAGTGGTATCAGAGCCTAGGTTTTATGCGTTGATGTTGTGCACGAGTAAAACACAAGTGAGTTGTGGGCGATATAAGTCATACTGCTTACCAGCATGTCATACTTTGGTTCGGCGGTATTGTTGGATGAAGCGGCCCGGACCGACATTACGCGTATGCTTACACGAGACTGGTTCAACCGACGTGCTTTGCACACAGGTGGCTGGCGGGTGTCAGTTTCTCCAACTTTAGTTGAATCGAGTGTGGATACGCCTGGTTCTTGCGAAGGTTAAAACAGCACCAACTTGACAAACTATCGTTGTGGTTTTGATGCGTAGGTAAGAACGGTTCTTGCTAAGCCCGTAGCAGCCACGTAAAACTTGCAACAACAAAGTAGAGGACGTCTAACTTATTTTTGCAGGGCATGTTGTGATGTGATATGGTCAAGACGTGATGAGATATAAGTTGTTGTATGAGATGATCATGTTTTGTAACCGAGTTATCGGCAACTGGCAGGAGCCATACGGTTGTCGCTTTATTGTATGCAATGCAATCGCCCTGTAATGCTTTACTTTATCACTAAGCGGTAGCGATAGTCGTAGAAGCATAAGATTGGCGAGACGACAATGATGCTATGATGGAGATCAAGGTGTCACGCCGGTGACGATGGTGATCATGACGGTGCTTCGGAGATGGAGATCACAAGCACAAGAAGATGATGACCATATCATATCACTTATATTGATTGCATGTGATGTTTATCTTTTATGCATCTTATCTTGCTTTGTTTGACGGTAGCATTATAAGATGATCTCTCACTAAATTTCAAGATAAAAGTGTTCTCCCTGAGTATGCACCGTTGCCAAAGTTCGTCGTGCCCAGATACCACGTGATGACCGGGTGTGATAAGCTCTATGTCCATCTACAACGGGTGCAAGCCAGTTTTGCACACGCAGAATACTCAGGTTAAACTTGACAAGCCTAGCATATGCAGATATAGCCTCGGAACATTGAGACTGAAAGGTCGAGCGTGAATCATATAGTAGATATGATCAACATAGTGATGTTCACCATTGAAAACTACTCCATTTCACGTGATGATCGGTGATGGTTTAGTTGATATGGATCACATGATCACTTAGAGGATTAGAGGGATGTCTATCTAAGTGGGAGTTCTTAAGTAATATGATTAATTGAACTTAAATTTATCATGAACTTAGTCCTGGTAGTATTAGCATATCTATATTATAGATCAATAGCTCGTGTTTAGCCCCCCTATTTTATTTTTGATATGTTCCTAGAGAAAACTAAGTTGAAAGATGTTAGTAGCAATGATGCGGATTGGATCCATGATATGAGGTTTATCCTCATTGCTGCACAGAAGAATTATGTCCTTGATGCACCGCTAGGTGACAAACCTATTGCAAGGAGCAGATGCAGATGTTATGAACGTTTAGCTAGCTCAATATGATGACTACTTGATAGTTTAGTGCACCATGCTTAAACAACTTAGAATCGGGACTTCAAAGATGTTTTGAACGTCATGGACCATATGAGATGTTCCAGGAGTTGAAGTTAATATTTCAAGCAAATACCCGAGTTGAGAGATATCAAGTCTCCAACAAGTTCTATAGCTAAAAGATGGAGGAGAATAGCTCAAGCAGTGAGCATGTGCTCAGATTGTCTGGGTACTACAATTGCTTGAATCAAGTGGGAGTTAATCTTCCAGATAAAATAGTGATTGACAGAATTCTCTAGTCACCATCACCAAGTTAGTAGAACTTCGTTATGAACTATAATATGCAAGGGATGATGAAAACAATTCCCAAGCTCTCCGCGATGCAAAAATCAGCGAAGGTAGAAATCAAGAAAAACATAAAGTGTTGATGATTGACAAGACCACTAGTTTCAAGATAAAGGGTAAAGGGAAGAAGGGGAACTTCAAGAAGAACGGCAAACAAGTTGCTACTCAAGTGAAGAAACCCAAGTATGGACCTAAGCTTGAAACTGAGTGCTTCTACTGCAAAGGGACTAGTCACTAGAAGCGGAACTACCCCAAGTATTTGGTGGATAGGAAGGATGGCAAAGTAAACAAAGATATATTTGATATACATGTTATTGATGTGTACTTTACTAGTGTTTATAGCAACCCCTTGGTATTTGATACTGGTTCTGTTGCTAAAGAGTAGTAACTCGAAATGGGAGTTGCAAAATAAACAGAGACTAGTTAAGGGTGAAGTGACAATGTGTGTTGGAAGTCGTTCCAAGATTGATATGATCATCATCGCACACTCCCTATACTTTTGGGATTAGTGTTGAACCTAAATAAATGTTATCTGGTGTTTGCGTTGAGCATAAATATGATTGGATCATGTTTATTGCAATATGGTTATTCATGTAAGTTAGAGAATAATTGTTGTTCTGTTTACATGAATAAAACCTTCTATGGTCATACACCCAATGAAAATGGTTTGTTGGATCTCGATCGTGGTGATACACATTTTCATAATATTGAAGCCAAAAGATGCAAAGTTAATAATGATAGTGCGACTTATTTGTGGCACTGCCGTTTAGGTCATATTGGTGTAAAGCGCATGAAGAAAATCCATGCTGATGGGCTTTTGGAATCACTTGATTATGAATCAGTTGATGCTTGCGAACCATGCCTCATGGGCAAGATGACTAAAACTCTGTTCTCCAGAACAATGGAGCGAGCAATAGATTTGTTGGAAATCATACATACTGATGTATGTGGTCCGATGAATATTGAGGCTCGCGACAGGTATCATTATTTTCTGATCTTCACAGATGATTTGAACAGATATGAGTATATCTACTTGATGAAACACAAGTCTGAAATATTTGAAAAGTTCAAAGAATTTCAGAGTGAAGTGGAGAATCATCGTAACAAAAATAAAAGTTTCTACGATATGATCGCAGAAGTAAAATATTTGAGTTACGAGTTTGGCCTTCAGTTAAAACAATGTGAAATAGTTTCACTACTCACGCCACCTGGAACACCACAGCGTAATGGTGTGTCCGAACATCATAACCGTACTTTATTTGATATAGTGCAATCTATGATGTCTCTTACCGATTTACCACTATCGTTTTGGGGTTATGCATTAAAGACAACCGCATTCACATTAAAAAGGGCACCATCTAAATCCGTTGAGACGACACCGTATGAACTATGGTTTAGCGAGAAACCTAAGCTGTCGTTTCTTAAAGTTTGGGGTTGAAATGCTTATGTGAAAAAGTTTCATCTTGATAAGCTCAAACCCAAGTCGGAGAAGTGCATCTTCATAGGATACCCAAAAGTAACTGTTGGGTACACCTTCTATCACAGATCCGAAGGCAAGATATTTGTTGCTGAGAATGGATCCTTTCTAGAGAAGGAGTTTCTCTTGAAAGAAGTGAGTGGGAGGAAAGTAGAACTTGATGAAGTAACTGTACCTGCTCCCTTATTGGAAAGTAGTTCATCACAGAAATATGTTTCTGTGACTACTACACCAATTAGTGAGGAAGCTAATGATGATGATCATGTAACTTCAGATCAAGTTGCTACCGAACCTCGTAGGTAAAGCAGAGTGCGATCCGCACCAGAGTGGTACGGTAATCCTGTTCTGGAGGTCATGTTACTTGACCATGACAAGCCTACGAACTATGAGGAAGCGATGATGAGCCCAGATTCCGCAAAATGGCTTGAGGCCATGGAATCTGAGATGAGATCCATGTATGAGAACAAAGTATGGACTTTGATTGACTTTCCCATTGATCGGCGAGCCATTGAGATTAAATGGATCTTCAAGAGGAAGACGGACGCTGATAGTAGTGTTACTATCTACAAAGCTAGAATTGTCGCAAAAAGGTTTTCGACAAGTTCAAGGTGTTGACCATGATGAGAATTTCTCACTCGTATCTATGCTTAAGTCTATCCGAATCATGTTAGCTATTGCCGCATTTTATGAAATCTGGCAAATGGATAAACAAAACTGCATTCCTTAATAAGATTTATTAAAGAAGAGTTGTCTATGATGCAACCAGAAGGTTTTGTCGATCCTAAAGGTACTAACAAAATATGCAAGCTCCAGCGATCCATCTATGGACTGGTGCAAGCATCTCGGAGTTGGAATATACGCTTTGATAAGTTGATCAAAGCATATAGTTTTATACAGACTTGCGGTGAAGCCTATATTTACAAGAAAGTGAGTGGGAGCACTACAACATTTCTGATAAGTATATGTATGACATATTGTTGATCGGAGATGATGTAGAATTATTCTGTAAAGCATAAAGGAATGTTTGAAAGGAGTTTTTTCAAAGAAAGACCTCGGTGAAGCTGCTTACATATTGAGCATCAAGATCTATAGAGATAGATCAAGACGTTTGATAAGTTTTTCAATGAGTACATACCTTGACAAGATTTTGAAGTAGTTCAAAATGGAACAGTCAAAGAAGGAGTTCTTGCCTGTGTTACAAGGTGTGAAGTTGAGTAAGACTCAAAACCCGACCACGGCAGAAGATAGAGAGAGAATGAAAGTCATTCCCTATGCCTCAGCCATAGGTTCTATAAAGTATGCCATGTTGTGTACCAGACCTATTGTATACCCTGCCCTGAGTTTGGCAAAGGTGTACAATAGTGATCTAGGAGTAGATCACTGGACATTGGTCAAAATTATCCTTAGTGGAATAAGGATATGTTTCTCGATTATGGAGATGACAAAAGGTTCGTCGTAAAGGGTTACGTCGATGCAAGTTTTGACACTGATCCAGATGACTCAAAGTCTCAATCTGGATACATATTGAAAGTGGGAGCAATAATCTAAAGTAGCTCCATGCAGAGCATTGTTGACATAGAAATTTGCAAAATACTTACGGATCTAAATGTGGCAGACCCGTTGACTAAACTTCTCTCACAAGCAAAACATGATCACACCTCAGTACTCTTTGGGTGTTAATCACATAAGCGATGTGAACTAGATTATTGACTCTAGTAAACCCTTTGGGTGTTGGTCACATGTCGATGTGAACTATGGGTGTTAATCACATGGTGATGTGAACTATTGATGTTAAATCACATGGCGATGTGAACTAGATTATTGACTCTAGTGCAAGTGGGCGACTGAAGGAAATATGCCCTAGAGGCAATAACAAAGTTATTATTTATTTCCTTATATCATGATAAATGTTTATTATTAATGCTAGAATTGTATTAACCGGAAACATAATACACGTGTGAATACATAGACAAACAGAGTGTCACTAGTATGCCTCTATCTGACTAGCTCGTTGATCAAAGATGGTCATGTTTCCTAACCATAGACATGAGTTGTCATTTGATTAACGGGATCACATCATTAGGAGAATGATGTGATTGACTTGACCCATTCCATTAGCATAGCACTTGATCGTTTAGTTTGTTGCTATTGCTTTCTTCATGACTTATACATGTTCCTATGACTATGAGATTATGCAACTCCCGTTTACCGGAGGAACACTTTGTGTGCCACCAAACGTCACAACGTAACTGGGTGATTATAAAGGTGCTCTACAGGTGTCTCCAAAGGTACTTGTTGGGTTGGAGTATTTCGAGATTAGGATTTTTCAGTCCGATTGTCGGAGAGGTATCTCTGGGACCACTTGGTAATGCACATCACTATAAGCCTTGCAAGCATTGCAACTAATGAGTTAGTTGCGGGATGATGTATTACGGAACGAGTAAAGAGACTTGCCGGTAAAGAGATTGAACTAGGTATTGAGATACCGACGATCGAATCTCGGGCAAGTAACATACCGATGACAAAGGGAACAACGTATGTTGTTATGCGGTCTGACCGATAAAGATCTTCGTAGAGTATGTAGGAGCCAATATGGGCATCCAGGTCCCGCTATTGGTTATTGACAAGAGAGGTGTCTCAGTCATGTCTACATAGTTCTCGAACCCGTAGGGTCTGCACGCTTAACGTTCGTTGACGATATAGTACTATGAGTTATGTATGTTGGTGACTGAATGTTGTTCGGAGTTTTGGATGAGATCATAGATATGACGAGGAACTCTGGAATGGTCCGGAAGTAAAGATTGATATGTGGATAGTAGTGTTTGATCTCCGGAAGGGTTCCAGAATTCACCGGAAGGGGTTCCGGATGTTTCCCGAAATGTTTGGGCACAAGAACACTTTATCTGGGCCAAAGGGGAAAGCCCACGAGGCTTTTGGAAAGTGCAAAAGGAAGTTTTGCGGAGACCAGAGGCTAGACACCAGGAACCCTGGCGTCTAGCCCTGGAGTCCGAGAAGGACTCTTGCCTTTCGGGTGAAACCGACTTTGAGGAGGCTTTTACTCCAAGTTTCGACCCTAGGGCTCAACATATAAATAGAGGGGTAGGGCTAGCACCAAAGAGAGATGAAGAAACACCAAGCCGTGTGCTGGCAACCCCGTCCCCTGTAGTTTATCCTCCGTCATAGTTTTCATAGTGCTTAGGCGAAGCCCTGCGGAGATTGTTCTTCACCAATACCGTCACCACGCCGTCGTGCTGCCGGAACTCATCTACTACTTCGCCCCTCTTGCTGGATCGAGAAGGCGAGGACGTCACCGAGTCGAACGTGTGCAGAACTCGGAGGTGCCGGGCTTTCGGTACTTGGATCGGTCGGGCGTGAAGACGTACGACTACATCTACCGCGTTGATATAACGCTTCCGCGAACGGTCTACGAGGGTACGTAGACAACACTCTCCCCTCTCTTTGCTATGCATCACCATGATCTTGCGTGTGCGTAGGAATTTTTTTGAAATTACTACGTTTCCCAACAAAAATTTCTCCATTTTTGCATCTTTTGCATAGGCTCCGCCATAACTTCCGCACCACCACATACAAATTCCACCAACTAACCCATTTTGGTTCCTTTGGTATTTGTGGTCGTTTGAGTTGTGATTTGAGTCTCCCAAGGTGTTTCGGCTACTTGGGGATGGTTACATCTTCATCCACCACCGGTGACTTGTATCGTTCCATCGACTACATCCACCACGAGATTCCACATCGACGACGACCATCCATCCTTTGAGACCATCTTCAACCGGAAGCAAGGCCGGTTACCCCCGACTTCGTGAAAGATTAAGTGTGACAAAGGTATGCATTCCGTCATAAACTTTTCCTTCCTTGACATTACATCTTGATAGCCCCACCATCTTTGCGCATACCTTCATACCTATTTGAGACTAGCTATCCGAGTATTGCCGGGCTTCGCGAAAACTTGTGCACCATAGTGATACAATATCATATTGTTGCATCATTGGTTATATCATATAGTGCCATTGTTTACTCCCGTGCATCTCTTGTGATACTTGTCCCATATTTGTGGTTGAGGCTCAATAAGAAAAGTGGAAAGGAAGAGAAAAAAAACTTTTACGCAAGAAAGAGAATGATCATAAGCTTATAAGCAAAGAGTTGAGCATGATAAGAGATACTTGTGCATGAGGATACATGGAATAGGAAACATTTTGCTTGCATACATATAGGTTGGTGCCAAGTGGTGAATCGTGCCCAAGTGTGCAATCAAGCTAGTGCTCTCCTAGTGTTTGTGCAACACGAGCTTAGTCTTCGTTAGGCAATTTTGTCTTGCTCATCCCTATAGTTGCACAAGCCCCATTATCCCACCGTGTGTGTTTCTTAATTGCCCTCCTCTATATTTGTGATCACTTGCTTTGCATTTTGAGTCATTTGGATTTATTTCAACATTTACAATATCTTGGACTTCAATTTGCATGAAATTTGTGCCACTTGTCCTAACCAAGCCACTCGATAAGCTTTTACTTGTAGGTGTGAGTGAACAAGTCCGGTACCAATTCCACTATTCTTTCATCTCACATTGAGTGATACGAGATACATCCTCAACTTTGGGAAAAGGTAGCTTGGTATTGTTTATCTCATTTCCTACTCACCTTTTCTTGAGTCTTGTGATGGATAGGCAAAGCATATCATCTCCGGTCTACAACCACGACAAGGAGTTCGATGCTATGAAGAAACTCATCGACGCCAAGATGGACAAGCAAATGGAGGAGCTCAAGGCCCTCATCAAGAACCGCAAGCGGTCTTCCTCATCTTCGAGAAGACGCTCAAGTGCAAAGACTCCCGAGCTACCATCTACGGCAAGTACACACAAGCATCGACATCGACAAGACCATGAAGAGCGACCTACTAGACGAGAGTTGGCTTCTTTGCCACCCCCGTGCACACGGGCCCTCGACCCCCGTGCACACGGGACCCCGCGCACACGGCCTCCAGCACCCCCGTGCGCACGGGCCATACAGTACAGCAACTTCGACTACAAGGCTGCGGCTCCTTCAACACCTTTGGCATCTTCGCCAAGTAACTTCAAGGCATCTTCGCCTTCGGACGTACGTCATCTTCGCCTACTCCACGAGCTCAAGTCCACTACTCCCTCGAGCTGCTACGACCTCGACACCAAAAACGAGATTCCTTTCTATGGGACTCTAGAACCCGAGGAGTATCTCGAGTGGGAGCGTTTGATGGACGACTACCTCAAGCTACATCAAGTCCCTCCCAAAGATCAAGTGAAGTGCGCCTCAAGAAATTTCCACGACTACGCGTCCACATGGTGGCTTCACACACCTTTGGAGAGCTACGACATGAGTTGGCCCAAGATGAAGAAAGCTATGCAGCGAGAGTTCGTGCCTCCAACCTACACGGAACAACTTCTACGCCAATTGGAGAACACCATCCAAGGATCCAAGTCCATTGACGAGTACTTCAAGGAGATGAAGCATGCCTTGCGACGTGCCGGCGTGGACGGCCCCATGTCAATGAAGTTCCACTTCATGATGGGATTGAACAACGACATCTCCAAGACTATCTTCCTCGAGAACTACAAGTCCCTCGACGACAACTACATTGGTGCTCTCAAGGCGAAACAAGAACTCATGAAGGCCAAGGCTTCTCCACCCCAAGCACACTTCGCGGCGACCAAGCTCTATGACCACGAGCATGAGGATAGTAGCACCAAGATGTCCAAGCCCGATGAGCTCCAAGACGATCCTCCCAAGTTCGACTTCACCGCCATCCCTCTTTGTGGCATTGATGATGCCGAGTCCTCCATGACTCTTTTTCAAGATGGTGCGGCAACGAGTACGACTAAGGAGACCTTCGAGGACCAAGCTTTGGAGGCAAGCGACATGGTGACGAGCAAGGATGATGCTTCCATCTTAGTAGGCGAGAGTGATGATGTGCCATCTTCGGCCTTCATCCACGGCGACGACTACGAGACGGTTGAGCATGGGATTCTCCCTTCGACCACGGTGACGTACGATGACTTGAGTGACTTTAGCCACCATATTGAGATTGAGAGTGACTTCACCACTAGCCCCATATCTCATGAGTTGCCCCAATTCCCATGTGAGGAGAGCCACCACCACCACTTGAGTAATTTGAGTGACTCCACCATATGTGAGTTTGAGTGCACCTACCTTGAGGGAGTGAGTGAACCACCACATAGAGAGAGTGAGATAGTTGATGAGGCATATGAGGCCATTTCGATTTCTGACAACTTAACCTCTACCTCTACCTCTATTGTGTCTTCTCATTTGTTGCTAGGTAACATATGTGATGACGCGCTGATCCTCGACGACTTCATCCTTCCTTTGGACAAGACGATGGCCATGGTGGAATATGATGCACCCCCACATGGTTCCATCAAGATGAAGATGACCACCATTTGGTATTTACCACCTCACCTACACCACTTGAGTGGAATGAACAAGGTAACAAAGGTGAAGGTGATGCTCTTGTCCCACTAGTGGACATTCTTGACATTGATTGCTGGCATGATGTTGATCCACCTATTCCCATGCTTCATGCTAGTGCGACTTCCTCATGTCATGACTTACCACTTTATGATGACTATGATGATGAGCATGTTGAATTGCCTAGTTGTGATGCCATGTTACATATGATTTCTTGTGACAATTCTCTAGGTCACATCATGTTTGACAATCCGCTTGACTTGTCATATGCTATGCATGAGATCAACAATATGTCATGTTTGCAATCTCATCGTAGTGACTATGCATATGCCCTTAAAATTAATCCAATTTGCACATATGGCATAGATGACAAGCCCATGGTTATTGGCATTTGTTTTTCTTATGATGATATTGATATGCTCCCTTTGCATCATTTATCTCATATGCCATGCCATGACCAGCTAGCTTCGGATATGCATTGTTTTTGATGTTGTTCATATTCTCCATATGATGTTTCCGATATTGCTCGTGAGGAGACCCCCATAGTTTCCTCATACATTTTAGGAGATTTTGATTCATCCTATCCATTGCATGATCCCACTACTTGTGTGCACCATATGCTCCTCATGAATAAACATGCTATTGATGTGCCATATACGTGTATGTTAAATTTGCATCCCCATCGTGTCATACACAATAACTATTCTTTCATGATGGATGACATGTTCTTATACCATGCATCAAATTTCTTTGAGCGATGCTTATCTTGTGCTAACTCACACATGCACATACACATCATGATGGATGATGTGTACATTTACCATGCACACACATTCTTTCGTTTGTGTCTCTTTTGTGTAGGTACCCATGAATACTTGTCAACCTCACAATCCCATCAGTTGACAAAACGAGCTCTAGGAAGCAATGATGACTTGGGATCCCGTGGATTGTCCTTACAACCGCTCCCTTCGCGCAAAGACTTCGCGCATCTCTTCTACACGACCATCACATGGCTATGGGTTTGTAACGCCCACGATGCGGCTATATCTCCCACGTGTTGGAGCACGACTTAGAGGCATAACCGCATTGTAGGCATGTCGCAAGAGGGGTAATTTTTACACATCCCATGTACTGAATAAGAAAGAGGTACAGAGTTGGCTTACAATCGCCACTTCACACAATACATAAATATAGCATTACATCATCCAGAATACAATCAAGGTCCAACTACGGAACCAAAATAAAGACAACCCCAAATGCATAAGATCCCCAATCGCCCCAACTGGGCTCCACTACTGATCGTCTGGAAAGGAAACATAGTAACATCTCGAGTCCTCGTCGAACTCCCACTTGAGTTCAGTCGCATCCCTTGGAATGGCATCATCGACACCTGCATCTGGTTTTGGAAGTAATATGTGAGTCACAGGGACTCAGCAATCTCACACCCTCATGATCAAGACTATTTAAGCTTATGGGTAGGGAAAGGTAGTTAGGTGGAGCTGCAGCAAGCACTAGCATATATGATGGCTAACATACACAAATGAGAGCGAGAAGAGGAGCAAAGGACGGTCGATAAATGATCAAGAAGTGATCCTAGAACTACTTACGTTCAAGCATAACACGAGACCGTGTTCTCTTCCCAGACTCCACCAAAAAGAGACCATCACGGCTACACACGCGGTTGATGCATTTTAATTAAGTTAAGTGTCAAGTTCTCTACAACCGGACATTAACAAATTCCCATCTGCCCATAACCGCGGGCACGGGTTTCGAAAGTTCGAATCCCTGGAGGGGTGTCCCAACTTAGCCCATCGCAAGCTCTCACGGTCAATGAAGGATATTCCTTCTCCCAGGAAGACCCGATCAGACTCGGAATCCCAGTTACAAGACATCTCGACAATGGTAAAACAAGACCAGCAAAGCCGCCCGATGTGCCAACAAATCCTGATAGGAGTCGCACATATCTCGTTCTCAGGGCACACCGGATGAGCGCTGCGTACAACTAAAACCAAACCTCGAGTTTCCCCGAGGGGGCGCTGCAAAGGACTCTAGTTTGGACCAACACTCAGAGGAGCACATGCCCGGGGGTTTAAAATAAAGATGACCCTTGAGTCCGCGGAACCCAAGGGAAAAAGGCTTAGGTGGAAAATGGTAAAACCAAGGTTGGGCCTTGCTGGAGGAGTTTTATTCAAGGCGAACTGTCAAGGGGTTCCCATTATAACCCAACCGCGTAAGAAATGGAAAATCAAGGAACATAACACCGGTATGATGGAAACTAGGGCGGCAAGAGTGGAACAAAACACCAGGCATAAGGCGGAGCCTTCCACCCTTTACCAAGTATATAGGTGCATTAAAGTAAACAAGATATAATAATTATATCCCAACAATAAACATGTTCCAACAAGGAACAAACTCCAATCTTCACCTGCAACTAGTAACGTATAAGAGGGGCTGAGCAAAGCGGTAACATAGCCAAACAACGGTTTGCTAGGACAAGGTGGGTTAGAGGTTTGACATGGCAATATGGGAGGCATGAAATAGCAGGTGGTAGGTATCGCGACATAGGCATAGCAATAGAGCGAGCAACTAGCAAGCAAAGATATAAGTGATTTCGAGGGTATGGTCATCTTGCCTGCAAAGTTCTCCGAGTTGACGTAAGCTTGATCCTCGTAAGCGTACTCAACGGGTTCCTCGATCACGTTCTCGTCTCTCGGCTCTACCCAAAGCAAGAACACAAGCAAGGGAAACACAATCAACCATGGTGCAATGCGCAAGCAACATGATGCAAAACATGGCATGATATGCGGGATGTGATATGCAATGCATATGCGTGCTCCAGAAGGAAAATATTCAACAAGACCTCAACTTGGAAAAACAAGAGTGCCACTGGAAAGATGAGTTGATTTCGGTCGAAATCGATATAAAGATCGCCGGAATCGGATGCACGGTTTGCAAATGGCAAGCAAAACAATAATGGCACAAATCTGCGATTAACAGCACGATGCCATCTAAAATGCAACAAGAAACTAAGCTACTGCACTCTAACATAGCAACAAAGCACATGGCAGTGATCCACTCAAGATTCTTGACAAAATATGAACACTAAGCTACGGCTAAATCACACAATAGCAGGTTCAAACAAGCATGACAAAAGGGAGAAGATATCAGCTTCACAGACTTAGTGATAATACCAACATGTCAGGAATTAACATCGGGAAGCAATGTTTAGAGCAAGATATCAACATGCTACAGGAACATAACATAGCAAAGCAAGGAGTGGCATGAATCTACTCAAAGCATATAACAAAAGTCCCTTACTGACCATAAGCCAAAAGGGCACAGAAAACATGATGGCACCCATGTAAACATAGCAAGTTTCGTTAACAGATTCAGACTTAGCAGAAAACTGGAAATGGCAAAAACAGAGTTAAGTAGGCATGTTTGCGAGCTCGATGCACTCACCACAAGGCATTGCATGACAAACTAAGAATACACCCAGCAAGAATACATGATCATGAAGCCAAGCAAAGCAAGAACAAGTTCATAGCATGCATGGATCAACTACAACAACCTCGGCAAAATTGATTAACACGTAAACAATCTGCCAGGAACAGTTTATAGCAAAAGTAGAGCAAGCTTGAGTCAAGCTGGTGTACTCCATAAATTCAAACAAAGACATGGATTGATAGAGCATAACCATATGCTCAAATCATTCTTACTGAACATACTCAAAAGAAGCATGGATCACTCTGTAGCAACATGAATACATGGCATAAAAATAGCATCAGGGAAAAGACTGAAATTCTAAGTCCCTGAAATCAGCAACATCACGAGAGCTACTTTTCATGCTTGTGCTAGTCACCACATTAATCACAAAAATACATGGCATACACCCTTGTAAAGATGGCATGGCATAGCCCAAAACACATGTAGGGCTCAAGTTCATAGGAGGCACACAATAAACATGGCAAAAATGACAAATGCTCATAATCTGATAAGAATAAAAAACTAACATTTTATAGCACTCTTGCAACAGCGTTTTACGCATTAAGATGACCACAAACAAGCATGGCACAATGGAACAAAATGAAGAGCACATCATGATGAACAATTTGATATATCATGCATGCAAAATGGAGCTACCGCGATGAAGTTATGGCATGTTGAACATGGCTCCAGAATGTAGCAGAAAATGACTTAGGAAAAAAATGAGGTCAACCCTTCTTTTAGATCTGGATCTGGCGCTGCATGTGAACCGAGGTTCGTCGGGGAGGGAGGTCGCGGTGGTCGCCGGAGCTTGTGGATCCGAGTCGCCGGAGCTTGGGGCCGGAGTAGAGGACGGCGGATTGGGGGCCGGGGAGGCCGGATCCGGGTAGCGCGACTCCCGCGCGGTGGTCGGCGACGCGGGAGGCGGCGGCGGCCGGAGCGAAGAACGGCGACGGAGGCTCCGGGAGACGGCGGCCGTCGCGGGAGCGGGCGGAGGCGGAGCTCGCGCGTGAGC